>NC_044314.2:18494719-18844444 GCF_007474595.2 Lynx canadensis | reverse complement strand
ATGGGAAGGGTCTTAACTGCAAATTTAGATGTTTTAATAGATTAGGGTTATTTAGATGTTTTTCTTTTTTAATTATTATTTCATCTTGAGTGAACTTTGGTAGTTTGTGTCAAAGTTATTGGCAAAAAGTTTAATATCCTCTTATTTTTCTTTTAGTATCCTATATGTAGGATTTGAAAAGATATCCCCTCTCCCATTTCTGTTATTTATAATTTATGAATTTTCTTTCTTTTCCTGAGTAGTCTGGCAGTGATTGTGGATTTTTTTTACTCCTCCTTGCATCTGTATGTTAGTTTTTGCTTCATGTTTTATGAATCTCTCTTATTAGGCACATAAACCTTTAGAATTGTTATTTCTTACTGACTTTTTTTTGTTTTTTTACTTGTCTCATGAAATGATCTCTTTATCCTTGATAATATCTTTTGCTTTGAAAATCTACTTTGTTTATAATAATATAGCCATTTTAGCATTTTTTGGTTACTATTATTAGCATGGTGTATATTTTTCCATCCTTTTACTTTTCACCCATTTTGCATCTTTACATTTAAAGTGTGTTTCTTTATAGACAACATGGCCTGCTTTTTAACTGTAGTGTTTAAACCACTTACATTTAATGTGTTTATTGACATGGCTAGGTTTGAGTCCATCTTTCTGCTCTTTTTTCTCCTTGTTTCATTTTTTCTTTGTTCCTTCTTTTCCTTTTTCTGCTGTTTTTGAGATTAATGGAATCTTTTTTTTATTATATCACTTTATCTCCTTTATTGGCTTATAAGCTAAATTTTTGTTATTTTAGTGGCAATTTTAGAGTTTCTAGTTTACATAGATCTTTAACTTATCACAGTGTACCTTTAAGTGGTATTATTACCATTTAACATTTAAAAAAAATTTTTTAGTGTTTATTTTTGAGAGAGAGTGAGTCGAGGAGGGGCAGAGAGAGAGAGAGGGAAGGAGGGAGACAATCTGAAACAGGCTCCAGGCTCTGAGCTGTCAGCATAGAGCCTGACACGGGGCTCAAACTCTGAACAATCAAAGATCATGACCTGAGCCAAAGTTGGATGCTTAACTGACTGAGCCACTCAGGTGCCCCTACCATTTAACATTAAATATAAAAATTGTAAAATGTTTTACTTGCATTTTTTACTTCCTGGCCCTTGTGCGATTTTTGTCTTGTAATTTACATTTTTGTATATTATAAACCTTAAGTATTACTATTATTTAATAGTCAGTTGTAT
This sequence comes from Lynx canadensis, assembly GCF_007474595.2. NCBI lineage: Eukaryota > Metazoa > Chordata > Mammalia > Carnivora > Felidae > Lynx > Lynx canadensis. The sequence goes on along the minus strand of NC_044314.2, from coordinate 18,843,212 downwards.
TTTATGGAGATTTAAATAGACAAAAACCATATATATTTACCTATGTAATTACCATTTTTGCTGCTCTTCATTCCTTTGTATAGATCTGGATTTTTATCTGGTATAATTTTTTTTTTTTCTGTCTAAAGTACTTGCTTTAACATTTCTTGTAGTGAAGGTCTGCTGTTTTTTCAGCTTTATGTCTGAAAACGTCTTTATTTGCTTTTGACTTTGGAAGATATTTTTGGTATAGAATTCTACGTTGACCATTTGTATCTTTCAGTACTTTAGAAATGTTACTTTATTGTCTTCTCATTTGCATTGTTTTTGACAAGAAATCTGATGCCATTTGTATCTATCTCTGTATATAACTAACATTTAAAAAGGTTTTTTTACTACTTGTTGTAAAGATTTTCTCTTTATTTGGTTTTGAGCCATTTGCTTATGAGGCTTCTTGGTGTAGTTTTATGTTTCTTGTGGTTGCGGTTTATTAAGCTTATTTTTGTAGTTTTTATTAAATTAAAACATTTCTCACCATTATTTCTCCAAATAATCTTTCTTTTCTCTCCTCTCTTCTCTCTTTATTGGACTCAAATTATATGTACATTAGGCCACTTGAAATTGTTTCATAGCTCATTGATGCTTTATTTTTGGATTTTTTTCCTCTCTGTGTTTTGATTAGGTAGTTTCTGTTGCAATGTCTTCAAGTTCATTCATATTTTCTAGCAATATCCAAACTGCTATTAAGCCCAATCAGTGTATTTTTCATCTCAGATATGATTTTCATGTTCACAATTTTGAATTGGGTCTTTTTTTCATATTCTCATTGTCTCTATGTAACTTTTTTCAATATATGAATTACAGTTATAATAACTTTTAATACTCTTATTTGATAATTTTGACATCTCTGTCAGTTTGGGGTTGTTTTTAATTGACTTTTCCTCTCCTCATTATGGACTGTACTTTCCTGCTTCTTTGTGTGCCTGGTAATCATTGTTAAGTGGCAGATATTTGAATTTCACCTTGTTGGGTACTGAATATTTTTATATTGTTATAAAAAATTTTAAGCTATATTCTGGATGCAGTTAAGTTACTTGGAAGCAGTTTGATCTTTTTGTGGTCTTGCGTTTATGATTTGTTAGGTGGGTGTGGAGTCATGTTCTGTCTAAGGCTAGTTTCCCATTACTCGGGCCAGACCTTCCTGAGTATCTGGTACCCCATGAATTCTGAATTTTCCAGTCTGGCTAGTGGGAGCAACACACATATACTTTAGTAGTTTCCTCACACACATGAACTGATTGTGCTCTGCTGAATATTTGAGGGGGGCGTCTGAAGAACCTTGATCTTTGAAGTTCTCTTCTCTTCCTGTGGATTCTGGCTGCTCTGGTTTCCTGAGACTCTCAGCTCTGTCTCCTTAGCTCAGGGAAACTGCTGGGCTCTTCCTAAATCCTCTTTCCTATATGTTGGTCTAGAAACTCCCAACAAGGCAATAAATGGGGGTAATCATAGAGCTGTTTGTCTCCCAACTCCTCACTTTTAGTCCATCATCATTTGATGTCCAGTGGCTTGAAACTGTTGTCTTTTTATGTATTTTTGGGGTGGGGGTTATTTTAGATGGTATTATAAGTCTATTTCATGTTACTCCATCTTGGCCAGAAGTGGAAGGTCCTCTCCCTTTACTTTAAACATTTTTTTTAAGTTTATTTATTTATTTTGAGAGAGAGAGAGAGAGGATGAGAGAGAGAGAGAGAGAGAGAGAGTGAGCGAGCACGTGGGAGGGTCAGAGAGAGGGAGGGAGAGAATCCGAAGTAGACTGTGCACTGTCAGTACAGAGCCCCATGTGGAGCTTGAACCCATGAACCATGAGATCATGACCTGAGCTGAAATCAAGAGTCAGATGCTTCACTGACTGAACCACCCAGGTGCCTCCAAAATGTTCTAAATATACTATTACTTCATAAAGTAAATATTCTTTTATTTTTTTAATGTTTATTTATTTTTGAGAGAGAGACAGAGCATGGGCATGAGCATGTGCAGGGGAGAGGCAGAGAGAGAGGGAAACACAGAATCTGAGGCAGGCTCCAGGCTCTGAGCTGTCAGCACAAAGCCTGATGCGGGGCTCGAACCCATGAACTGCAAGATCATGACCTGAGCTGAGGTCGTACGCTTATCCAGCTGAGCCACCCAGGCACCCCAAGGTAAATATTCTTTATGTTACATAGTGTTGTAATATTTTTATAGCCATTACTTCAGGGAGAAATGGAAACGGGTTCACAAAGCTAAAAGACTGACTTAAAATATGGTTAGTTATGGAGGTATGATTAGGATACAGTAGCACCTTTTAACTCTAGATCTGTGCTTTTCCTACAACAACACGTATTTTTGTTCTAAATCCACTGAAAATATCTTCCAGATTATACAGTACAAATCAGTGGCAGGCCACATTCTCCTTCATTTAATTAGTTTAGAGCTTCATTTAAGACCAGTGCCTGTTAGAGATTTTATTTGTTGTCCTCATCATTACCATCTTCATTATCATTCTTTATAGTTGATGTTTCTTCTTGGATGACAGTTTTCTCCCTCTGTAACCATAGCAGCAGATACAAGGGGTCCAGCGTAATTTGTGACATTGTCACGATACATTGTGTACTTCACCACCATTACAGTATTCAGTTTACTCACTTGGTTAGTTCTGAGAATGTTACAGTAGGAAAGCTTTAATGTTGCTTCTCTCATAAAGCATCATGTTTTGAGAGTAGTGAAGAGAATTGAGTCTTTTTCTAAAGCATTTATTTAAGGTAGACTTAGGAGTTTCCATTTGGAATAGCACAGACGCTTATCTTTTAAAGTAAATAAAGGTTAGCAACGTGTAGTGAGAGTTACGGTAAAATATTTTAGGATGCCATCAGGAAACCCACTTTCTGTTTGAATATTGAAAATATGGAGCAATTATCTCTTTAACAAAAAAAATGTTGAGCACTTTTTTCTGCAAACATCTCTATTTAGGACATTAGAAAGATTATTCTGATGTATACTCTCTTAAGTAGTGTGTGTGTGTGTGTGTGTGTGTGTGTGTGTGTGTGTATGTGTGTGTGTATCTATATCTGTATCTATATCTATATCTATATCTATATCTATATCTATATATCTAGTAGATAACTCATGAACATAAAACAACCAGTTTAGGATAAGAAGTGGTCAGAGAATGGACAAAAGCTCTGAGTTCTTGGACTACAGTTCAACAGTTAGGGTATTATATTTCGTCTTTCTGCTCTGACTTCTCTTACCTTGGTTTTCTTTTAAACATTTTCCTCTCCTTATGTTTTCTTTTCCTGACTCCCACTGCAGTGCACATTGACTCACAATCCATTTTTCAAGCTGGATTGCAAACATGAATATGCTCCTTTTCGATAAACTGTCACTTACATGTCGGCTAATACTTGTTCAGCTGCAAAATAATCTATACAGAGTAAAGACTTTAGCTGGGGATTGGACCTTTCATAGACATTTGGGTCTGAGAATAAAGATGATCTGGAGAGTTCAGCTAACATAATTTCTCATACACATTATCCGGGTATTTCATTGGAAAATAATTTCTTCACAGGAGGTTTATTTTGTCTAGCAGTGGGCTTGTTAATTCAGTCTTTGCCAATAATTAACATTTACTGACAAGTCATGTACTTTTTGATAGAGACAGTTTTTATTTATTAGATACTCAATTGTGCGCTTTATAAAACATCTCACTTGAGAAAGGGATCAGAGATGTCAAACTAACTTTTTGTTCGTGGTTATACAGCCCTAAATCTGCCCATCGCTTTAGGCTTCTCTGCATTCTGACGTACTGTACTTCTCTTGATCAATTCAGTAATCTCATGGCATAAGTCTTTGGTCTGTGTCTCTAGTGCTTATCTTGATTGTGACCCTGTGTCTGTGCTGGTAGTTGTGTCTTTACTCAGTGGTAGGTGTGGAAGCAAATCCAAGCAATTTAAGGTTCTAAGGTTATGTAACGATATCTGCTGTTTTATTTTTCAGAAATGTATTTAATTTAGGTTGTCTAAACTTGAAGTAGGAAGTAGTCATTGTTAAATTATTTCAGGAATCATTTATGTAGATTAACCAATAATTTCTCACCATCTTTTTCCAGGGTCTGTAGCAAGAAACGTATATGGAGTACATATATCAGGTTATTGGATGGACCTGAAGACTCCTTAAAATTTTGTGTTTGAATTTATAGGCCTTTTAATAAAAATTGGCATGTCATTTTGGTCTTTGGAAGCTCAAAGGACAGACTTTTGTTCTTTCTGTTCACTAATTTGGCACAAGTGCTTTGAACAGTGACTGGTACACAGAAGGTACTCAATAAATACTTGAATGAATGGATCTATAGATACCTTCTCTCTATGTTTCTAGTGTCAGTATGTCAGTAACTAGGTGCTGAATCTACAAGGCTGACATAACAAATCTCTGCCTTCAAGGAGCTTCTATGTAGCGGAGGAGATTCAGACAAGTGTAATTTATGATAATATTTTAATTAGTTATTTGCTTTTCCTGCCAGACTCTCAGTAACCGAGTAACTTTGGCTAATCTTTATGAGTTCTTTGTATGCTTAGCCCAATATCTGGCACATAGTAGGGGCTTATTGTTAATTAAATGAGATAGAAAATTTTAACAGCCTTACTTTCACTGCAGTAAACTTCAGACTCTCCCCCCCAGCCCCCATTGTTTTGGGTCTTAGCTCATTTATGTATTTTGGATATTAGTAATGAAGGAGACCTTTTACAGAAGTGGGATTTTTAAATTTTTTTTTTTAACATTTATTTATTTTTGAGACAGAGAGAGACAGAGCATGAACGGGGGAGGGGCAGAGAGAGAGGGAGACACAGAATCGGAAACAGGCTCCAGGCTCTGAGCCATCAGCCCAGAGCCCGATGTGGGGCTTGAACTCACGGACCGCGAGATCGTGACCTGAGCTGAAGTTGGACACTTAACCGACTGCGCCACCCAGGCGCCCCCAGAAGTGGAATTTTTAAACATTTTTTTAAGTTTTATTTTTTGAACACTGGCTGGAGTTATAGGCCAAGTCATTGCATCTGAACTTATTCCAAGTCTGATATAATCCAGTGGTGATCTATAGGTTAAGTAGAGTTACTATTTTTCAAACATCATCAGCACTTGTTATTTTGCCTTGATGTATGTCTGTCAGAACAGCATCTTGGGCTGCTAATTCGTTCTGCTTTACGGTAGGTGCTTATCCTTTCTATTTCCTGGACCTTTGTACTTCCTTATTGCCGTTAGACTTTTTGTGCTCTTTCTCCATGGTGTTTCAAGGAAACCCTTTTTTCTGTAGACTGCTTGATCAACAATTTATCCTAATGCTTCATGTTCGTTTAAAAGATGATGAGAATGTTCAACTCCCTGAGACATAGAAGTGTAGACATAAAGGAAGTTTATAAAAGGGCAGATGTTACTCTAAGATCTCTCTTGGATGGAAGACTTAGTGTGGAACGCCTCCTTCTCCTCTATCCACCCCTCTCCACGCTTCATGATTATCACACAGCTCTTTAGATAAAGTGATTCATTATTAAATAGTGTTAATTATTTGTTAGTGTTAAGCTTTGGAAAAACTTCTTTAAGCATTGCGTTTGGTTTTTACAGAAATCTTTATCTTCTAGATTTTTTTTTTCCGCCTAAAAAATGTATTGAAAGGGCTATTTGTGTTCTTGTGCCAGGAGGCTAATGAGGTTTAGACCAATAACTTGCTACCTAAAGTAAGTTCACTTTCTGTCCTTGATACATTCTTCATGTCACAATGGCAGTAGGGAACACTGGAATTCAGAGTCCGATTTCATATGAAGACTGAAATAGGCTTATTCAAAAACAGAAAACCCTGGGTATTGTACATGTATATATGCTATCTAATGGGAAGCGAGAGCGCATGTGTGCACGTGTGTGTTAACCCCATGGGTTCATTTATCTTTGCCTATCTGTTCATGTGGTAGTAAGTAGAGAGGCTCTTAGCTGCGAAATTAAGGAAATTTCCTAGGTAAAATAATAGAACTTATGCCACTTCTATCATCACTGGAAGTTGCGTTGAGACTTTGCCCTTAAGTTTTACTAAATCCTTAATAAGAGAAAGCCAGTTGATCATTATCATTGCCGCTTTTTTTAAGAAACCAAATGCTCATTTATGCTTTATGGTATAAATTTTTAATACTCAGTGCTACATATGACCTCTTCAGATTTTTATTTGTCATTAAATCTTGAGCTTTTTATTTTAGAAGTAGTACGTTTTAAATTTCTGTTGCTGATTTTTTTTCTGTGTGTGAACAGTTTTGAAAGCTCAAGTAGAATTTGAGTATTCTCAATTAATTATAAAAGTAGTTCTAGATTCTGCAGTTTTAGTTATGAAGTAGGCTGAATGAAATATTTTTTGGTGATGCAGAGATTTTTAAAAACAAACTTATATTATAAAAATAAACTTACATATATTGAACATTATTCTATTAAGACCTATTATTACTTATTCTAGCAGTTTCTTCAGTAGCATTTCTGCTTTCCTTTATGCTGTGACTTAGAGAAGATGTGCTTTTATCCCACTACTTATTTGTCCTGGCCAGGGTAATGGTCACTCTGTCCTGCACTTTTATTCATTTATATTGAATTTCCTCACGTTCTAATTCTGGTGTCCTCTCACTTAAGAGAAAAATCAGATACAGTCACCACAGCCTTTTGAGGGATGATGATAATTTCTCCTTTTCTCTAATTTCTCTTAAAAAGGAAAAAAGTCCCACTTGTTGAAAATCACCAGAGGAACTTTGTCAACAATTTTGGTAGCATGAAAGCTAAAGCCTGACAATTTTCTCTTCGCCAACCAGGCTTGCCAACTTTTTTGCATAAGGAAGTGAATATTTTCTAGGCCATAATAACTGAATTCATAATTAAAAATGATTTAAAAAATGAAAAATTTATTAAGTGGAACATAGAAATATTTGAGATTTCTTTATAAGATTACAATAGAATTTTTGAAGATCTTATGAAACATGCAATTAAAAGCTCTGTGTTTTTCATAAACATAACATTATAAAGTCATTTTAATTTCATAAGGAACAAAAAACAGGCCTGTGATAATAAAAAAAAAATATAATTTCCCAAATGAAACTTTCATATGTGCAAGATGTGCTTCTTAGGGTTTATGGAGTTGGATTTCCTGCTTTTTATTACTGTTCATGTGCTTCTCTTAGTTGTGCTGTTTACCACCTCACGCGTGCCTGATTGACATTATGACGCATTTGTGTGGAAATTATGAAAAGTTGTTTTCATGCAGCTGTCCTGTAGCTACAAAGGAACTTCACTGCATGAAAAACAAACATATCATTCAGTGGACAATGCTTAATCTGTTCAGGAGCCCAAACCTATTGCTGTTCAATGACAGAAGAAAGGAGAGGGATTAATTTGAAGATGCTTGTGCATGACATATGGTAATTTCTCCATAGGAAGGAAGTGTCAAATGGTGACCTCTAAATCTTAACATTGACCTCCAGTTGTAGAATGTGTGTGCCATACGGTCTTTTTGCCTTTTCATATGATAATTTAAGCTGAAACATTTTCCTGGTAACATTACTTTTTGGGGGTGTGGGGTGCGGGTTGTTGCATGTATTATATAAGGATTAGAATACTCAGTAATTTATAATATAAAGCATTTGTATCATAAAAAATATTTTTTAAACTTCAAAGAATGAAGCTATGTTAGGGTTCTTCTCACAAAACAACATATATTCTATACAAGTTGGTATGTTTTAAATTGTATTTTTATAAAATGAGTGTGGAAAATTGAAATGATCTCAGTGGATGTTGGTTTCAGATGTTAAGAAAATAATTTACACGTAAAGTTAGGAAATAAATTATTAGAAAAATGTAATCGACAATATGAAGACCAGCAAAAACTTTTCAGTGTGTGGTACATTTTAAAAATTGGATTATATTTTTGCTAATCCTTAATGTCTGTCATTTTTTCATTGTAGTCTTAGTTGTTTTAGAACTGTTTTTTATATTAGCTGATACATTGATAAATTTGAATATTAAATAGAATTTGAACTACAATGTGGTTACTGTCCAGATGTATCATTTCCCTGCTGTAATCCTTGACGATCATGCCCTTCTGATTAAAACATCATTTTTCAGTTCTCCATTTACTATATTTTGCTAATTTTGTTTTTCATTCTTCACTAATACTGAGCTTTTTTTCAGAAGCCGCTGTACCTCAATTCTCTCCTCTTTATTTCTTCTGTTTTCTCTGCAAGTTCCTGCTCCTGTCATTTCCGCTCGGTCTGATGCTGATCACTCTGGCTCTGACCCTGCTTCTACTCCTGCTTTACATACCTGTTTCTTAGTAAATGAAGGTATTCTCTCTCAACTTTCTAACAACTCCCTTTCAGTCTGTGCTTTATTCTGATATGACATGTTCTTTTTATCTAATTTATACATTTATCTGTTTTGTTATATGCGATATCCAAAAGTTTCCGTTTTATAACTTGATTTGCTAATGTCAGTGCTGAGGACCAGTTACGAAAATGTAATGCTACTCGTGGCTGGCATAATTGTGTTTCTTGTAATCTAGAATGCTGTTAAAGAAGGGCAGAGATGCCAATCTTTGATGTGAAGCAGATATTAAAAGGTGGATTGGTTTTCATAGTGATGTTTGGCATGTGATCTCTGGTGTTAGAACTAATGAGTTTATTTTGCATGTACCATTACTCTGAGGTGAGGGGGAGATGTGAGGGGCCTCTCTACATTCTCATATGAAAAGTCTTCAGAATGTTGATTAGCACCAGTGATTACAGACTGTGAGGAATTCACCTGTTTATCCTCCTTACTGTTTCTGTTTCTGGATGAGGCAAAAATCCATAATTTCAATTTTTAAGATGTAGTTAGACTACCATATTATCCCTGTGGACTTAGACTAGTTGCAAGTATTTTTGGAGCTCTGAAAATGTGAATGGAATCCACAAACCTATTTTTCCCATGAGGATTATTTATACTGCCTGGAAGCCTAGCAGAACTTGTGAGCTCTGACTTACATCCACTCTCTTCATCATGGGCTCAGCCTCCAGCAGGATGTATAATATAAAAAGGAAGAAATTTACAAAATCTCAGACGTAACCCAGATTGATTCGGACTCTTTATTAAAAAGCAGCATTACCAGTCCATTCAACTGGAAAGAATGGTACAATATCCGTTAAGCGTAGAGAGCTCATGTTCTAAGTAGCCCTCGTTTGGAAAGAAAACACGGGAACACCAAAGTGTAACTTAGTTTTTGTTTGGCTTCCCTGTCGTAGGCATGTACTAAGGTTAGTATGTTAAGACTGGGTTTTAGCAAAAATAGTTAGGGTCATGTTTGTTAAGCTATTGTGAAAGATAGTAATTTGTTCAAAAAAAAAAAGCTGTTGGCTTTGGACCATGGTGAGAATCATTATCCTATTAAAATTTAGCTCATAAATACGCTTCATACTTTCATGAGACATTAAAGCACTTAAAGAAATTATTAGGTGGTAACTTATGTTTACATATATATTTGCGCGTGTATAGATATATATGTACATATCCTCTATATATGTATATATATATCCTCTTTGGAAAGAAATTGTAATCTAAAATGTATGTGCTCATCACCTAAGTTATGTAATCATATATTCTCAGTTGATGAGAATTTTCTTATTGAAAGGATGAATTTTTAGATAGGTGGCTTATCTGTCACTCATTCTCCTTCTCCCCCTTTCTCTCTCTCTCTCTCTCTCTCTCTCTCTCTCTCTCTCTCTCTCTTTTTAACAATCCCAGTAATAGTTTTGAATTTTATGGTAGGGTTCTTATTATTTTATTTTTTTAATTTTTATTATTTTTTTAATGTTTATTTATTTTGAGAGAGAGAGCGCGCAAGCAGGAGACGGGACGGGAGAGGGAGACACAGAATCTAAAGCAGGCTCCAGGCTCTGAGCTGTCAGCACAGAGCCTGATGCAGGGCTCAAACTCATGAACCGTGAGATCATGACCTGAGCCAAAGTCAGACGCCTAACCGACAGAGCCACACAGGCACCCTGGGTTCTTGTTGTTTTAGAAGACTACAGTTTAGATTACTTCAAAACATTGATTTGTTAAAATTCTGCGATCACAGATAACCCAGCTTGTATGTGGTAATAGACAATTCTTTTTGCATTCATTCTTGGTCATTTTTCTTTAAATATTATCCCCAGAAGGTGTTATGGTAATTATTGTGGATTAATAGCGGCTTCATGCATGATTTGGGAAGACTGAAGCATTTATTGTGTATATATTTTTCAGACACCTTTAAAACAGGGTTGAAATGACTATTTGACAATGTCTGGGTAGTGTTGCTTTTAGACATCGCAGCGACTTACAGTGTTTGTTTTCTTCATATACTTAAGTTTCATATTATGGATTAGAATTTTGGAAAAAAAAACTTTTATTCCCATAAATTAAAGTTAATGATGCTTAAGATTTTGTAAATTTTAGATTATCCAGTTTTTATTTTATGAAATGTCTGCATTCATATTTCCCCTCAAAGTTGATGTTATGTTACTCAGTTATGATTGTGTTTAAATATCTGGTTCACTTTGTAAGAAAAGAGGTCGATAAGTATTAATTAAAGGCCCTGTGACAGACAAGAGAAGACATCTCTGTTGACTGAAAAGGTGGTCATACACAGATGGCCAGGCCTTAAGTGACATGAACTTATCTTTGGATATCTGTGTGAATGCCCTTTTAACTGAAAGTGGTTTTAAGTCTATTACTCTAGTACATGTTTATTTCTACACTTTCTCAACCCTGAATATATTTTATCTTCAAGGGACTGTTTAGAAATTTGTTTTCCTTGTAGAATTTGAATGTACTTTATGAGGAAATTTATTTTCATTTAAGACTTTGAAAGTTCTTATAAGTACCAATTACTTGATTTAGAGATGAACTACATTTGATATAATTCTTTGTATAAAATATCTAATAAAAGTGGAAATCCTTACCAATACAATTTAGCACATTTGCCCTCTTTTTTTTTTTTTTTTTTTTTTTTTTTGGTTTTTGGTATATTTGAAGAAAAATCTTTAGGGAATGCCAAAATGTTTAAAGTATTTATACTATGTTACGTTTTAACAGGATGGAGTCAGTTGGCTGCTATGCATTGTGTTATGCTGCCAGACCTGCTGGGATTGGACAAGTTTAGGCCTCCACTTCTAGAGATGCTGGCTCGGAGATGGCAAGATCGATGCTTGGAGGTAACGTCGTTGTGATATGGCTAGAAAACAAAAACATGAACGCATTAGACGTGTGTAAATTTTTTTTTAATGTTTATTTATTTTTGAGAGACAGAGAGAGACAGAGTGTGAGCGGGGGAGGGGCAGAGAGAGAGGCAAAGACACAGAATCTGAAGCAGGCTCCAGGCTCTGAGCTGTCAGCACAGAGCCCCACGCGGGGCTCGAACTCACAAGCCATAAGATCATGACCCGAGCCGAAGTCGGACGCTTAACCGATTGAGCCACCCAGGCGCCCTAGACATGTGTAAACTTGAGATGAAATGGTTAATACTTATCTAATTTCTTTTCACCAGTTTATTATGTGACAGAAAATATGGGTTTCTGATTTTTTTTTTTCTCGGTTTATATACCAAACAGTAATGTTACAGCTTGCGAATTTGTTTACTTTTTAATCCAGTGAATATTTGACAAAAGCTTTCATATACTTCCTGGAACTGTTTAAGTATTGGTTTTTGTATGGATTGTACACATACATCCATGCTCACATACACCTCCCCCCAAATCACACACTGGGTTGTAATTACACCAATCAAATTCTGAGTGAATAGCCATTGTCCAGTGGAAGGTACTGTGTTATAATAAAAGTCTTTGGAATTCGAAGAGACCTGGGTTTAAATATCAGTTCTGCCAATTATTAACTTTGTGACCCTGGGCAATTTACTTAACCTGTTTGAAGCTCATTTGTAAAGTGGGGATAATAATATATTCCTCATGGGATTGCTGTCAGGATCAAATCAGATAATGCAAGTGAAACAGTAAGTACAGAGCCTGACACATGGTAGGAGCTCAATAAATGGTAGCTGTTATTTTGTGTTAATGGACTTCTGCTGTATTAGATACTGCTTGGAATATAATATCACCAGGAACTTGGAAATGTTTTATAAAGATTTCCTTTATTATGGCATTTGACCTGTCTAGCTATAGCAGTTTGTATCATTCAAGATTTTGAATTTATCAAAATATAGATATTCCCTGCATCTGGTTTCCCTTCCCTCATCTCCAAGTGGAATCGCACCATACTCAAATCTTCATGGTTTTGCATTGAATTGTTTTTGAATTCACTTCAAAAATCAGTTATAATTAAAAAGAATTTTTATTTAAACTCTTATCAGACACTGCTGAGTTACGTTTTCAGTTATAAAGAGTTAATAAATTGATTGATACACCACTTGACAATTGACTAGCTTCTTTGACTCTGTGCTTTGTGGTAATTTGCCAAAAGAACACTAAAACTGCAAAATAAAAGTTGTGTGCCATATTGAAAGAAAAACTGGGATGATGTAACTTTGACAACTAGTTTCCTTCTATAGAACTAATATTAGTACACGAGAATGTACTTTGCTTATTTGTTGAAAACAAATTGTTTAAGCACGTCATAGGGACACATGAATCGTGCGGAGTTATACATACGTTTGTATAAACAATACCGATTTAGCATGTATCATACAAAGAAACTCACTAGATAAGGTTAAATTTCTTCAGGCTAAAAGAGAAGATACATTTAACAGTTCTAACAGTGACTTTCAACAGGATCAATGACATGGAGATTTTAAAGTGAAAATGCTAAATGAAAGTGCAAGAATGTTTCAAAGGCTTTGGAAAATGAAGTTTTAAACCCAACGCTGCATAAATGTTCACATATTCTATTAGTGTTAAAATATTTTTCAGTGAGCTCATTCATTAAAATGTCTTTCATTTGCTCACATCCAATTTATTCTACTTTAAATACTTAATTCACTATTTGGTCTGTAGTTTTTCTCCCGTAAATTAATGTGACTCGTATATTTTCTAGCTTCATTTCATTATGAACTTTCCAGTTTTTAAACACCTCACCAACTGATCTGCTTTCTGTTTTTTTCATTTGGATCTGTTTCCTGTTCAGGTCAGAGAAGCCGCGCAGGCCCTGCTTCTAGCTGAACTGAGAAGAATTGAGCAAGCGGGACGGAAGGAAGCCATTGATGCCTGGGCCCCGTACTTACCTCAGTATATGGACCATGTCATATCACGTAAGAGTTCTCTGCAAAGCTTTCCGATTTCCGATGCTTAGGTACGAAGAAAGTATTAAACTCACAGATATGCTCACTACTACTTATCAACAAAAGTGAGTCATTGAAAGTCACAATAAGGGATCTTTGAATTCTATGCATTCATTTTCCAAACCCCTATGGTTTGGAGTTTTATTTTATTTTTATTTTATTTTATTTTTTATTTTTTATTTTTTTTAAAAAAATGTTTGTTTATTTTTGAGAGAGAGAGAGCGAGCATGAATAGGGAAGGGGCAGATACAGAATCTGAAGCAGGCTTCAGGCTCTGAGCTGTCAGCACAGAGCCCGACGTGGGGCTCGAACTAGGAGCTGTGAGATCATGACCTGAGCGGGTCTGCCGCTCAACCAACTGAGCCACCTAGGTGCCCCTGATTTAAAAAATATATATCAGAATATTCTCTAATGGACTGACCTCTTTTTTTTTTTTTTAATGTTTATTTATTTACTTAGCGCACTCAGGGGAAGGGCAGAGAGAGAGAGAGAGAGAGAGAGAGAGAGAGAGAGAAGGAGAAAGAGAGGACCCCAAGCAGGTTCTGCACTGTCAGTGCAGAGTCTGACTCAACGCTCCATCTCACAAACTGTGAGATCATGACCAGAGCTGAAATCGGGAGTTGGACGCTTAACTGACTGAGCCACCCGGGTGCCCCTCTTATAAAATTAATCCCAATCAAAAATCCTACTCTATTTAAACAGTAGCATCTGTCTCTGTTGCATTATTATGCTTGTGGATGCCAGCGTGTGGTGATCTGATGATATGCAAGTGCAGTAGAAGGTAGATCCTTTCCAAGTTGAAGTTGGAATTGTGAATTCTTAAGAAATAAAGATTGGGTAGAGTTAGACCAGTGTACTGTTAAGAAAGAAAATTCGTGAAGATCTTTTAGAAGAAAATAATTTGAACGGATTGGGAAAGACCTTGGGAAAAGTTCTTGAAGGGTTTGCATATTTTTTGCAGCATAAAATCTTTGTAATCATGCTGCTAGGTCAAATGCAGTATAAAACAAAATCAGTTTTATTTTATTTTGTTTTGTTTTATTTTATTTTATTTTATTTTATTTTATTTTATTTTATTTTATTTTGGTTAAATTCTCAATGAAACTTTTAAAACTTTTTACTTTGAAAATTTGGCCTGGGTTTCAGGTGGCTTCGTTTTAAATGATTTTTGCCAATACGAAATTCTTGGTAATAAGATGCTCACTATATGTGTCAAGACAGACAATACATGATAGTACAAGAAGGATGTGAAAACAGGATCCCAAAGGGACTATAATTGTTATAACTGGTATAACTCTACCAGCTGTTTGTCAGTGGTGACTCTCGTATTTGAAGAGCCCTGAACAGTGCTATTTGTTCAGTAACTTGTGGCTATTAGTTTTATTATATTCTGGAAAACAGCTCATCGGCTCATCATAAACTTTATTGAATAAAAGATGCCTCAATTTAAGGACAAACTATGAGTAAAACACTGTAGACTACATTGAAGAGGAAACATTAGCAAATCATCGGAGGTCCTTTTGAAAGGAGAACGCTGTTATGGAAATACTGAGAAACCATTTCCGGACACCTTTATTTGGAATGGACTGCAGTGGGAGAGTGGGCTGAAGCAGAATGAGTAGTTGGGCAGCTACTATGGAGGGGAGATGGGACCCAGACCTAGATGTAGATAGAGTGGAATAGAAGGTATTTCTAAGGCTTGATTACAGACTACCTAGAAAGGTCTATGAAAAACACCGAAGATGCGTGCAGTGTATTCTTGATAGTTTGGGAAGAGAGGTACCATTAACAATGGTGGTGAATGCCATTTTGTTTTATTTTCCTGGAAAGAAGAGAATGAGTTTGCTACAAGATAAAAGTGTAATGTAGTCACAAATTACTCCCTGAAACAATGATAAGAATGTATATGTTGCTAGGTGAGAGGTCTGTTAGAGGGTCCAGAGAGGATACAGTATAAGGAAAATAATCACAATACCTACCATTAATTGAACACTTTCTCTGTCAGGCTTTTGCTAAGTGCCTGGTCTGTGTTATTTCATTAAACCACTGCAGTAAGCCTGTAAACTAGGGACTAGTGTCACTGCCCACCCCCCCTACTCCCCCACCAGATGAGTTAGTTGAGGCCAAGAGAGATTAAAGAACTTTCTTAAGGTCCCTCTGTTACTAAGTGACTGTCAGACTACAAAACTTATTGTCTTAACCACTCTTTATTCCTTGCCTCCTCCAGCAGCCTTAGATCTTGAAGTGGCGGTGGGGATAGAAGAATGAGTAGATATGTGCCTTAGCTACTCCTGATTTCAGACTGTAATTTCTAGCCATATTAAATTTAACAACAACAAAATGAATCAGAAACATAACTGTAAGAAAATTACTCTGTAATGGTTCCCGTCATCGTTGAAGTATAAACTAGGTTGTTCTTAGGTCAGATTTCAACCTTTCCATGTATGTAAATTATAGTCCTTCATATTTAGTTACAATATCCTGGAGTACTTTATTAATTAATGGAATGCTGGCTTACTTAAAATTTTAATCTTTTCACTTAATGTTATTGTATTTTTAGTGAAAGAATAAACATGTATTCTCCATGTGATGTTTAAAACAGCTTGCACTAACAACTCTTGCTATCATAGATTAATCTATTCTGGAACTTTTACATTGCCTGAGTATAAAATTAGTTTTAGTTTGCTTTACTGGGAGCTTTCTATTTTAATAAAAGAATGTCAAGCTGAGGGAGTAAGGATTCTGAAAGTGTGAAAGGAGAAGAAAGCATACAACAAATGAGAAATGACCACATAGGGCTGCTGAACAGATTTGCTGTCCAGAGGGATCAAAAGGTTATGGAGCCAGCTGGTGGACAGCCCACACCTGCCGTAACATGCTTGTAGTGAAATCGCGTCCACCATGGTCATTAATGTTTGAGGAGATGATTCTCGTGGCGAGCCTACAGCATAAAATGTTCTTTTAGAAACTTAAAACCCATTTTTAGCACAGGAGTCTTCTTACTAAAGTAGGTAAAATATTAAGCGCTGTATCTGGTAAAATACATCATTCATCAGATATTTTCTCATAATTTAATCATCCTAAGCATTTAAAAATGTGCAATAATTCCCAATGAGGTATTGGCAGCTCCTGACTTATGACTGAGCTTGATCTAAGAGTCCCTTTGTTAGATGTTTGTCTGAGACTCTGAAAAGAGCAGAATATCATACCAGGCTGATGGACTGTGATCGTCCTTCGCCTTAGAGATCTGGAGCCTGAGGTTTAAAGTGGGAAGTACCTTTCTCTCACTTCACAGCCAGTAAGTCACTGAGCTGGGACTAAGATGACAAGCCAACTGGTCATACTGACTGGGGCCTTCTGGAATTTTATTTAGGTACATTATGCAATAAAAGCCTCGTGTGGGTTTTCTGAGAACCTCAGGAAAGCAGTGGGCCAGAAGCCAGTTGCTTTTCTTAGGGCTGTTGAGAGCGTTCACGGAGGAACTTTCTGTACAGCATCCGGCACAGTATATTGCACACCTAGTGAATGTTGGCTGGCTGTCCCCTTTCCTCTGCTCTGCTGGTTTCTGGAGTTTTGTTCTCGTTATTGTCACTGCCTCGGAATTCACGTGAATTTATATTGCTCAGGGATTCTGGCCGTAGACCAGAAATCACTAGGGAGGAAAAAGGAGCAATCGTCTGCCTTAACTGAAAAGCCAGTTCACAAATGTTCATAAAAACCAAGTCCTAATTGAGTGATGTGAGAATTTTGCTTCAGGTGATGGAGCCCTGTCCCAGAACGTGTTAGGAAACATTTTATCCCTTACAAATGCGTGCAGTATGTAAACTTTTGATGCCTAATTTTTGATAGAATATCTGTGGGTAAGTGTATTGTGATTCTTACTGTACTGGTAACAGGACTGGAATTATACATATTGCATACATTCTTGTGATAGTGACTTACGTACATATTGTAAATATTTTGAGTTGTCACTCTTTAGCATGTATTTATAATGTTTTATGTTACAAAATACTTCTTATAAATTCTGCGGGTTCTTTTTACTAACAGGATTAGTGTTACTTTGTGACACGTGTTACGATTCAGATGAAAATGAACTGTTTAAGTTGTCTCAGATTTATTTTGAAGGGAAGATATTTTGCAGAACCCACTTTTATATATTTCTTTTTGTGACATTCTACATGTAGCATTTTGATAATTGACTTTTTTATGAGGTCAAGCTCCTGCTGGTTTATGAAATATACCCACGCTTGCCCTTCATTCCAGGCAGTGACCACTCGGAGGTAAATGCTGATGGTTCCTGATTCCCTTTGGCCTATGATGCAGAGTGACCTTATAGGGCATGAGGTCACAAGCGTAATTATTTCTCATACGTTGTATTCTGCTTGCGCACCGTGGCTCATCTCCTCCTTTAATTTCAGAAACATTAAACACATAAAAGTTACTACCATTATATAAATCAAAATCTCTTCTAAAGAGGGTGCTATTGTAATTTTATGCAGTTATGACCACTGTAGTATTAATTTGCAAATTTATCATCTCAGATATTGATAGAAGGATGTGTAACACATCGTGTTTAATACGTATTGATGTCATCAGAAAGAACAATCCTTTGTTCTTATCGAGTCCCTGCCTTTTTAGCTTCCTTTTGTGTTAAGGTTACCAGGGTTAGGCTCGTCTTTTTTATCCCCCTTGGAAACAGAATAGGATTTCTTTGTTCAGTGAAAGACACTCGTGGTAAATGATTTGGGTTTGACTTTCAACAAGCCACACTGTAGTACCTATTTTAACCTGGAATTGAAGTCACTTTTCTGATGATTATAAGGTAGTGGTCATTCTGAGCACATATGTGGATGGACCAACAATACACAAGAAGGTAAGATGGCGGAACTGTATATTGTAGAGGTTGTGGGGAAGTATCTGCAGTCAGTAAAGATTTAAATATTAATGTATTCTTTGGTAGGCAGGTATTTTCAAGGTTTGCTGGGGAAAGGAGGGGGAAGGGGTAGGACGGGGTTTGCTAAATATGATTTAAATGAGTCTCTCTCCCCCACTCCCAGAGGCCTTAAACTACACAACATTCCTTCCTTTATTTTTTATGTATGCCTCAGTTTTTTGGAATTCTCTAACAGCCTTCTAAGAAATGATTTTCTAGATAACTGAGGGTTTAAAAGTCACTGAATGCTTGGATTTTTTAAACAATGTTAACCTTTTTGTTGAAATATTTCAAAGTGTCTCTGGCTTTTTAAACCTCTTCTCAAAGACCAGAGTTATTGTTTTGGCCTGTGCTGTAAAATTACCGCCATTTGCTTATTGAAGAGAGTGGACCTGTTTATCTTAACCTAAGGGACCCAGACTGAATTGCCTCTCACGTTTCATATTTTTAAAAATAACTTTCCTTCTTCCTTTTTTTATTATCTGGGAATTATTTCCAATTTTTGCTGGGGGGCTGTTTTTTCTCACCCCTAAGAGCTTCTCTGCCCTGATGGCTAATTTACTGTTTTCAGTGTCCCAGGAGTGTGGAAGCCAGGCAGCCAAACTTATTTGAGTTAAATATAAAATAAGAGTAAATTGGCTAAGAGTAAGAGCTCTCTGATTGGGGCAGGGGACAAAAATCCCTAAACTTTGGTGTAAACACTTTGTGGTGTCTCTGTTGGCTTTTCACGTTCTGCTTCCTTGACTACTTTCTCAGGTCTTTTGTTGCATTCTGGGTGCATATCTCTCTTCTTCAGAAAAAATACTCTAATTAACATTGGGGAACAAAAGGGAAAACCATTTGGTTGCTCATGAAGAACTGAAAATTCTAAAGCAGCCCTTTTGTACTTACTGCCTACTTTGTCAATCAGCTGAAAGGAAAGGGTGAGGTTTCCCCAGAAATATCTGTGGTTGTTACCTCGTTGTGTTCACAGAGCCAGCTGGAAGGGAGTGTGCATCAGGATTAGAAAGGGAAAGTATTGAATTGTGGCACCGTGATCTATAGAAAAAGTACTTGATGTTCTGTGGAAATTCTGATACTGAGAGGCAGAAGGGAACATCTCAAGACTGTATTATGCAAAGCTCACTGTATCTGTGTTGTATCTGTTTGCAGTGTTAAGTCAGGACCAAAGGGATTTGTTTCTCTTTTTTCTTCTAGAGTGTCAAACTGTGGGGCTTAAGTTTAAGCACTCTAGACTGATCATGTATTTAGCAGCATTAAACTGTTGTACTTATCTATATTTGGCTACTAACCTAATAGAGTAACACAATTTCTTTTTAATCAGTCACAACTATTTAAAGGAAAATCCTTTAGTTCCATGTGACTTGAGTTCTTTGAGGTGATATGTAATATTCTTGTAATTGTCCTTAAATCCTTTTTACAAGTCTTGGAAATGAGAGTAGTAAAAAGGCAAATTTAAAACTGAAAGCATTACCAGATCGATTGGTTATTTAGACTTTACCTCTAAGTAAACAGAACTCTGCCATCAGGAAATGCTGTAGCTTAGAAACTCCACAGGATGAGGGAACTTCACGCTGGCAGGGAAGTCCTGTGTCACCTGGTTTCTGGTCATCCCTAAGAGTCCCCCGTGACGGTCTCCTCCCTCTGGAACAAAGCAGGAGTGGGGCAGGAGGAAATTCCGTAATTTCCTCCTTGCATCTCGGTGAGGGATGGGGGGTTCCTTTAAGTGTGGGACTCCTTGAATGCTTCTTTCTCTCATTCCATTGGCCCCTGTGGAAAAGCTTCTGGAGCCCAAAAGATTTGAAATAATGTTAATTATTTTCTTGTGCCCTCCTTATTTGTCTTATTCACAAGCCTCTCTGTCTCGCTCCCTTCAGCACAGAAATTGGTCACCTCTAGAGAGTTGTAGTTGGTGGTAAGACCCCTAGGAGGCATGGCTGACTTTTTTTGAGGTGTTCTTACATTTCTACCTGCTCTAAGAAGTTGGAGGCACTTAAGCCTATGAAGACTACCTTATAAAAGAAAAACTCACTCAACCTGTGACACATTGTTAAAAAAATGGTGTTCAAATTGAAATGCCTGATATACCTTTAGCCGAGTTTCTAGTGGCCTTTGCTATAATAAATGACCTAATATTAGTTGCTATGAAGAGTATGATATTGATTTGTGCCATTAGTCTCTTGCTGATTTGCTGAGGAACAAAAATTTATAATGCTAATGGAAATAAAGTACTTTACAAAACACTGCACACGAATACCGGAACATGTCTTTGTAATAGAACAAGTGTCTAGTAAGCTTTTAAATAGAAATTTTCCTTATTCCAGTACAGATTATTCCAGTACAGGTGCTCAGAGTCCTGTTCAACTTGTTTTTACAGAACAAAAAGCAGAGTTGATTATCTTGTGATGTTTTAAACCCTAGACGCTTAATATGCACATACAAATCCAATTTTGATTGGATTGTGAGACATTTGTAATTTTATGCCATGTTTCTAATTTCATTATCTTTGTTGACTGGATATTCTGTGTAAGTTCATGGTTTTAATATTTTGGTTCGAAGTCTTCTTGTGATCTGCATGTGACAGAATAGTTTACAGTTTGGAAGTAAAACAGTAACTTAGAGTTATTACGAGAAAATTATGTGAACCTATTTTAACTGTAATATTTTGATTGTAATAGCTAATTATAGATTTTGTTCGACCATTGCTTATAATTTCTGGGATTAAAATGACCAAGAATACTAAGATTATCTTTGCCAAATCCATTCTTCCCTGCTTTGTCTTGCTTTTGGGGGGAAGAATGGTATTTTATGTTTTATTCTTCCTAAGTATTGTCCTAATGATTTATTACTTCTGCTATCTATTTTTGTTAAGCAGATTTTGATATGAATAAGTGTGTTAATATTTATAAATGGTTTTATTGTGCATGACATTTGCAGACTGGGTTAATATTTTAGCACCTCTAGTACACAAACATAAAGAAAAAAATTTGTTTTATTGGTTTGAGCACCCGAATTGACCCCAGTGAGATTGAGATTGATCTGGTTTCTTTCAGCCTGTTAAATGCCAATCCAGTCATCTGTAACAATACTTAGTATTTTTGTAATTTTTCTGTACATATTTTCTGTGTTTGCTCTATACAACTTACCCATCACTTGAAAAGATTTTCCTTGCTTGATTTAGAGGCGAAAACAATTGCAACCACCTATCTTATTGCTTGTTGTTTTTGAAAATTGTTGCTTACAGTTAATGTCCATGCTATGATCGCAGCTCTTTTTTTTTTAAGCCTTATGAAAAGACTTTACATTTTCCTGAGAAATGATGATGTGGCTTGTATTTGAGACCTGTATTTGAAATGTGCACTTGTACTAAAGAACACTCAGCTTTAGGGAATGGAAATGGAAGAGGAGGGATGGTTCGTAATACATGAATACCCCTGCTGATTTTATGATGTATAATGAAATTACATCTTTCTAGTAAGTAAACATTGTTCAACAAATCCTGGTGTAGATTGGGGTGTAAAGACATAAATTAGCTTGTTTTTGAGACACTTTTCTATCTCAGGCATGAAGTGACGAAGGCTTTTTCTTTATTCTCTGCTAGAGGCTGGCTAGCAGGTCTTATTCAGGTTTCATGTGGTTTTGATTTTGGCTCGAAAGCAAGGATTAGTCTTCGAAACAAATAATATCAAAATCAGAGGAAATGAACTAGAAACGAATCTCTGAGTTCTGGGTGACAGGTAGAGGGTTGAGCATTTGCAGTCTTAACCTAAAGTATGGTGCTTCTTATAACATATTTACGCAGCGTTTAAAGTGACCACATAATCTCAGATGTGACCTCTTTTAAGATATGATCAGGATTCTGAGACCATCCCCAGCCTTTCCCAGATAGAGGTTGGCTGGGCACCTTAGGGTTGGAAGCCTTTCTCATTCCATTTCGTCCGTGGCCCCTGGTGTGGAGAAGAGATTCAGGCGCAGCGATTCTCAGATGGAGGGCGAGAGGCAGGAGAGAGAAGTTGTGAAAGGTGATCATCCCAGACCTGGCTCGCTCCTCCGCCGAGGATCTGTATTCATTTGTTTCACAGTTGCTCGGGCAGATGACAATAATTAGGGAGAAAAACACTGTTTTTCGAATGATTTTTCTGATGATGGATAAGCAACTAATTTACTGAACCAGAGTATTAGTTGGGATGCCCACTGGAAGGGGCAGCGGGAGGTCTGGCATGTTGTTCTGTTTCACCCAGCCTTTGCTGTGAGACCCAGAGACATCTCTAGGCTTCTGCACGTCTTTATCTAGTTTGGTCTCTTTTTATGGAAAAGGACGGGAATGAGCAAATCTGTTTTTCAAACTTTTGAAGATAGCAAACTTATATGTGAAATCATAACCACAGTCACAATATATAAAACAAATAAATAATACTAATAGTTCCTTTGTCATTTAAATATTAAAAAAAATTTTTTTTAATGTTTATTTCTGAGACAGAGACTGAGTGCGAGCCGGGGAGGGGCAGAGAGAGAGGGAGACACAGAATCTGAAGAGGCTCCAGGCTTTGTGCTGTCAGAACCTCTGAACTTCTGAGGTTCTACCTAGTGCAGTCGAAAACTAGTTCACTCTCTATTCCCTAAATGCCTCTCGTTTTAACAAATGACACCCCCACGCCCCCACACACAATGATACAGGGCAGGGTTATAGACTATCCCTTATATGTGGCAGTTCCTAAAATTTGTTATTATGCAGGACAGCCTTTAGTTTCTGTGTAACTCTTGTGGTTCTTTGTGGCAACCTATGACGCATAGTCGCGTGCTGCTTCTCCGGCCAATGACTGGGGTTCCAGAGCTTCCCAGTAGCTTGTGCCTTGGGAAGTGCTAGCGTGATGTGCGCCTTGCACATGCTGCCTGAGACCGTTGTCTCCAGGAAGCCCAGAGACCATCTTGAATACACTGCGTTAATGTTTGATACATACTTAATGATTTGATTTCAAACGTACTAACCTTTCAGATGTGATTGGACAACACTCTCTCTATGATGTGAGTATGGATTTGAATACATTCAGTCGTCTTTTAATAATCATGATCCACTCGGCAAAGCTCTGTAGTAATCACTTGTTACCCATGTGACTTAATGAATTGTCATTGGATGAGGCTCAGTATGTTAATTTAGATGTGCTTTCCCCCGTCTCCCAAAGCGTGAGTGCAGTAATGTTTCTATAATATGTTTCTATGTAATCAGTAAATTTATTTGTGTGCCTTCTTAAGTATGTTATTTGAGTTTTGGTTATTTTTTTTCTTTCATGCTAAATATTTAAAGACCCGTTTTACAAGAGATTTTGTGTAAAGTTGAAGTTTTAGTTGAGGAATTCTTAGGTAATTCTGTACATTCTTGCCTCCTTATTATTATTATTCTTTAATCTTTGGCTATACATGGCCCATGGCCCTGTGGTTTGCATGGGATGAGCATGGGGCACAATAGTAATATTCATTCTTGAAGTGTTAACCATCGAGGCATATGAGCAGGATAACAGGGATGCGTTACTTTTTTTTTTTTTTTTGCTTTCGGCCAAAGCATATTTAATTGTTTCTTACAAAAGCACCCTTACCTCTTTCCTTTCTGTTAACCATGTGCCCAACATCTTTTTTTAAAAATGTTTATGTATTTTTGAGAGAGAGAGAAAGTGTGAGCCAAGAAGGGGCAGAGAGAGGGAGACACAGCATCAGAAGCAGGCTCCAGGCTCTGAGCTGTCAGCACAGAGCCCGATGTGGGGCTTGAACCCACGAACCGTGAGGTCATGACCTGAGCTGAAGTCTGGCGCCCAATCGACTGAGTCACCCAGGCACCTCGTGCCCGACGTCTTCAGTGGTGATTGGTAGAGGGGAGAAAACACATCAAACAGGGATGGTTTCACAGGAATTGTGTTAACCTTAACTATTAATCAGTAAATCTTTTTTTCTTAATTCCCCTCGGAATCGCTGCATAGATATGTCAGGATGGGTTGTGAGATGGTCTCTTTGAATGCCAGATATAACTTTATAGATTAGTTTTGGATAAAACTTATATGTGTTTTCCTGTTCAATTTTAAAAGCTTTGTATTTTGGAATATTTCAAACATCCATAAAAGTAGAGAGTAATGTAACGAACCTCCGTGTACCTGTTGCCTAGCTTCAACAGTTCCTAGCTCACAGACAGTCTTATTTTATGTGTATACCTACAGACACCCGTCCCCCTAGTTTAAACAGTTCTCAGACACAATATCCCCTTGTCTGTCAATCTCAGTTTGTATCTTAAGAGCAAAGGGTGCTCTCGCACGCACACGCACGCTCTCTCTACATAAACAGTACCATTAGAATGACAAAAATAAGTAAGACTTATTTCTTAATATTACCTAATAACTCCATATTTATATTTCCCCAGTAGTCCAATATTTTTTTTTTTTACAGTTTGTTTATTCAGGTTAAGGTCAAATAAAAGTCCATATATTGCAATTGGTTTATATGTCTTTTACTTTTCTTTTAATCCATTGGATTCCTATCAGTCGGTCAGCCTGTCCGCCATCTGTCTTCTTGTCTCTGGGTTCCTCCTTCCTTCGCTTTTCCTTGTGATTTGTTTGTGCTATAAATTAAGACGTTGGTACTGCAATGATCTCTGCCTTTGTTTTCATTAGAGTGGTGAATCCTGATATTCTGAATGCTACCATGCCTCTTTCATTTGTTAGCTGGAATACTTCTCTGAGGAGACTCTTCCCCTCATCACTAGCTGATACCCTGAGCTGCACTGCAGGAACAACAGGGTAAATGCTTGATGTGATTTGTTTTATTTTTTAAGTAGTATTAGGAATTCATGGGTTGAAAGATATTTACGTTGTGATCCATTGTAGTTATTATTTTCAGGAGTGTTCAAGTTGTTCTGTCTTTGGTCAGTGGGAGCCTCTGCGGTTCACTCTTGAGTTCTTTTGAGTTGACCATAGTACTCTTTGATTAGTTACCTGCTGACAGGATTTCTAGGTTTACTGTGTGCGTTTCCTGACTCATGTCTGAGTTGGCATGTAGGAGCCCTCATCCTTTTAGTGGGAAGTGGTATTTTAACTCACAAACTGAGCACTAGATGTGCTCTTTGCTATTTGGTCATTCTGGTGGGCGCATGTACTCATTTCTGTTTGGATCTTAAAATCTGTATAATATTTTGAGTTGTCTATTGATAGTTCCTATTAAATATGCTACTACAGAATTTTTTCTTAATTTCTGTAAGACACATTTGTGTCTACTTCCCCCATTTTTACAATCTTGTTTCTAAATGACTGCCTGTATAATCATTAATCCACTTTTCCCCCCACAATAAACACACACCAGTTCAAAATGATGTCAGTGCTATCACAATATGGTTATTATAATGTGGTGTTTCTGTATTGTGTGGTGTTTCTGTATTCGTTTTGCAGTTCTTTTCCTTAGGGTATAATTCATTAAAGGTGAATAGTTGAAATATGCTTAAAAGCTCTGGGAATAGCTCCTCTGTGTGATTATACTACCCATGTGATACACCTTTGGGTTTATTTGTTTCATTTTACTTTCAATTACTTATTTCCTACTCTCCATTTTATTTTTTCAGATATTTCTGTTTTTCAGGAGTGTTTTTGAATCTTAATTATATAGGGCAGTTTTTAGATTGACATTTTAAACATGTATTTTTAATGGTTATATAAAACATTTACAGGATTCCCAAGTCAAACAACAAAATAAAGTGTATTCAGAGAAGTTTGGTTCTCTCCTTCCCTGTGCCCTTTACTCTATTTCCTTTCTCTCTGGAGGTAGTCATTTCTTTTTAGTTTAGGGGTTATTCTCCTGTCCTCCCATTTGTAATAGTTATAATTATGATAAGATAGATGGGACATTTACCATCTAAACCATTTCCAAGTGTACAATTCAGTAGTGTTTAGTGTATCCACATTATTGTGCCCTCAATTTCCAGAACTTTTGCATCTTGTGAAAGTGAAACCATAACTCTGTGCCCACGAACGGCAGTTCCCCACCTCTCCCCTACCCCAATCCCTGGCAGCCCCCACTTTTTCTGTCTCTGAGGTTGACTACCCTGATACGTCGTACAGCTGAAATCACTTAGCCTAGTGTCCTCCAGGTTTAGCCATGTTGTAGCATGGCTCAGAATTTCCTTCCAGTTTAAGGCTGAATAATATTCCATCGTATGTATGGACCACATTTTGTTTTATCCGTTTATCTGTCAGTGGTCACTTGAGTTGCTTCCACCTTTTTACAAACAATGCTGCTCTGAATATGAGAGTATGGATAACCTCTTCAAAACCCTGCTTTCATCCAGAAATGGAATTCCTCAATCGTGTGGTAATTCAATTTCTGGGTTTTTTTGGGTTTTTGTTTTTTGTTTTTTGTTTTTTGGTTTTTTTTTTTTTTTTTTTTTTTGAGAAACTACCATGCTGTTTTTCACAGCGGCTACACCATTTTACATTCCTGCCACAGTACACGAGGGTTCTGATTTGTCTACGTCTTCACCAACTCTTGTGGTTTTTTGTATAGATGTGAGGTATTATCTCATTTTGGCTTCAATTTGCATTCTCCTGGTAATTAGTGATGTGGACCATCTTTTCATATGCTTGTTGACCATTTGTATGTCTTCTTCGAAGAAATGTCTATTTAAATCCTTTGCCCATTTTTGATTAGATTATTTGTGTTCGTCGTTGTTGAGTTGTAGGAGTTCTTTACATATTGTGGTTACTTACCCCTTAATAGATACATGATTTGTAATTATTTTCTCCCCTTCTATAGGTTGCCTTTCACTCTATTGATTGTGTTCTCTGATGTATAGAAGTGTTTAATTTTGATATAGTCTAATTTATTTTTACTTTTGTTGCCTGTGCTTTTGATGTCATATCTAAGAAATTATTGTCAAATCCAGTATCATGAATACCATTCCTTCTATGTTTTCTTCTACAAGTTTTTATACTTTTAGGTCTTATATTTATGTCATTGAACCATTTGGAGTTAATTTTTTTTTATGTGGTGTAAGGTAAGGGTTAACCGCATTCCTTTGTGTATAGATGTTCAGATTTCCCAGCAGCTTTCCCAGAGCAGTTGAAAAGACTGCTCTGTCTTTGCTCTACTTTAAAAAAATTTTTTTTTTAATGTTTATTTTTGAGAGAGAGACAGAGACAGAGCATGAGTGGGGGAGAGGTAGAGAAAGAGGGAGATACAGAATCTGAAGCAGGCTCCAGGCTCTGAGCTGTCAGCACAGAGCCCGACGCGAGGCTTGAACTCATGAACTGCCAGATCATGACCTGAGCCAAAGTCGGATGCTTAGCCAACTGAGCCACCCAGGAGCCCCTCTACTTTTTTAGTATAAGCAAATGGGTATACTTATTTATACCCCTCCCCCTTTCCTAAATGGCACCATACTAATGCATATCTTCACCTAGCTTTTCTCACTTAACAATGTATCGTGGAGATCATGTACTAGAGACATCCCCTCTCCCTCTTTATTGGTTGTGTGGTTCCATTTTGTGGGTGGACCATATTTTATTCAACAAGTTACCTATTGATGGATATTTAGGTGTTTCCAATTTTGGTATTATGGATAAGGCTGCAGTGAATAGACTTGTGCATATGTGTTTTCATTGACAATATATCTTGGATACATTTTAAGAGGTGGGATTGCTGAGTCGAAGGATAAATGAATGTCTAATTTTGTCAGATTATTACCAAGTTCTTTGCCATAGGGGTTGTATCACTTTATATTCTCAATAGCAGTATGTCTGAGGGCCTGTTTCTTCACATCATTTCCAATAGAGTATCTGTTATTCTTTTAGAATTTTGTGACTCTAATTAAAGAAATGGAATTGTCTTATTTTGTATTTTTCTTGTTAGGAATGAGTTTTGTGTCTTTTCATGTAAGAGTCTTTTGTAATTGTTTCAAAGTAACAGTTCCTATCTCTGGCTCACTTTTATGTGGGTGGTTTGATTAAGCCTTTATCTATGATGTAAGGTTCAAATATTTTTCGATTATTTTTCTTTTTACTTATGTGTTTCTTTTTCTTCCTCATAACCCAATTTATTAACCCTTTGTCTTATTGTTTCAGGATTTTATGTCAAAATTTGGGGGGTTTTCCTTGCTGTAGGAATTCTCCATATTTTCTATCATTTCCACTTTTTTCTCTGTATATGTCAGTTGGAATTGGTCTTGCTAAATGGTGTGAAGAATGGATATTATCTGTCCCCATAGAGCTATTCGCTTATCACCAAAGCACTTGCTAAACACTAAGTTTCTATATGTAGTTTTGTCCATATTCTTTTTAAAAAAATTTTTTTAACGTTTATTCAGTTTTGAGAGAGAGAGAGAGACAGAGACAGAGAGCATGAGTGGAAGGAGGGCAGAGAGAGAGACGGGAGACACAGAATCCAAAGCAGGCTCCAGTCTCTGAGCTGTCAGCGGGGCTCTAACCCACTAACTGCAAGATCATGACCTGAGCTGAAGTGGGATGCTTAACTGACTGAGCCACCCAGGCGCCCCAATTTTGTCTATTTTTTGTTTTGTTCCATTGGCCTGTAGTAATTCACATTTTCATATTTAGTCATTAAGGCCCTAGCCTTTCTTTTTGCAGATTTTTTTTTTTTTTTTGGCTGTGGCTTATTTTTCCAAATGAACTTTATAATCAACTTGTTTAGTTCCATGAGGGGAAAAACCTGATGGCATTTTTATTGGGATTCTAGTTTATATATAAGCCAACTTAGGGAGAACTGGTATCTTTATTCCATTCAAGAATATAGTTATGTCTTTTCATTTGTGTAGGCCTACTTTTTTGTTATTTAAGAGATTTAAACGTTTCCTTGTATAATTTTGGATATCTGTTATCATTTAAGCAGTTAATTTTATTCATCCATTATACCCTTTAACTGGTTCTTGCTTGAGTATATATGAGTTCTATTGACTTTGTTAATTATATAGCCTGATACTATTATAAAATTTTCTTACTGATCATATAAGTTTTTCCATTGATTCTTTGGGGGTTTTCAAATATGCATAATCATATTATTTGGAAATAGAGACAACCTTACCTTTTCTTTTTTAATTACTATACCTCTGACAGTTTTCTTCTATATAATTGTATTAGCTAATACCCCCAACACACTGTTAAATAGAAGCCATGAATATAACAAAAATTTCATCATGGAATACTTATGAATGTATTATGAAGGTAAAATTTTTTAGTTTGACATTAAAATTGTGTCATTTGGTTAAATCATTGAATATATTTATAATCAGAATCACACAAATTATAGGATATATTATATATCAGTGTAGATAAAATCTGTCATCCATTCTCCCAGTTGGTAGGATTCATAAGATACCTATACACATGGTACCACTAAAAGGTGGTCCCTACTCAGACACTCTACTGGGAGAGTATCTGTCTAATTCCATCTCCACTTGAAAATTCATTACCCTACCATCTAATCCATCCCCTCCACTCAGGCCATCTCATGACTTTGGGGAAATAAATATAGTTATTTTTATTTAACAATGGAGTACCTGAGGGGAGCACCTTGGGTGGCTCATTCAGATAACCATTTGACTCCTGATTTCGGCTCAGGTCACAATCTCATGGTTCGTCAGCTCTGTGTTGACCGTGTGGAGCCTGCTTGGGATGCTCTCTCTCCCCCTCTCTGCCCCTCCTCTGCTCTTGTAGTCTATTTCAAAATAAATAAATAAACTTAAAAAAATGGAGTACCTGGAACCACAGATACGTATCTACTGATTTTATGTTTGCTCAAGACTACTGATTTTAAAATCTTGTTTTTTGGAAAGCTCAACAGAAACTCAGTTGGTATAGAGAGATTTCTACATTGATAATATGGTGGGATTTTACTCGAAGTATGCTAATCTTTCTAAAATTTTAATCTCTACTAAATTACTTTATAGTATTTTACTACTAAAAATTTGGTATGGTTATCTAATTTGTCTCTGTCATCAAGTTTACAGGAGGATAGCTCTCTCTCAGTAACTATGTTGCATAATTCAAAAAAAAATTGAATACCTTCTAAATCCATGCAATATGATAGGTGCTTTTTACATTCTCATTAATTTTTTTACATTAAAATGTGCTAATAAGTGATCTAGAAGGAAATGCATGTATTGGAAGGAAATTAAAAGATAAAAAATGAAGATCATCTCCAAATTTTCTTTTTTTTTTTTTTTTAATTTTTTTTTTTTTCCAACGTTTATTTATTTTTGGGACAGAGAGAGACAGAGCATGAACGGGGGAGGGGCAGAGAGAGAGGGAGACACAGAATCGGAAACAGGCTCCAGGCTCTGAGCCATCAGCCCAGAGCCTGACGCGGGGCTCGAACTCCCGGACCGCGAGATCGTGACCTGGCTGAAGTCGGACGCTTAACCGACTGCGCCACCCAGGCGCCCCTCATCTCCAAATTTTCTATTATAGTTTTTTTTTAAGTAGTTTGAAATGTTTTATAGTATATTGTTTTTAATTATAAAAAGAAGAAAGAAATCAAACTGCAGCTATACCCCTAACTATTGAAGACTCTTTCCTTGCACCTTAATAGGAGAATCTTATATGGAGAAGAAAAAATTGTTCTCTAGTAGTTTTATTGGAGATACATGGAAAGTTTAGAGATTCATTTTCTGATTGGTGATTAATTAGTCTCACAGAGCTTTGAAAATGTAATTGCAGGGGCACCTGGGTGGCTCAGTAGATTGAGCCTCCGACTTCAGGTCAGGTCATGATCTCACAGCTGGTGAGTTCAAGCCCCGCATCGGGCTCTGTGCTGACAGCTCAGAGCCTGGAGCCTGCTTCAGATTCTGTGTCTCCCTCTCTCTCTGCCCCTAACCTGCTCACGGTCTGTCTCTGTCGCCCTCAAAAATAAATAAACATTAAAAAAAAATGTAATTGCCATAAAACAGATACAAACAGGATATACAGGAAATGGGAAGAAGGAATTTGGATTGAAGACCAAGTTCATTAAAATGTTCAGATTTCAAATTTTTTTTTTTTTTTACCAGGTTGGTGATCATTCTCAGAGTACTATATCTCTTCATTAGACTAATAGACTTCCTCGTTTCCAAAGAAACGATCCCATCCTGCGGATTCATGAGAGTAAACTTTTATTAATTTGTTTAAAAAATCTTCCAGCTAAACCATAAAGCAACATTAAGTCATTTGACCAAAGTGCATCGTACACATACTCAGCATGACATTGTTCGAGATGCTGGATTTTTTTTTTTTTTTTTTTTTTTTTTAGAAAGATCCCATTTAACTCAGTCTCCATCTCCATTTGGATGTTTATGGACACTTCAAACCTATCATCTTTACCTATAAATTCTTTTTTTCTGTTTTTCTGCTACCACTCTCTGGCACTGCCACCACTTTTATTAGATATATGTCCTAGGAAAATAAATATACGCTAATTTTGGAAATGTTTCTAGAATCTATTACAAGATGATTGATGGATCAAAGATGATAAAATCTGATCCATAAGTGAAGAGCATTTGAAAAGAATGTGTATGCCAGCCTGATAGATAACATGTGGCTACATACCTATTTACTCTGAACATATTTTTTAAGATGTGCTGTGAAACCCTCCAAGGGAAATCAAATGGTGGGGGTGGAGTGGTTGCAAAATCAGATAACCTGCATTCTCCTGACACCAAGTGGAGTGGAATCATTCCTTTAACCTGTCTGACGCATAGCTCTTTATTGTTGGCATTCTCTGTCGGAATAGTTGATCTGCTTTTGCTAATTTTCTCAAGTTTCTTCAATGATAGTTTTCAGTGATTCTGTACTACTTTTCCTGGTGCTTCCCCACCCCCGGCCACTTCCCACCACCAGACTAACGGGAAAAACTTTGAACTCCAATTCAACAATGACTGCCTAATTTATAAACATGGCTAAAAAATTGTTTCTATGTGTGGGATTAGGTTAAAAAATAAAAGATGTTTTTTTTAAATTTTTTAAAAATGTTTGTTTATTTTTGAGAGAGAGACAGAATGCGACTGGGTTAGGGGCAGAGAGAGAGGGAGACACAGAACCCGAAGCAGGTTCCATCCAGGCTCCGAGCAGTCAGCACAGAGCCTGATGCGGGGCTCGAACTCACGGGCCATGAGATCATGACCTGAGCTGAAGTCGGATGCTCAACCAACTGAGCCACCCAGGCGTCCCCCAAAATGAAAGTTTCTATTCGCTGCACATTATAGTTTCTCTACAATCTTTGTACTCCTCCAACTCATTTTTCATTCTTTTTATAACTTAGTTTGCAAGTTAATTCTTTAAAAGCTCTGCCAGAGGCAATGATTGGTGCTCCCTTAGTTAATTCAACTTTCCATCCTCCTCTAAATCATTGGTTAGATATGGATAGTCTTTAAAATGAATTGTGAGATTTAATCAGTGTAATGTGGTGGAATAATGATGTGCTTCTCTAGATGCATTATGCTCATTACAGTGTATGAATGCTTATATCTTCAGCAATTTGATGCAATTTTGTCCTGTTTCCAGGCTGAAGTAAGCACTATACTTCATGTACCTGCTTACTTCGTTTTCTTTGAGGATTACCATTTTACTTCTTTCTTTATATTCCATGTATGAATATATATTTACATCTTGCGACCTAATTTGTGTTTCTTTATGATAATGAAACCATATAATCTTCATAAAAAGAAATATATGTAGTATGTACTGCATTGAGACCTTCTTGGGCCCCAGGTCCACAACCTTATTTTTGGTCCCCAAATGACCCAGCACTGAGCACTTAGCAGGCACCTGACTCAGGGATAGACCTTTTATAGCACCAGTTTGTTGCCCAGATCATTCCAGCATTGGCCATAGGGAGCTCCCTTAAGTTGTCTTCAGTGTCATCTTGGTAGGATTCCATTTTTTCATTTTTAAAACACTTCCTTATTTTCTGGCTTAGAACATGCTCATTACTCATCTTGTATTTTTCCTGCCACAGTCCAATCGGCTATTTCTCTGAGGGTGCCCTGGTTCCCTTTAACGGAAGTATTCGAAACTAAGCTCTGGGTGCCGATGGGCTTGTTACTGCTTCTAGGTGCTCTAACAGGACAGAACTGGAAAATATGAATGTGCATGCTAATACATGTATACCCACATACCTGTAATTATTTCTGTATCTGCCTGTGTATTAAAATACATAGGAGCTCACACTGATATCTCCCATTTTAATACAGCAACACAGGATTCAATCCTGTCTTCCCCCTTTGCTTATGGGTAATTTTTTCTCTGAATGTGAGAAACTGGACTCTCATTATTTACAGTAGACTTACTGATTTTTTGGGCCCTGGTAGATATGAAAAGTAACTTAGAATTGCTAACCTGTCTGTACCTCTATGAAAAACCAGCTTACCACCTGGAACACAGTGTTTGTGTACAGTTCTTTTTATCTTTAGTTAGCCTTGCAGTGAGCAGTGTTTGGGCCTGCTTTCCAGTTAAGTAACTCCTTTTTCCTTTACACTCTTCAGTGAGGTTATGTCATACATCTATAATATAGTTATATTCATTCTGCAATTCACCCTGGGTTCTCTGGCATTCTGGTTAATCCATTATTAATTTTTTTTTTAATTTTCATTTTACAGGCAATGAGGTTTTACTCTTTGGTATATAGGGCTTTGGGTTTTGACATAGAGTCAAGTATCTACCATCACAGTACCATACAGAACATTCCTTTTGTAGCCCCTTTGTAATCAATCCCAGCCCTCAACCCCACCCACTTATCCTTGGCAACCGCTGATCTGTTTTCCATCCTTATAATAAGTTTTGCCTTTTCCAAAATGCTGCATAAATGGAATCATACAGCATGTAGCCTTTTGGGTTTGTGTTCTTTCACTTAGCAAAATATAATTAAGATTCATCCATATTGTTGCATGGAACAATAGTTCATTCCTTTTTAGGGCTAAATAGTGTTCCATTATGTGGCTGCACCAAAGTTTATCCATTCACCTGTTTCAGGACATCTGGATGGTTTCCAGGTTTTGGTGATTGTGAATAAGCTACAACAGCTCTTCATGTTTAGGATTTTGTATTATCATAAGATTTTAATTCACTTGGACAGATATCTAG
Source organism: Lynx canadensis (assembly GCF_007474595.2). Taxonomy (NCBI): domain Eukaryota; kingdom Metazoa; phylum Chordata; class Mammalia; order Carnivora; family Felidae; genus Lynx; species Lynx canadensis. The sequence continues at coordinate 18,808,843 of NC_044314.2, read as the reverse complement.
GATTGGAATTGTTAGGTCATATGGTAAATGTGAGTGTAATTATAAAAAAAAAAAAACCTGTCATACTGTTTTTCAAAGTAGCTGAAACATTTTACATTCCTACTAGCAATGAGTGGTGGTAGGTATTTTCTATTGTTCTGTATCCTTACTAGCATTTGATGTTGTTAGGTTTTTTTGTTTTTTTTTTTTTGTTAGGTATTTGATATGTGCAGTGGTATCTCACTGTGATTTTAATTTGCATTTCCCTAACAACTAATGACGTTGAACAAGTTTTCACGTGATTATTTCCCATCTTTATATCCTCTTTGGTGAAATGTCTGATATTATGCCTTTTGCTTAGCTTACTTTTTATTAGGTTGCCTGTTTTCTTATTGTTGGGTCTTCAGAGTTCTTTATATATACTGGGTACAAGTCCTTTGACAGACGTCTAATTTTCTGATATTTTCTTCCAGTCTGTTATTTGTCACTTATCGGACAGAAGTTTTGGATAACATCTAGTTTATCAGTTTCTTTCATGACTCATGTTTTTGGTATTATATCTGAAAACTCATTGGCAAACCCAAGGTCATGCAGATTTTTTCCTAGAACTGTAATAGCTTTACATTCTATCTTATGACTTAGTCTTTTCTTTCATTTCTCTATGTAAGTAGCATTCTTGCTTGCCTCATCCTTTTTAACATATAACATATCTCTTAGGTCATTGACTTACTATCTGCACTTAATACATCTTAAGCGTTTGCCTGTAGTCTTACAAGCTACTTACTTATTTACTATCTAGACTTATCATTTTTTTATGGATTTCATCCATCTGAATGTTTTTCTTACATATAGAAGAACTTAATATTCTCAAAGTCAGAGCACATCACAGTGTTTAAGTTACTTAAAGTATTGGAATATCACATGCCTTATAGTGTGATCTTCTAGCATATTGTTGCCAATTAAGTGTGTCATCCACTAGGATATTAAAACAAGATTCCCGTGTCTTTATTTTCAAGTCCATTAAGCGTTGTGTGTTAAGGCATTAAGAGGTCAAAAGCTTTCCTATTCCTGGGTGTATGTAGATATTTAAAAATAACACAATTGGTAGTAACAAGTAATCTTAAGATAAATTGGTTCTTTGAAATATAAATATTTGTTCTAAGTTTTTTTGCCTTCAAATGTCTTATATATAAACAGATGTCATAAAATATCTGGAAATGTGGCTCTAAAAGCCAGGAATTGAGGCTTAATCACGTTAAAAAAAAAAAAAAAGACCTAAGTAAATGGGTTCATCAGAAAAAAAGATGAATATTGAAAATTAAATAAAACAAGCCAAAATTAGTAATAACATAAGCAATGGTAATAATATTATTGTGCTATTTATTTATTGAGCATCCTAGGTGCTGTGCTAACCTTAACCACTTATGTCTATCGTTGAATTTAATAGGTAGCACATCATCGTCTTTTGTATTCATTGGCTTGTAAACAAGAACACAGAGCATCTTGGCTAGGTGTCCAAAAGTTGCTGCTTTTCATTGGTTGCCTCTCTCAGACTGTCTGCTAGTATAGTCAAACTCTCTGCCTTCGTAATTGTTTTCTAACAGCTACTGCTGGCTGTATACAAACTGAATTTCTGGACTACTCTGATGATAAGAAATAGAAGTCATAGGGTTATCCTTACTTACCCTAAAATCTCAAGTATTAAAGTTACATTTATTGTCATTACATAGCTACCAACCCCAGCAATCTTGTGATTATATTTACCACCTGTTGACCTGGTCTTTCCACATACCACAAGGAAGCTTTAAAGAATAAAAACAGGGATGCTGGGGTGGCTCAGTCGGTTAAGCATCCAACTCTTGATTTTGGTTCAGGTCATAATCTTACAGTTCTTGAGATTGAGCCCTGTGTCGGGCTCTGCATTGAGAGTGGAGCCTGCTTAAGATTCTCTCTCTGTCCCTGTGCCCCTCTCCCCTGCTTGCGCACTCTCTCTCATTCTCTAAATAAATAAATAAACTTTTTTTTTTAAATAAAAAAACCCACACTCCTTTCCTGCTTCATATTATCTCTTAGCACCCTGTTTACGTTTGAGAGAGTGCAAGCATGGGAGGGGCAGAGAGAGAGACAGGGAGACAGAGAATCTAAAGCAGGCTCTGTGCTGTCAGCGCAAAGTCCAATGTGGGGCTCAAACCTACTAATCGTGAGATCATGACCTGAGCTGAAGTTGATGCTCAACTGACTGAACCAGCCAGGCACCCCTCTTAGCACCTTGTTTCTAACTGCCTCTAGGGCTTTGCCTTTAAATGTCCTTTTATCCTCATTTTTGCCTCTCCTCACTTCTTACATTCTGCTGCCCAGTTCTGTAAATCCATCGGGTCCTTTAACATGTGCTGTCTTCCTGGAATTTTCTTCACTTAGTGTCATTCCATGATAAATTCTCATACGTACTTCAAGACCCAACTCAAGTATTTCCTTCCCATGAGGTTGTTTTTGACGTGTATTCTCTTCGTCACCCCCTCCCAAACAGACTTAATTGATTTTTCTTCAGATGGACACTATTTTCACTATGCACTTATAAATCTTGATTTTTTACATGGCTAGAAGTTTCTCTAGTGTAAAGTCCTTCATTCCCCTCCCCCACATACTCCATTTTTATTCATCTTGCCCAGCATAACCATCATTCAAAAAAAGTTGATGAATGAATCTTCCTTCTTTGCCCTCCTCTGTGTTCAGAGCCCCTTCTCCTTCCATATGTTTTATGTGAAAACAACCTTGATTTTCTCCACATTTATTACTGTATTTTTAAAAAATCTAAATCCGTGGTTTTCAGTGCTTTTTTTTTTTTTTTTTTAAGTGGTATTCTTTCTTCAAATGAAAACTTACACACATATACCCACATATAAAAAGGTAACGTCGGGGAAGGTTGGAGGTCTTCCTTCTGGCACTTCTTGGGAACTCATGGGGTTCCAAGTAGTATGGTTTTAAAATTATTGACCTTATTGCTACCTCAGCTTTTGAGTCCTTCCAAATCATTCTTCACATTGCTTAAAGAGAGATCTTTTTAAAACAAAAATAAAATTCTCATGCTTTAAATTTCTTTAATGAGTTCCCATGACCTCACCTCACATGTGAGTTTCTTAGGACGTAAGGCTGTGTCTCTTTCACCTTTGTGTCTGTAGTACGTGCTGTGGGTTTGGTACCCAGTCACCTAGGTGCTCCATGAATATTAAAGATAGTGAAGGAACTTTGCATGATTTCCTATCTTTGTCATTCCAATGGCTTCTCTTTGCTCATATTGGCAATGTCCACTTGTCTCATTCAGAGCCTTCCCATTTTTCAGGGCCAAGCAAATCTTCCTGATTTAAAAATTTTTTTTTTTTTCAGCGTTTATTTATTTTTGGGACAGAGAGAGACAGAGCATGAACGGGGGAGGGGCAGAGAGAGAGGGAGACACAGAATCGGAAACAGGCTCCAGGCTCTGAGCCATCAGCCCAGAGCCTGACGCGGGGCTCGAACTCACGGACCGCGAGATCGTGACCTGGCTGAAGTCGGACGCTTAACCGACTGCGCCACCCAGGCGCCCCAAATCTTCCTGATTTTAAAGCTATCCTTAGGGGTGCTTGGGTGGCTCAGTCTTTTGGCCATCCAACTTCGGCTCAGGCCATGATCTCGCGGTCCATGAGTTCAAGTCCTGCATTGGGCTCTGTGCTGACAGCTCAGAGCCTGGAGCCTGCTTCAGATTCTGTGTCTCCCTCTCTCTCTCTCTGTACCTCCCCCATCTCTCTCTCTCTCAGAAATAAACATTAAAAAAAATTTTTTTTAATTATCTCAGAAATGGGATGAGTTAAAAAAAAAAAAAAGCTATCCTTCGTGTCAGCAGCATTCATCAGTTTCCCATTCTTTGATTTCTAAAGTAGCATGTCGCTGTTAGAAAGAACAACATATTTGCTGTACTGCATTTCTGCATTGTGTTACTACACCAGAGATGGTGTAACCTCTGCCTGGGTAATTAATTCTAGCCAAAAAGTGAAAATTCATAGGTTTCCAAGGTAGTTTCTTCTCCACAAGAATATACTTTGCTCAGTTCTGAGATATATAATTCTGCTTATAATTTAGGTTTCTAAATCATTCAAGGTTGTAATATTAAGTTTATACTCTAGTACGGTTGTATGTCAAGACAGATTTGCCGTTGTTTCTCAACATGTTGTAGGTTGAACAATAAATCTTTGTTTTATTGTGTCTTCTGAAACCAAAATTGGTGTTGAGTCAGCTCATAGCCTGCAAATCAAACAGAAATCTTTGAAAAAGTACATGCAATGAATTAAAAGTATTAGGTGTGATTTTTACCATGGATCATTTTTTCAGGTTCTTGTTCAGAAAGAGGAACAGTAGCTTTATGCTCTTAATATTCTTTTGGTGTGCTTCCTGAGTTTTCTGTTCCTTGTGTATATTTCAGTAAGTGTTTCTTTTGTTGCTTTCAGAATTGTTCATAATTACATTTTATGTGAGAACAGTTTTCTAAAAAAAAAATCAAAATGCTAATAAGAAAAATGTATTTCATTTCCTTAAAAATAACCATCAGAGCTCATGTTACCAAAGGATTATTATATTCTTGTGCAGGCTTGAAGACATGTTGCTTATTTTTAACTATATTTTTCATTTCTGTAATTACTTTGTGGCCCTTCATAAACTAACTTGTTTTCAATAAATTGAAACGATCTCTATTTAGAACAAGGGGTAAATATTCCCAACACTTCACGCAGGAAGACTTTTCTCAGAGACACCTGTACTGTTATATTTTATTTTTTTGATGGTATTGTGGAAGGAAAAGTGGATACTGTGTCTTTAATGGAAAGCAAAAGGTTATCTTTCTCTGGCCTTTGTGTGTATGTGCTGATGTGGATGTAGGCAGCCAGACAGGCAATGTGTGCAGAGAGACTAGGGAACCGGCTGTGGATCGATAGAAGTCGTGTGAAGTGAATTAATGCGAGGCAGGCCGTCTGTCTGTCATAAGGATTGTGGGGAATGTGGGGCAGTGTGGTCAGTCACTGCAGAGATCTGCTTCCAATAAATTCAAGCCTTCTGCCTGAAAATAAACTCTAGGTACACACGTACTCCCTTCCTTATTGTTAAATTTTACTTTATTCAAAGTAAATGTTCCCAGCAAATTATTGCCTCTAGTATACTTTAATTGGACCACTGGAAAGCCACAATTGTGAGAAGCTGATGAAATAAAAATACCTGCTATTCCTTTAGATCCATTTTTCAATCTCTGTGGAAATCTATATTATTGTGGGAATGAGAAATATAATTTTTGTTAATATTTATAAGCATTGTGGTATATATTTTTCTGAATCCTAACAGTATTGTTTATCACTTTCATCCATCTAATCTTCAATAAGATAATAAAATTATAATGAACTCAAATGGTTTTGTATTCCAGTATGGATTAAGCGCTGTATTTTAAATGTTACTCTATTAAAATTTAGTATTTAATCTTTGATTATTAAGTTAATCACATGACACTGAGATCTTGTGAGTTCCTATTATTTACCTTTATTCAGATAGTATTAGCCAGTAGGACAAAAATGTTTATGAAGGTAATTTGAAGCTTTTGAAAAATAAATTTTAAAATAATGTACCTGATTTTGCTGATGTGGAGTGGAGAGGCAAGTGCTGTTTTATTCCATTGACTTTGAAAACTATATCCCATATTTACATTAAAAAAATTGTTTTTCTAAAGTGTTTAAAACATTGTGTACAATGAGACAAGTGTGTGTGTTTGTGCATAATCTCACAATGAATGGTGATCTCAGTGTTTAGAATCCAGATGCCATGGAGAGCTCCTAATCGTCCTCCTGCCCTCTCTTTCTTACTGCTGCGAGCCACAGCCCACCCTCCCCCTTTCGCTGCGTGTCCAAACTTACTCAGACCTGTTTCCTGTTCCATCCCATTTTTTCCCTTGTTTTCCTCCTGATTCGCAGTATAGAACCAATTTATAGACACCTATTGTCTGGCATAATATACATTCATTTTTTTTCTTTTTATTTTGTGAAATCTGGATTTGGGAACTAACTGGTGTATTAAGTATCTTGTGTCTTTCTCTTTTTTGTATCTCCTTTTTAATACTATCTCTATACCTCATTATCATCTCTTTACTGTACCTTTTTGTTGTATATCTTTCCCCAATGCTTGCTTTTCTTGGTATATTTAAAAACCTGAGAAAACTCCTGTTTTCTTGGTATATTTAAATAACAAATTTGTATTATGGGATTGAAAGTATTCAGTTCTATTCAAGATTTTTTTTTTTTTTAAGTTTATTTTGAGAGAGAGAGGACGTGAGCAGGGGAGGGGCAGAGTGAGAGAAGGAGAGAGTCCCAAGCAGACTCCGTGCTATCAGCACAGAACCCAGTGTGGGGTTTGATCCCAACTGTGGGATCATGACCCGAGCCGAAATCAAGAGTTGGTTGCTTAGGGGCGCCTGGGTGGCGCAGTCGGTTAAGCGTCCGACTTCAGCCAGGTCACGATCTCGCGGTCCGTGAGTTCGAGCCCCGCGTCAGGCTCTGGGCTGATGGCTCGGAGCCTGGAGCCTGTTTCTGATTCTGTGTCTCCCTCTCTCTCTGCCCCTCCCCCGTTCATGCTCTGTCTCTCTCTGTCCCAAAAATATATAAACGTTGAAAAAAAAAATTAAAAAAAAAAAAGAGTTGGTTGCTTAACCTACTGAGCCATCCAGGCGCCCCATACAAGGTGTATTTATGAAATGTTCATTATTGCCAAGTATTTTGGGGATACTCAGAAAGTAACTAAGTCTTAGACTTTATGGTGCCGTTTGAGAAATAAGTTTGCTTACATCAAGTGTGTAAGAAAATAGCAAAGTACCACCATATAACTAGTGAACAACCTTTGTTATCTTTATTATCAATATGCAAGAGAGGTGCCTGGGTGGCTCAGTTGGTTAAGCATCTGACTCTTGATTTCTGCTCGGGTCATGATCCCATGGTTTATGGGATCGAGCTCTGTGTCGGGCTCTGTGCTAACAGCACAGAGCCTGCTTGGGATTCTGTCCTTCTCTCTCTTCACCTCTGCCTCCCCCACGTGTGTGCTCTCTCTCTCTCTCTCTCAAAATAAATAAACTTAAAAGAATATACAAGAAACTGAGGCTTCCAGATAAGTGTTTTCTTTTCTTTTCTTTTTAAATTTATTTTTAGAGAGCTTGCACGTGTGTGTGTGTGTGTGTGTGTGCGTGCACGTGCAAGCGGGGGGGAGGGACAAAGAGACTCTCAAGCAGGGTCCGTGCTATCAGTGAAGAGCTTGAAGCAGGGCTTGAACTCACGAACTGTGAGATTATGACCTGAGCCAAAATGAAGATGAGACACTTAACCGATTGAGCCACCCAGGCACCCTCATATAACTATCTTCTAAGTGGACTTTTCTTCATATTTGTCAGGAATATTTCATCATCTTATTGAGAGTGGATAGTGACTTTTATGCTTGAAAATGGTTAGTTTTTTTATACCAAAAAGAAAGTAAAACAATTTTCTCCAGTCTTTCTGTTTCATGGAAAACAGCATTGTGTTCTGGCATAATCCTCAGTTCTCTTTAGTGACAGTGATGTAATACCTTCTATTGTATCTGTTTCTTTTTTAAGTTAGATTTATTGAGGTATGATTTATACGTAGTAAAATTCACCCTTTTCTGGTAATTTTACCCTTCTTTGGGTTTTTAGCAAATGTGGATAGTCCTGTCCCCACTTCCACAAACAGCATATAGATTATTTTCATTACTCTGAAATCTTTACTAATACCAGTTTACAGTTAGTCGTCTTGTCCACACCCCTAGCGTCCAGCAGCCACTGGCTCGATTTAGATCCTTTTTTTGGCCTTTTACAGAATAGTTTGGCCTTTTACAGAATATCTGCTGTAATGTTGGCCTGCAAACGTAAGATGGTAATATAACACGTAATTAAATACTGTGGAGATAAGAAACAGCCAAGATGTGGCTGGGAATTGTTTTAATGTTATTCCTTCTCTTACAGATAATGATTACCATGCTTGGAGGGATTAAATAATAGTTTTACTCGTCTTGTGCCAGACTGTATGGTCCAAAAGTTCAAAAGGAAGAGGTTCTATTGTTTCCTCAAAGTGAACTGTTAAAATTAGTTTTTAACGATCTGTAGCATTTGGACTTGAGAGTTGATGGCAGTAATGTGGTCTTTCCCATTCCCCATATCTCTTCCCCTGAGATCTCTCAACACAAGTTAGGAATCTTAGGTATTTTGTTGCCAACCCCATGTCCAGTTTGACTGAAATTAGGATAGTTAAAAACTTATCTTTAGAAAGTAAAGTATATGTGTAATTTTGAAGTGATCAAACCAGTATCTTTTTATTGATTGGTACCAAAATAACCCAGATATTTTGACTGTGAGGACCAACAGAATGAGTTACACAAATGGTCAAAATCAATAATGTGATTTGTTTTTTTTTAAAATGAAAAATGGGGGGCACCTGGGTGGCGCAGTCGGTTAAGCGTCCGACTTCAGCCAGGTCACGATCTCGCGGTCCGTGAGTTCGAGCCCCGCGTCGGGCTCTGGGCTGATGGCTCGGAGCCTGGGGCCTGTTTCCGATTCTGTGTCTCCCTCTCTCTCTGCCCCTCCCCCGTTCATGCTCTGTCTCTCTCTGTCCCAAAAATAAATAAACGTTGAAAAAAAAAATTTTTTTAAAAAATAAAATGAAAAATGGAACATTATTGCTTTCGTAAACATAATATTCATGGCACATTTTTTCTTACTCATAAATGTTTTATGTGGCTCTTCCCCCCTCTTTTTTCTTCAGCTGCCTAGTAGAAAAGGTGTCAAGAGAGTACCCAGGAGTAGTCTGGATGCTGTGGTCCATCCGAAACGTTAGAAGGCAAACTTTTAAAAATAACTTTATCGAGTATCATTCACATGCCATTAAATTCACCCCTGAAAGTTTACATTTCAGCGGTTTTTAGTGTATTCAAAGTTGCACAACCCTCACCGCAATTTCTGAACATTTTCATCACCCCAAAAGAAACTGTGCATCCATAGTATCATTCCCCATTTTCCCCAGGTCTCGTAGCCCTAAGTGACCACAACTGTACTTTATGTGTATAGATTTGCCTAATTGGAACGTTTCATGTAAATGGAATCATACAACATGTGGTGTGTCATGACTGGTTTCTTTTACTTAATACTTCATTTCTCTCTATTGCTGTTTAATACTCCATTGTGTGAATATACGAATTTATTATGTGATAAATTGTGACATATTCATATATTCAGTTGATGGACAATTCACATTGTTTGCACCCTTTGGCTTTTATGAATAATGCTGCTGCGAACATTCATGTACAAGTCAGTGTGGATATAGGTTTTCATTCCCTGGGAGTACAGTTGCTGGGTTTATATGATAATTCTGTTTAACCTTTTGACGAACTGCCAGACTGTTTGCTGTAGAGTTTTCAGGGTTTCTTACAGAGGGGCACCTTGCTGGTTCAGTCCATAGAGCATGTGAGTCTTAATCTCAGGGTTGTGAGTTTGAGCCCATTGGGTATGGAGACTACTTAAAAAAAAAAATCTTTAAAAGTTAATAAATACATAGTTCCTTACATAGGTTAAGCACTAGTCCCTTGTTGGGTATGTGATTTGTGAATCTTTTGTCCCAGTCTTTAGTTTGTTTTTTTATCCTCTTAATGGGGTCTTTTGCAGAGCAAAAGTGTTGAATTTTGTTGAAGTCTATGTCCGCTATTTTTTTCTTTTATGGACTGTGCTTTTGGTGTCATCTCTAGCCTTCGATCTCCAGGATTTTCTCTTTTTTTCTAAAAGGTTATAATTTTATGTTCTACGTTTAAGTCCATGATCAGTTTTAGTTAATTTTTGTATACGGTGTGGGCCTTAGGTCAAGGTTCGTATTTTTGCCTATGGACGTCCAGTTGTAATAGCCCACCTGTTGACGAGATTACTTTCCCCCCTTGAATTGCTTGCACCTCTGTCAAAAATCGGTTGTGCATGTTTGTTTGCATCTTTTTTCTTGGTCCTCTGTTTTGTTCCATTAACCGAAAACCACATAGTTTTAATAAATTTATATAATAAGTCTGGAAATGGAATAGACTTTTTTTCCCCTACCTTTTCCTTTTTTTCCCCCCAGAGTTCTTCTAGCTATTCTAGTTCCTGTGTCTTTCCATTTAATTTTAGAATAATTTTGTCTGTATCTACAAAAAAATTGTGCCGAGATTTTGACCCGAATTGCATTAAACCTATATATCAATTTATGGAGAATTAACATCTTTACTGTGTTGAATATTCCAGGACATGAACATGGTATGTCTCTCCATTTCATTTATTTACATCTTTGATTTTTTTTGCGGGGGGGGGGGGTCAGGATTTTGTAGCTTTCAGCCTACAATTCCTGTTGTATATGTTTCTTTTAGATTTACATCTAAGTATTTCAGCTTTTTGAACCATTGTTAGTAGCATTTTTTTTAAATTTAGTTTCATTGCTAGCATATAAAAATACAGTTGATCAGTTTTTTTTTTTCCTTGTATTCTGTAGCCTTACTGAACTCACTCAGTTTTTTATAGATTCCTTTGGATTTTCTATGTGGACAATCATTGTACCCTCAGATAGGGACAGTTTACTTCATCCACTCCAAATGTATCCATGTTCTTTTCTTGCTTTATTACACTGGCTAGAACTTTTAATGCTATGTTATATGAGTGGTGAGTGTGGATATCTTTGCTTCGTTCCTGATCACAGGAGGAAAGCATTCCGTTCTTCACCATTAAGTACAATATTAACTATAGATTTTTAGCAGATGCTCTTTATTAAGTGAAGAAGTTTATCTCTGTTCCCATTTTTCTGGGAGTTTTATTATTGTTTTTTTAAATCATGGATTGATGTTGAATTTTGTCAAATGACAGCTATGATCATATGCTTTTTTCTTCTTTAGCCTGTTACTATTTGGGGTTATGTTGATTGGTGTTTGAATATAGAACTAGACTTGCATTCTGGAACTAAAACTCCATTGGTCATGGTGTATAATTCCTTGTGTATGTTGTTGAATTCTATTTCCTTACATTTTGTTTAGGACTTTTGAGACTATCAGCGATACTGATCTATAGTTTTCTTTTTTCTTTTTTTACATTTTCTTTTTTTTTTCTATCGAGAGAGAAACGATTTTATAACTTTGGGAAAAAGCATTAATCAAAGAACCAGTTTCAGCATAGCTACCTCTTAGTCTTTCAGCCTTGGTTGGTTTGAGATCTACATGTTTGCTCTTTAAGCTCTGTCTCAAGGAATTGAATGCCCCACAGTTGAGTAGTTACCAGGCGCAGCACAAGAACTTCATGGAGGGCTTGACAGTGTTGTTACTCAGTATTGTGTGATTCCATGATTTTTCATGGTTATGTTGTGATATTCTGTGTACATACTTCTCACCCTGCCCTGAGGAACTCAGTCCCTGTAAGAACTTCATGGAAAAAGGATATTGGGGTTTGAAATCAAAGACCTATGTGTCCATACTGGTTCTGGAATTTAGTAGCTGTATTATAGTGAGCAATTACTTAACCTCTCTGATTAAATGAGATAAATTTAAATGGATTTATAAACCTGTTACTACAAATAATAGCTTCATTTTTATTGAATCCTTCAATTTTATAGGAAAGGAAAATACTAAAAAAGATTGTTACTATCTAAACTGTTCCTTGGGGCGTCTGGGTGGCTCAGTCGGTTAGGCATCCAACTTCGGCTCAGGTCATGATCTGATGGATTGTGAGTTCGAGCCCCACATCAGGCTCTGTGCTGATGGCTCGGAGCCTGGAGCCTTCTCTGGATTCTGTGTCTCCCTCTCTCTCTGTAACCCTCCCCTGCTCAGGCTGTCTCTCTCTCTCTCTCTCTCTTTCAAAAATAAACAAACATTAAAAAATTTTTTTCAACTGTTCCTTAATATCTTTTCCCTATTTCTCTATCATTTTCAAAAATTATCAACTATTAAGAAATGAGACAGAGTTTTCAGAGATTTGCATTTTGATTTAATAGGGCATCTTTGATTTTGTGTTTAAGCAATAAATCTTTAGAAATGTGGCATTTACCTTATTTCCTCCCCTCTGTGGTTATTTTACTGAAAGCCATTATTAAGTAATTAACTTCACAGTATATTTTTGGTAATCTTCCTCCTTTATTTTAGAATCTTATCTTGAAAGCCCAACAACAAAATACCACAGAAGAATGGCTTTGTCGTTTGACATTCATCAGGGACCACTGATTGACCCTTTATTTTTGTATCAGAGCAGTTTTGAGCAAAGTGGTGGTTCTAACGTGGTGTGTCCTCTTCCCCAAACTGAAGTCATTAGGCCTTGGAAATGTGTCCTGGTAGATTTAGCTCTGGATCATTCAGGTGCTTAAAGACTAAGATTTCCGTCTCTTGGTGACTTTGGTAAACCTGAGGCAGCCGGACTGAATTTCACGCAGAAACGTTTAAGTTAATATACGTTGGAGGAAAAAAAAAGAAGCCCTTGAATATTTAGAGCTTTGATTTTTAAAATATTTTGATGGATACAATGGATGTAGTTCTTGAAGTGCTTATTTAAAAGATTGATTAGAAGGCTCAATTCCTTTTAAAAAAAAAGGAAAAAAAAAAAAAGGTTCAATTCCTGAAGTAACTTCCAGTGGTGAAATTTTTGTATTTCATGATTTAGTAATACCCGTTGAATAACCATATGAAAAATACTGAGATACCCTACTATCCATTGCCAAATTAGAAATAACGTAGTATATGCAAACTGGCAACAAAATATATCTTCAAAAGTGGAAAAACAGCTTATGAGGAAAAGACATTTGCCTCAGCTGGCAAGTTTCTCAGGTAATTTACAGAATGGAAGCTTCTGGCCCCGGATCTAGTTCGTCCGTCTGCTTCTGTTAGGTTTTTTCAGTGTGCTAATTATCAGATCTCCTGTCTACTTCCTCCATAGACAGTGATAGTGTCCACTTTGAGGTGGTGCATTTCAGGTGTCTTACATAGACCCAGAGCGCTTGTCCGCATTTCGGCCTTCTAGCCCCCAAATTGTAAGCAAACTAATATTAAAAAGAAGTAAACTTTTAAACTGGTCCTTCACTTTTAGGGTTTTTTCCCCCCCTCTTTGCAGCATAATTACGTCTAGATCACCTAAAATAACTGTAGTAAAAATGTTGGAAGGAATCAAGTAAAAATGTAATTTATTGAAGCATCCTTTTTCTGTTTTTCCCAGAACTGAGTTGAGTCAGTGTAGTTTGTACCTGTGTACATATATGCGTACAAAGAAATAGAGCACATGTGAATATTTTGTTCATTAATTTGTGACTCTTCCTAATTGTGGTGAATTTAGTGTGTGTGTGTGTGTGTGTGTGTGTGTGTGTGTGTTTTAATGTATTGCATTTGTATCTAGTAGGTAAATTAAAAAGCTTTAAGAGTTTGGGTGCACCTTTCTTTTAGTTTTTAAAACTAGCCCTTGTGATTCCATTTGTTGTAGCTGGAGTCTCAGCAGAAGCCATGCAGACTATCGGCACTGCTCCTGATGCCCTGGGGCCAGAAGCCAAAGTCCAGGAAGAAGAGCACGACCTTGCAGATGATGACATCACAACCGGTGAGCAGGGACATCTTTCACATAACCTGGATGAGCTTTATCCAGTATTGGAATGTGCTTTTAGATTATTTGTAATGGGATTAAATATGTTGATGGAAAAGAGGGAAACTTGTATTGATGGAATGTTTAGTTTTATGAGACTCTTTAGTGTCCTTTTGATCTTGAAGTGGAAAGAAGCAGAAGTGTTTATTTGGTCTCGGTTTGCTCATTGTTGCTGTAACAATGAACTTGCTGGCTGTGCATTTGATTTCCTGGAGACCTTCTAATTCAGAGGCTGGGATCATTACTAAAGCCTTGACACGTGTAGAGGAATACACCTTATGAAAGGTTTTGCAATTATAGGGTAAACTGAAGAATACCAAAGTTGTAACAGCAATGTAGGCTGTATAAGGAAACTTAATAGATATTCTTTGTACCTATATTATAGAAGTCGATGCTGCTTTTTAAAGTTATTTACATCGTTTAGATATTGAATAATCTTACCTATATTATTTATTATATAACTAAAGGAATAAAGTAAAATTTAGGAAAACTATATACCACGTATCGTTCCATATTCTGTGTTTTATGTTTATACATGTTCAGCCTATCTTTTTATAGACTTAAGTCAGTTTCAGTTACTGGATCTCCAAATGCATTCAGCTCAATTTCTTTAATGTACAGAGAATTAAAAACAACCTACTATAAATATTTTTATTGGTATTGAGAATGATAAACTTTTGATTTTTGTATAGATGGTTATTATGTAAAATCTGACCATATGGGACGCCTGGGTGGCGCAGTCGGTTAAGCGTCCGACTTCAGCCAGGTCACGATCTCGCGGTCTGGGAGTTCGAGCCCCGCGTCAGGCTCTGGGCTGATGGCTCGGAGCCTGGAGCCTGTTTCCAATTCTGTGTCTCCCTCTCTCTCTGCCCCTCCCCCGTTCATGCTCTGTCTCTCTCTGTCCCAAAAATAAATAAACGTTGAAAAAAAAAATTAAAAAAAAAAAATCTGACCATAGAAATCCAAAATTATTGTGAAGCAACAAGTAGTAACTTAATAGTAATCAGTAATTTGAGGGGCGCCTGGGTGGCTCAGTTGGCCGAGTGTCAACTTCCACTCAGGTCATGGTCTCACGGTTTGTGAGTTTGAGCCCCGCGTCGGACTCTGTGCTGACAGCTCAGAGCCTGGAGCCTGCTTCAGATTCTGTGTCTCCCTCCCTCTCTCTGCCCCTCCCTCACTCACACTCTGTCTCCCTCTGTCTTTCAAAAATGAATACACATTAAAAAAAAAAAAAATAGCAATCAATAATTTGAAAGAAGCATGCCCGGAAAACATCAGTAAAACTTTCAGCAAAAACTAAAGAAACTTAAAAAAAAAAAAAATGGAGGGAGGTTTTTAGCTCTTAAAGCTCTGTGTGGTAGGTTCTTTACTGTTACGACCTGAATGCCTTTAAAATTTTGTCCCTGGAATGAAGTTGAGAGAGCCTAATAATCTCCCTTGAAAATTTACAAAGCATGTAATCAACAACCTGGAGCCTTGTGCTACTGCTGCAAATAAGTAGTTGACTAAATTGAGGCGCATCTGGTTTTCAGTAAAAATGCTTGTGGCCGTGACCTGCTACATTTTAATCCTTTGAATGTGTCAGTTCATTGATTGAAAACATTTCAACTTAAATGTAAATATAAATGATTTCAGAAATTCCCAACTTTTCTGAAAGTCATTTAGCATTGCACAATTACGGATTTTGTTTTGGTCGCGACTAGAGGAGATGATTGCACCTGCAGATTTTTTTTTAAACATTTCTTTTAAGTTTATTTATTTACTTGGCGAGAGAGAAAGAAAGGGCAAGTTGGGGAGGGGCAGAGAGAGAGAGAGAATCCCAAGCAGACTCCACACACTGCAAGCGTGGAGCCCCATGCAGGGCTCGAACTCACAAACTGTGAGATCATGACCTGAGCCGAAGTCAGATGCTTAACCAACTGAGCCACCCAGGTGCCCCCAGATTTTTTTAAATTAGTTCTTTATTCAGTTATCATTGCTTTTTAAAGTGTTATAGGTACGTTTTAATTCTCTGTTAATTTTAAAGGCCCTCTAGTCTATAAAAAGTAGTGGTTTAATGCATAGAAGAAAAGAAGTTGCCTTTGTAATAGAATAACTTAATTCGTACTCTGGGAAAAAAAAGCTTAATTTTTGAGCACTCAGGTGAGCATTATTAAATCAGTACACTGAAATTTTAAATTACGTACCACCATCATCATGAGACAGCAAATAGCACATGGCTATTCTTTTATTTGTATAAAGAAGCTTAAAAATGAAAATCTAGCTTGGAGAGTCAGTTAATGCTATTTAAACTGTATTTTAATCTGTAAGAAGTTAAGTTAAACATATGTGATGAATGGCTTTTATCAGTTGACTTATTCACTTCATGCCGTGGGTACCAGGGGCAAGAATGTTCAAAGAATTTAAATAACTAGAAAAGGCTTCCTTCATGTGTTGTCAGAGCAACTAGCATGTTGCAGCCTGTAGATCGTTTAGGTTACCTTTGAATTGTGTGACTTGATTAAGATGTGGTATAGATTTTTGTGAGGGTTAAGAAGAAAACCCTATTTCTTTTATTGACTAGAATTCTATATAAATTACGTTATGAAAAATATGGTAGACATGTTGAGAGAAACCTGTTTCAGGCACAAGAATCTTATTTTGGGATGAGCACCATCGTAGAGGACAAGTACTACAAAAGGGAAATCTGGCCAGTTTAGCCAGTGACTTTGAAAAATCAGGGAGTTTTTTTGGTTACTTAAATTGAATTGCTCTATTGTATCTTTTCACAAAATAAATAGAAAGTATATCAAGGCGGACCTACTTGCGTGTACTTGGAATGAATTCTTGTTTGGGAGCTCTAGTTAGGCTGATACACATTGTTATGTTAATACTATATTTGTAGCAATCTGTGACTTAATTCTTCAATTAACTTAATTAAACAACTGACCAGTTAAATAGGAAGTATAATTTAGTGCTTTGCTATAGGTAGAACAATTACGTTTGCAATTTTTCTCTTGGGTGAGAAAGAATGACCTATGAATGTTGTCTTAGGACACTGATCTGAGCCTAGCAGTCTTTGTTAGCGCTTGCCTTATAAAAGTAAAGAAGCATGGATAAAGCTTTATAAGTGTTAGCTATGATCAATTGGAACTAATTAAATTTATTTGAAATGAAGAGCCTTAACTGGAAGAGAACAGCTGGAAAAACTGGAAAGAAAAAATTGAGTCTTGATTGAGACAGTTTAAACCTTCACCCTGTCATTTAAAAAATATGCGGCAGCTTCTTTCCGTATCTTTCTTTTTAAAGCTAATATCTATTGATCGGCTCTACAAAGTAACGCCACTTTGCCTTGGTCAACCCACACGTTCGGTTTTACTTACATTCTGTCTTAAGGTTCGTCAGCTTCTTTCCTGTAACCAAATGTTTTCAATTACACATCAAAGCTGTATTAGCCATTTTCACAGATTGATACTGTTTTTATGTAGAAAAAAAATTAAAACCTACTTCATGTAATTTTTTTATATTACAGTGCAGCATGCATGGGAAAATGTACTTTCTTTTTCATTGGGATTACTTCAGGTTTTGCAATATTCTGTATATTAAACTCTGTTTTAACAACAACAGTGACATTTTCTTTACAGTGAAAAAGAATGCCATTGATTGTTTCTAGATTATAATTTCAGTGCCACACTAATATTACTGGATACTTGGTGTGTTTGCTTTTATTTGTACAGGATACTTTTATTTTTAGTATTATAATTTAAATGTTTATTTAGGTATATAGTCAATATCTGTAAATAATGTATTTTTTTCCTTACAGCATTAAATAGGTCCTAATTAATAGAGTAAATCTCACTAAAAACTGACTAACAGAAAAAATTTAGATAAGTTACAATCTTTTTTTAAGGTAGTTAATTATCTCTATATACTTTTCATCCTGATAAAGGATGACATTCTGAGTGAGGATGCAGCTATATGTCCCCTAAATGTTGCATTTTAATACATCCTACCCCTAATTGCAGTTAAAAAGAATTTTGAAAGACTCCATTTACAAACCTGCAATGGATTCCTTTAAGAAAGTCACTAAAGTCTTCTGAGGGTCATACTGCAGTGTCCTGCCCCTTGTTCAATACAGCGTGGACACACTGACCATATAACAGTGGTAAAGGGTCAGAAGTCACTGACATTGTCAAAAAGAAACCACATGATGGTAGATCAGTGGGACAGTTGACAGATTCAGCTGCTTGCAACAAAAGCAGCAATGAAATGTGGATTCTGATAGGTGTGTTGGCTGTATTTGTTGTATTTCTTGTAAAATGTAAAGTTAATTTAAAAGAAAAAAAGAGAGAAAGAGAGAAATGCGATGGAAAAAAGAAAGACTAGGGAAGGGTATGAGCAATTGAAAGTAACATCCATTGACAAACAATCAACTATGTACCCAGCCCTTTACACTTGACTCTCCCATTTCTTTGAAATGGATACTGATATTTTTGCAGATAGATAGATAAGGAAACAAGCTCAGAGAGTTCACTTTTAAAGGGTCCCGTCCTTAAAGTGATAGATCTGGGACTTAAAAGAAGTCCTGTCTGACTCCAAAGCTTATGTGTGGTTTTAAATACAATCCCACACTGCCTAATATTCTTAAATTCTTGAACTTTGGCATCTTTTTCTTTTCAAATGTGAGATGTCAGTTTGCCTTTACTGCTTTTGATATCAGACATAAGCCTGATAATTGCTGGATATTTTATTTAAAATACAAACTTGTTATTCTAAATTTGGACCAAGAGATTATCTCCTTTAGAAAAAAAATCATCACAGGGGCGTCTGGGTGGCTCAGTCAGTTAAGCGTCTGACTTCAGCTCAGGTCATGATTTCGTGGTCTGTGGGTTTGAGCCCCATGTTGGGCTGTGTGCTGACAGTTCGCAGCCTGGAGCCTGCTCTTTGGTTTCTGTGCCTCCCTCTCTCTTTCTGCCCCTCCCCTCCTCACACTCTGTCTCTCTCTCAAAAATAAATAAACAGTAAAATCATCACATATTCTTTAAATGTTCTTTTTAAATCTGTTCTTTAAATCATTTAGTACTACTGTAATGTAAGACTGTAAATATAAGTATTTATTACTAAATATTTTATTGCATACATGTAAAATGAAATGTTTACTGTTCTGCCTAGCTTTTTGAAGTCATCAAAAAGTGTGGATTTCTGGGTGAAATACATGGCTCCAAGTAATTTACATTTCTGTACTTTTAATCAAGGGGAAGAAAATGTGAATTAAAATTTTGTTTAGCGTTTAACACTTGGCTTTAGTTGTATGTTGATAGGGAGCAGAGTAGAGTATTTATAAATGTAGTATTTGAGAGTTTCTGATAGGAATATTAAAATACAGTCCAAATTATGGCTTGTAGTCATTCACTTCCTTTCCTCATACTTCCCTCTGGGTGATTGACTTTCCCGTTTCTTTGTTTTTAACTACCACTTACATTAAGCTAATAACTCTCAAATCTGTATCTCCAACCTAGACTTTTCTTCTGGACATCAGATTAATATGTCTTCCTGCCTGAATGTCCTGTAGATACCTACTGTATATTAATTTATAATTATCCAAAGACCTTTTTATACTAAATTCATATTTTGTAGTAGCTAACATTCTGAAGTCAAAAACCAGGGCAGGGATAACAATTTAGAACAAATGACTTACAATTCTCATAGATCTGGTACAGTTTTTTTTTTAGACTGTGAATTATAAGTTGAAGAATGAAAAAGGGAAAAGGTGCAGTATAAAAGTCTTATTCTAGTTTACTGATTATAAGGCCTCTGGCTCTATGCTTAGAAGGTGTAGATACTATACTTGGTGTCACAACACTGTTTCAAATAGTGTTCCTTACAGACCAGCAATTTACTTACATATATTTACTACGTCTTTCCTATTATGTAGTATGTGTGTATCTCCTTAACCTCCCCCCTTCTTCTTAATGGGTGTTTAATGACTCAAAAGCATTTGTAACGGATTAGTGAGGGAATACAGGCTCATTTCTAGATAAACTGTCTCCTGATATTTTGAAAATGAGACTTGGAACAGATCTAAGAACATAATTATCTCTGTTATTCCCATTTAAAAGTTTACCTTTTTCTCTTGGAAAACAACCTGTCTTCAAAATTAGGAAGAGGATGTGATTCGTTGCATTTAAATGAGAAAAGATATGAAGAAATGCCTTGGAAAATGTGTTTTGTAACTTCAGTCTCAATGAGGGGTGGAAGGTGGGATGCGCCATAGTGAGGTGCACAGTCAGAGAAGCAGATTCTGACAGCTCTGGGGAGCCCCCTCCGTGGTCTTCACTGACCGGGGCTGGAGACGTGCTTTTGTATGATGGCGCTGGTTTCTTGTAACCGTTTTGGTTGCTCTCTCTGTGGTCCTGCTTTTCTTCCCTCTGTGCTGATCTCTCCTGTTGCCCCGGGAGCTGTTCTGCCTCATTTCTGGGCTCATCTCTGTCAAAAAAACCAGAATCTCTGGTGGACTTCTTGGAGCCAGGGGTATCGGTGAACCGTTGTCCAAGAGATCCCTCTGGGGCTTGGTGGCCCACTGCAGGAGAAGCAAGGTGGCTTGTATGTTGTGTGGGGAGATGCTCACAGGAAGGAGAGAAATGCAGAATTTTCCCGGAGGCCAGACGTTTGAACACATGCCACTGAGGAAGTAGAGTGTGGAATCATGTTGTGTGTGACGGGGTACGTACGTTTCGTGGCGTTCCTCTGGGTGTCTGCAGTCAGGCACTTAGCACTAAGGAAACTTGCCTTTTATTGCCCATTGAAATTTTAATGTGTTCAAGATTTAATGTGCCCAAGCCTCTATTTAAAGGCTTGGCCTGGGGTGACTTGCCTAAGAAAAAGTGCCAAAGGAAAAGAGGCAAGAGCAAGGACAAAAGATGGCTAACAAGTGCCATCTGAATGTCTAGTTTCTCTTTAAAATTTTTAGACTTTTAAAAATGGGAAATCTACAGAGTATCGATGTATTTTGGCCAAAGATGTGATTGTGCATTTAAAAGAATTATGTTTTGTATACTTGAAGTTTGCTAAGATAGTAGATATTAAACATTTCACCACATAAAGTATCATAAAGAATCAGAGGAGCTATAACAAATTACTTTAATCAGCTGTCGCATTGGCACTGAATCTTTTATAGTGATAAAAATAGCACTGTGTGTGTGTGTGTGTGTGTGTGTGTGTGTGTGTGGTATTTCCTCTTTGCATATAATATTTTTGCAAGGGGTTGGTCAAATAAACAGTAATCAACACCATCTGAGCAAATTCATCTAAAAGAACACATTTAAAAATCAGGGACTGGGGCACCTGGCTGGCTCAGTCAGTAGAGCACATGATTCTTGATCTTGTGATTGTAAGTTTGGGCCCCGTGTTGGGTAGAGAGATTACTTATATATTTTTTTTAACATTTATTTATTTTCAAGAGACAGAGACAGAGTGTGAGTAGGTGAGGGGTAGAGAGAGAGAGAGAGAGAGACAGAGAGAGAGAGAGAGAGAGATACAGAACCGGAAGCAGGCTCCAGGCTCTGAGCTGTCGGCACAGAGCCCAGTGTTGGGGCTTGAACCCACGAACTGTGAGATCATGACCTGAGCCGAAGTTGGACGCTTAACCGACTGAGCCACCCAGGCGCCCCGGTAGAGAGATTACTTAAAAAAAAAATTACTTTTAAAAAAAGGAATTTAAAGTAATAACAATCATAACCCACTAGCATTTATTGAGTACCTAATATGTGTCAGGCTATGCTCTAGGCTCTTTTTAATCCTCACAAGTAATTGTAATAAATTTTCATGATCAATTCCATTTCACAAGAGAGGACAGTGAGGCACAGAATGGTTAAGTAACTTTCTACATAAAGCCCACAGATAGGAAATGGCAGAATTAGGATTTGAATCCAGTCTGTTTTCTTCTAGATCTTATGCTTTTGAATAGAACTATTTATTCAGGGACGCCTGGGTGGCTCAGTTGGTTGAGGGTCCAACTTTGGCTCAGGTCATGATCTCGCCGTTCGTGAGTTCAAGCCCCACGTCAGGATCTGTGCTGACAGCTTACAGCCTGGAGCCTGTTTCAGATTCTGTGTCTCCCTCTCTCTCTCTCTCTGCCCCTCCCCTGTTCATGATCTGTTTCTCTCTCTCTCTCCCTCTCTCTCTCTCTCTCTCTCTCTCTCTCTCTCTCTCTCTCTCAGAAACAAATAAACATTAAAAAAAAATTTTTTAAGTAATTTATTCAAATCAAAGTCATTAAAAAAAAAGTCTTAGGGGCACCTGGTTGGCTCAGTCAGAAAAGTGTGCGACTCGATCTTGGGGTTGTGAGTTTGAGCCCCAAGTTGTAGGGATTACTTAAAAATAACATCTTAAAAATATCTCTTAAGAAAATAAAAGAAACACATGTATTTATTATGACACATCAGTTTCTCTTTATGAGATATAGATACCTCTATTTTAATTTTTGATCAAGTTTAATATCTTATGTGATGCAAGGAAATACTTAATATGTGAAGAAAAAATTTCCTATTTTCTTAAAAAATAAGCATAATTAGTATAGGAAGACAATTTTATATATTTTCTAGACAAAGTAAGAATTATTTTACCTTTATATGAAACCACACACATTAATATATCAGCACATGTACAGTATGAGATCACAGAAGCTTAAGATTTGATTTTAAGATTTAATATTCTATATTCTCTTTGATAAATTTAGACTAAATAGGAAAAAGCAGAAATACTTAGTTGGATAAGAATGTGGGAACTGGTTTTTTTGTTTTGTTTTGTTTTGTTTTTTAAAAAAAACAACATTTTCCATGTGAGTGAATAACCTTCAGGATGAACTTAACATTTGGCCTTTGTGAGCAGTGTAATAATACCTCACAGATAAGAATGAATTGCATTAGATTGTGGCACACTATTATATTTCTGTATATTACATGAATTGCCCTTATAATTGATATCAAACCCATATGACCAAAAGTTGTAATTCACAAAAGTAATGACAACAATGTCTCATAATTCACAGACTTGATGTCATACCTGTGAATGATTACTTTTACTGTGCAAACCATGTTAAAGGGGAAAAACAGGTTTTAAAACGGATGTGGGGTTTGGAACGATTCTTCTTCCTGATACTTTATAATCATTTTTAACACACAAATGGATAATTAAATTGACTAGCATCCTTGAGTTTCCCCATAATTTCTTGGATTAAAATTTTGAAGCCTAAGGTCTTTTACTCTTCATTTGAAATTTTTCATCATAAACAGAAGTATTTGAGGTGAAGACAGTTATGAACCTGTATGAATTTCTCCTCTCGTGATGTATAGAAAGAGGAGTCCTCTGTCATAGGTAGGATAAAAATCAAGTTAGAATATTTCATCTTAAGACAAAACTGTGTCTCCTAAATACAGATACGTGGATTAAATGGAGTAAACCTAATTTAAAAGGATTCCGGGAAACCGAACCAGCTACCCTTGTATTTATCCACCTTGTATTTTTCTGTCACATTATAGGGAAGATGTGGTAAAGCAAACAGCTCGTTGAGAAGCTGATGATCTAATTAGAGAGAGAGGCTGTGTGTTCAGCATAGTTGCACATATACTTGCACATATGATAGACTTTAGATTGGAGAATTCCAGGCACAGGGGAGGAGTTAAAGGTAGGATTTACATATGAGGTAAGCCTGCAATCATGGCAGAGGAGGACAGACTATTAATTTAGATACTGAAATGAAGACTTTGAGAGAGGCTGAGAATAGCCTGGCTGGTGTTTTTGAGCACCAGCTAGGTATTGAGCCACTTACTAGACACTGAGCGTAGAATGAAGTTCATGCTCCAGAGCGCAAGACTGATGATTGGCTGTGTTTCTTGTTCGCTGGGAAATTTTTACTTGAAGAGCTATTAATCATGAAGGTTTGGGGTACCTGGGTGGCTCAGTTGGTTAAGCGTCCAACTTCGGCTCAGGTCATGAGCTCATGGTTCGTGAGTTTGAGCCCCGCATTGGGCTCTGTGCTGACAGCTCAGAGCCTGGAGCCTACTTCAGATTCTGTCTCTGCCTCTCTCTCTGCCCCTTCCCTGCTCATGCTCCGTTTCTCCCTCTCTCTCTTTTTCTCTCTCTCTCAAAAATAAACATTACACTCTTATGTGGATCCTGAGAAACTTAACAGAAGACCATGGGGGAGGGGAAAGAAAAAAAAAAAGAGAGGGACAGAGCCAAACCATGAGAGACTCTTAAAAACTGAGAATAAACTGAGGGTTGATGAGGGGTGGGAGAGAGGGGTGGGCGGGTGTTGGCCATTGAGGAGGACACCTGTTGGGATGAGCACTGGGTGTTGTATGGAAACCAATTTGACAATAAATTTCATACTAAAAAATAAGCATTACAAATAATTAAAATTAAAAAAATCATGAAGGTTTAATAAACCCATGTTACCATGATGGAAAACTGAACATCTCATGTTTGTCTAAGAGAGGATCTATAGGTTTCGTGGAAACAAAAACAAAATGAAACAGAGCCAAATCAACTAGATGACAAGCTTGTCTGCAACAGTAAGTATATATTTAGAATATTTTGGAATTAATATGGTTGCAGCATAGGATCTAGTACCTCACTGTGTTCAAGTCTCAGCTTCCCCACTTATTCACTCTGTGGCTGTGCAAGTTACTTGACTGTGCAACGCCCCTGTTTTTTCACCTGAAATATGGGGATAGTAGGGTTGATATGAGGTTTAAATGAGATAATGCATGGGACCTTCTTAGCAGAGGAACTGGCACATTGTATTAAGTGCTTGAGAAATCTGTGTGCCCCCTTCCTTGCTTCCTGACCCCTCATTGTCACAGCCATCATTCCTAGGGATTTGTTTTTAGTAAATAGAATAAGAGTTGTAACCAACTTACAAATCATTTATAAATCAGTTCTTTTAGATGACTTAATGATTATTCTATGTAGTTGGTCATTACTCCCAGGGATATCAATTTACTAGACAATTTTATACTTTATATATAGAGAAAAAGCTACATCCAAACTTGCATGCAAGTTTTCAGAAATTTCTAAACACTGGCTCAGGAAATATTGATGAATTATTCTAATTTCTTAAATGCTTTTATATAGGCTTATATTTACCACATTTATTTTCTGAATTGAATCTTACAAGGAAGAGTGATTCATTTGATGAAATAGAAAGGACAGTCTTAAGGAAAGATATTTTTTTAATGTTTGTTTATTTTTGAGAGCGAGAGAGAGACAGAGCATGAGCAAGGGAGGGGCAGAGAGAGAGCCACGGAATCTGAAGCAGGCTCCAGGCTGTAAGCTGTCAGCACAGAGCCTGACGCAAGGCTCGAACTCACGAACCGTGAGATCATGACCTGAGCCGAAGTCAGATGCTTAACCAACTGAGCCACCCAGGCGCCCCAAAGGAAAATATTTATTTGTACTTAGAGTAGCTGAGGAAGAGTTAATTTGCATATTTACATCTGCCTTTAGCCAGTAGGGACCAATGCAGAGTGGGAAGGAGACAGTGACATAAAAAAGCTGTCTGAAGACTGATACAGCCATTTAGTTGAGAGATGCTGCTAGACTTCAGAAAGCATATTTAAAAGATGATAAAATCAAAAGATAAAAGAAAACCTCCATCGTACTATCATTAGTAGTCTTGCCAAGGAAGAAGGAGAAACATTTACTGCAGCTCTCAGACTTGCAAAGGATGCTTACTCATTAGCTCAGTTTTTATAGCATATTTTGAAAGATAGAATAAGGTATACCACACTAAAATCTAAACTCAGTGTGAGAGTAGAATAAAGACATTTTCAGCTCAAACAAATGTGACTCCCTTTCTCTTTTATCAGGAACTGGAGGAACAGGTGTGTTACACCAAGTCAGGGAGTAAAGTAAGACAACAACAACAAAAGATAATTATTAACTACCCCATGAGGGAAAAATAGGTAGTAGTGAAAAACTTACCCTGCTTGATAAATCACATGGTTGAGCTAGAATAGCTGTGGATAGCATGCACATCATAATGAAAATACAGATGTTGATTATATTACAGTTTAATAAGAACTCTGATCTAATAAGCAAAGAAAGAAGGCAGGTTGTGTGCATGAATGTGGGGGGCGTGTGTGAGTGAATGAGGGCGTATGTGTGATGTGTACCAGTAAGCTGTGTATATGTGAGGGAGATCCCAGCATTGACCGCAGTGGGGAATTGTAAGCTTAAAGATAAGCCTAAAACTCAACAAATTAGAAAATAGCAATATGGGATTTTCTTTTCTCTTCTTTTCTTTCTTTCTTTCTTTCTTTCTTTCTTTCTTTCTTTCTTCTTCTTCTTTTTTTTTTTTTTTTTTTTTTTAATATAGGATTTTCTAAGAGAGCCAACAGTAGTGGTTTGTGCAGAGTGGACAGTGGGGGTGGGGTTGAGGGACTGCTACTTTCTTGTCCTAACTTGTAGGACTGTTTGACTCTTTAAACAGTGCGTAGTTTCATAATATAAAAACTAAATTTAAAAGTATTAAATTTCTAGGGGCGCCTGGGTGGCGCAGTCTGTTAAGCGTCCGACTTCGGCCAGGTCACGATCTCGCGGTCCGTGAGTTCGAGCCCCGCGTCGGGCTCTGGGCTGATGGCTCGGAGCCTGGAGCCTGTTTCCGATTCTGTGTCTCCCTCTCTCTCTGCCCCTCCCCCGTTCATGCTCTGTCTCTCTCTGTCCTTTTTTTCAACGTTTTTTATTTATTTTTGGGACAGAGCATGAACGGGGGAGGGGCAGAGAGAGAGGGAGACACAGAATCGGAAACAGGCTCCAGGCTCTGAGCCATCAGCCCAGAGCCCGACGCGGGGCTCGAACTCACGGACCGCGAGATCGTGACCTGGCCGAAGTCGGACGCTTAACCGACTGCGCCACCCAGGCGCCCCTAAATTTCTAAAAAAAATAGAATGAGGAAGCACATAATGGAAGATGATAGTAGGGGTAGGGAGACTTGGCCAGGTATTTTGAGGGTTTTAGACTACTGTGTGAGTTTGGGGATGCCCCCAAAACGCCCAAGGTTGTTAGATACTCTCTCTGGAGTGGTGGGGAAACAAAAGGGCCGAGAAAGGTTGGCAGCTTGAGCGTTAGGATTGTGGGATACAGGGCTGAAAGACCAGACCACACCATCAGCCCCAGGGCCCGTGGTGTGGGATGGGACTTCAGTACCCGCCCTGACTCCTGTGCTCGATCAGCCCTTTGCTAGGATGACAGAAAGTAAAGCCCTGGGTTCAAGCAGGGATGAGCTGGAAATAATCAGGTGTCTGTTTCTGCCCACCCTCCTTCCCATCCTGTTCCCTCGCTGTTCCAGAGAAGACAAAGGAGATAGAGTTCCAGCAGCGTGTGAGAGGGTATAAAACCGAAAGAGGGAGAAACATTAAAAACGCTCAGCCGATGTGAGTATAGGAGTGAAGGAAACCTACATATTTCATTAGTTTCGCCTTATGATCTAGTCCGTTGCATCCAAGGGTTATGAAAACTGGCTGCAGTGATGACAGAATCACTCTTGGTTCATTTTGAAAAAGAAAACTTGAAGAATGAGAATAATAATCTGCAGACAAAAGTCTTTATTTTAAAAACCTAAATCTAAGCGAATCTGAATAGTTTAGTGTACTATTTATTCAGATACACCAAAAATCTGCAGTGGATTTTTAAATACGATTTGGGAGCACTTAGAAGAAAAAAATGAGAATCCCTCCAGGTGCCCTGAGCCTTCCCACACACTTGAATTTTATCACAGCGTTTCAGTTGTATTAATTTTGTTACCATCCATTACCTAAAATAATTTTGATGTTTTGGGGTAAGAGGTATATAATTCATCATAAAATGACATTTATACTCTTCTGTGGGTTTCACTGCATACAGCACACAATGAAATGAGTCATTCTGCTGTTCACGGGAAGCTATTTCTCATAAATTTGGATTTTGTAGAATTTGGTTTGACTTGTCATCACTTGCGCAAGTATCTTCGCTAATGCTTCACTCCTTATTTTCTCATGAGGTGAGAAATGAATTTATTGACTAACTTAGGGATAGGGAAGAGAACTTCCGAAAAATAAAAATAGTCTAGAAAGAAAACCCCAGCAATGCAGCCCAAGATTCAGCAGACAATGAACATCCATGCCAGTGTATGTCCACCTCATCACCTCTGGGTAAGGACCTTGTGTCTTTGATGCTTGTGATACTAACGTGTATGTTGGACTTGCTCATATGCAGTCACGTGGAAGTCTTTACACATTCCAGTGAACGTGATCTTTCAAAGGGCCTGGATTGATGTCAAAGCACACGTTTTACTATTAAGTGTGCAGATAGTGGTGTTTACTGTTTGCAATCCATGGCGTATCTGGCAGGTGTCTGTGCCTGCAGAAGCGTGGTCTTTAGTTTAGCCAGACGGGCCTGGCAGAATCCCTGTGAAGGGTTCATGACACACTCTTAAGCATCTTTTTTTTTCTTCTTTTGAGAGAGAGTGCATACATGCATGAGTGGGGGAGGGATAGAGGTGGGGGGAGAGAGAGAGAGAGAGACAGAGAGTCTTCAGCAGGCACAGAGCCTGACACAGGGCTTGATCTCAAGACCATGAGATCACGACCTGAGCTGAAATCAAGAGTTGGGCACTCAGGTGCCCTAATTGAGCATTTTTGAACTTGAATTATAGACAGGCATAAAGCATGGGCAGGGAGATTTTCCGAGCTGGAGTCAGGGCTTGGGAGGGAGAGAGCCAGAGGTGCTATAGCATTTTGGAGTAAGTGTCAGTCGTTCACCGTGAATGTGTAGAGTGGGGAGCAGGGCCGGGACTGACCAGAGACTAAAGGGATTTCATAAAGGACTGACTCAAGGGGAGGCTAGATGATAAAAGGCTTTGTATGTCATGCTGAGCTGCTTTATCCTTGTTCAGGGGATAATTAGGAACCATTGAAGAGTTTTAAGCCAGGTAAAGGTGTAATCTGATTTTCCATTAGTCAAAGCACTGTGGCTATAGGTGCTGAATATATTGGAGGTCAATGCTGGGGCAGGTGGGGGTATGCCCTTAACGAGGGCGGGGAGACCAGTAAGGACAGTGTTGCAGTGGATCCGGGAGCCAGCTGCTGAGGGCCTGAACCACGGTAGTGCAGGTGCCGCTCAATAGATGCAAACAGAATAACGAAGCACTAAATTGAATAGTCTAAGCTGCCTTTCTTAGAATGGTATTTAAATTTATTTAAGGCATTCTGGTTATTTAAAGCTCCCTAGGTTTATAATTAAAATAAGTTCATTGTTACCTAATATTAAAGCATTTCAATAAAAAGAATGCTTACATTTACAAATATCAGTTGAGGTAAAATGATTCATGTTGTTCTGAGTGCTTTATTATGAATTCAGTGTAGAGATATTAGTGTCCTTCATGTGCCGTATAAAAATGTGCCCTCCCCCATTTTTGCTCCATTTTCATAGAGTGGGAAAGACCTAATTTATAATCTGGTAGCTAGATTCTAGACCAGTCTTTTACCCGGTGCAAGGAATGCCTCATACTACATCACTGATCATAAAGGTTATCCAGCCTCTGCTTTGTACACTGTATTGCCTTTCTATTGCTACATGATAAATTACCACA
The DNA here is from genome assembly GCF_007474595.2 of Lynx canadensis. Classification (NCBI taxonomy): domain Eukaryota; kingdom Metazoa; phylum Chordata; class Mammalia; order Carnivora; family Felidae; genus Lynx; species Lynx canadensis. The sequence goes on along the minus strand of NC_044314.2, from coordinate 18,779,573 downwards.
AATACTGTGGTTTAAAATAATCTCAGTTTCCAAGGGTCAGGGAGTCCAGACACAGTTTAGCTATATCTGCTGCTCTGGGTCTCACCAGGCTGCAGTCTAGGTGCTGGCCAGGGCTGGGTCTCATCTGAGGCTTGAGGTCCTCTTCCAATCTCACTGCCTTTTGGCAGAATTCAGTTCCTTGCAGGTGTAGGGCTAGGGTCCTCAGTTTCTAGAAGCTGTCCGCAGTTCCCTGCCACATGGCCCTCTCTGTGGGCATTTCCCATCACAGCAGCTTGCCTTTTTAAAGTCACCAGGTGAATTTGTCTGTGCGTGCTATTGTCACCTAATTGTGAGAGTGCCATACAACGTAACCCAGTAATGGGCGTGTCATCCCATTACTTCGCTGTATTCTATTGGTTAGAAGCAAGTCCCAGATCCCACCCACACTCAAGGGGAGGGGATGATACAGGGGTGTGAGCCATGTGGGGGTGGGGGGGCCTTCAGATGCTCCTACCACACACACCTTTGCAGTTGTGGGACTCACTGCTCACACTGTCATTCCTTCCATATTTTTCTCATTTTGTTCGTGTATATGTGTGGGAAAGAACTTCTCCTCCCATGTCCTTTCTTTGTCCTTCAACAACTTCTCATATAATTTTTAGACCCTTCCTTCTTCCAATCATCTGTACTGAATCTAGTTTATCAGTTATATTCCTTAGACCTAGAATAGACCACCCGACCACTAGCAGATCGGTACAAGTATTGTGGGACTGTTGTTTTCCTTTATCTGGGTACTGCAATTCTAAAATCCGTTGGTTTTCTTTAGAAAGCATCCACATTTTTTACCTCTGCTAAATATGAAATCACCTAAACTCTATTTTTACATAAAGTGCTGTTAATTCAAGTCTTCCCCATGTAAAAACGGGAATTGATATTTATCCTTTTTCATTTGTATCCTCTTGGCTTCAGCCATCATCCAGACCAAGAATCTTTGCTGTCCAGTGGATTAGTTATTAGTCCAGCTTTATATCCTTCATGAATGTGATGAACATGCCTTCTGTGTTGTCATATGAACTAGATAATTTTGGACCAGGCCCCCGTGAGACTCCTACAGCACGTGGCTAGGAGCAATTCCACCTCGTCCCCAGCCCTGACATTACTATGTAGGTTCAGTTTCTTTTATTTTTAAAAAAAATTTTTTGAAATGTTGATTTTTTTTTTTTAATTTTTTTTTCAACATTTATTTATTTTTGGGACAGAGAGAGACAGAGCATGAACGGGGGAGGGGCAGAGAGAGAGGGAGACACAGAATCTGAAACAGGCTCCAGGCTCTGAGCCATCAGCCCAGAGCCCGACGCGGGGCTCGAACTCACGGACCGCGAGATCGTGACCTGGCCGAAGTCGGACGCTTAACAGACTGCGCCACCCAGGCGCCCCGTGAAATGTTGATTTTTGAGAGAGCACACGTGCATGTGCGCATGTGTGAGTGGGGGAGGGGCAGAGAAAGAGGGGGACACAGAAGCCCAAGCAGGCTCAAGGCTCCAGGCTCTGAGCTGTCAACACAGAGCCCGATGCGGGGCTCAAACTCAAGAACTGAGAGATCATGACCTGAGCCGAAGTTGGACATTTAATCACCTGAGCCACCCAGGCACCCCCAGTTTCTTAACTCAATATAAGCCAGCCTTTTTGTGGTGTCACCTAACTCAGATTTCTCCATCTCATTCTTAAGAATACTCCAAGAGAGGGGCGCCTCTCTTGTATATATACACTGTGTGTATATATATGTATACGTATACATATGTATATATATAACGTGTGTGTGTGTGTGTATATAAACAGTATGTAAAAGATTATATTTCTGACTTTGCATATGCTGATTTTAATGACATATTTATTGATGGGGTATTTATAAAAATGTGTAAATGCTTGATTGCTCGATTTAAAACTTAGGTCTTAATGTTACTGTATTTTTTAAAAAGTTAGCATAAAAGAGTAAATCAGATAGGCATAAGATTTTTCATGTGCTATAGTAAGATAACACTTGAAGAAAACTTGGTTTGGGATAGGAAGGAAAGAATCCAACCCTTTGGTATTAATATTTTTTTTCTTTTTAATATTTAAGTATTTGCAGTTGACTGCATATGATTCCTGGAATATGTAAAGGAGCTTACATATTTATAAATCTATATACTTGCTGAGAATGTTTTCTTTAAATATGAAGTATATTTTTAAAGCTTGATGAGTTTAATTTTAAAGAAAAAACATGAAGACTAATGGAAAGCTTTGTGTTGTCATTTACAAAGTAGTCAGATAGCCTACGTTTTATTGACCCACTAAAGCTGAACTTAGCAGATTCTTTCTCTCATCCAACTTGAGTTGGTTGTTTCTGAAATAAAAGCAACAGGTGCACTAACAGTACTTTCCTCTTATCTCTGGCCAGTATTCACCTAAACTTTAGTGAACAGTGAAAACATAGAACAAATGAAACCATCTGCCTCTCCCAACCAACTAGTCCCTAACCCACTGTTGGGGACAATGCTGGTGCCATATGAGTCAGACCCTGGACAGGGTCCTGCTGGGCCTCATTTCAGAGGGTTAGGGCACATCCTGTCAGCACACATTTTGGGACGTGATTCCCTCACTGGCCAGTTATACAGACATCAAAGAAGCTTTTAATTTGCGTCTAATTACTCCTTAAGAAACTGTCCACCATATCCAGCAATGTCTATGGCATAAAAAATAACCACCCAAATATGCAGTTTTATTGAAATCTGAAATAGACTGAACCTCTACAAATGTTAAATATGAATATATTACTCCTTGCATCTTTCTTACTCTTTCTTGTAAAATTATAAATAAAAGAAGAAAGTATGAACAGAAAGGATTAATTTTAGGTGATTTATGCTCTGTAATAATGTTCATTTCTTTGAAAGAATTCTTTCAAATAAAACTTCTAAGAAGTTGGTTTAGCCCATTTGTCAATGGGAATTTTTATACCAACATATAACTTCAAATTAGAGCAAACAATACTAGTTTCATGAAACTATTCATTGGAATTTTAATAGGGCTATAATTTTTATTTGTGTATTCTCTTGTGAATTTTTCCAGTTTAACAAAAAAATTGCTAAATATCTTATAATCAAGGGTGACTGCTTAGAGCTGTGACTGATAAACATCTGTCACATCACAAACTTGCATAAACAACTTGTCCTTTGTCAGGTTTATGAGTTGACATCTGTTTGAATGACAGATGTCAGTGCAGTTAAGACGCAGTTTTATTTGGGGATGTTAATCTAAAAGAGGCTCACATTTTAGTCATTTGCATTTAAAAACAAATGTGGCTATTGCCATTAATTTAATTTCCTCCTTCCTTGGCAAAGAAGCATGAACGCACAACACTGTTGTGTAACTGTTTGGATCAAGCTTTCTGTGGGTATGACCTGTAAAGAGATCTCGAAATTAGTCATTGTGACCATTTTGTGAGCCATTGTGACCAGTGAGAAAAGAAGTCTATCGATTAGCAATGGCTGACATTTCAAAATGGCCGTGTAGAAAATGTTATTGGATATATTAATGTTTCTCATCAGCTGTAATCACCAACAAATTTAAGTAAAAATGTCACAGGCTGAATCTGTTTAACAATTTACTATTGTAAAATTTTAAACAAGTTTTGTAACCTCTAATTTTGATTAGTATATTAAAAATGCCACCTTTATCAGATCATTACTCTAATGGACTTAAGAAAAAAAATATACGGGAAAAATAAGTGAAAAAAATAGCTTGGGAATAAGTTTAGATATTGAAAGATTTTGATTTTTTAATTAGGTAAAATTCATGGAACACAAGTTAACCATTTTAAAGTGAACAATTTGATTCATTTTAAGAACAGAAAGACATTATGAGCTGATGTACTACTATGACTGATATGGATGTATACCAATGTAGAATGAAAAAAGCAGAATGTTTTTATTCAGGCAAAATTTTGAGAGGAATGTTTAAGCATTAGCATCTTAATTACAAAGCACTGTGTGATGATGTACAGAAGAAAATCTGGGTTTGCATGAGTTAATTTTAAGGAACTCAGCAGGCACTCAGTATGGGAGCATATGCTAAAATTTCTATATCATCGTAGCTTTATTTTGCTTGCCTTTTACTTTTTTATACCTAGGACAATTCTTTGTTCCTTATTTAAGTTCTTAGGCATTTTATTCTTAAGCACCAGTATACTGCTCAGAGAATATTAAGAATATTAAGTCCAAATTCTCTGTTTTTTAAACAGTTATAGTGGTTGTGTCAAACTGGACCTACCACCTTTGCATAATTAAATGACATGAGGAAGTTAAGCATAGATTTTTCTCTTGACAGTTTTGGGCATCTGCTGGTAGGGCATGATTACAAGAGTTTTATTTTTTTATTATTTTTTTAAGTGTTTTATTTATTTTGAGAAGGAGAGAGAGCACTCATGCACACAAGTAAGGGAAAGGCAGAGAGCAAAGGAGAGAGAGAGAGAGAGAGAGAGAGAGAGAGAAAGAAACCCAAGCAGGCTCCGTACTGTCAGTACAGAGCCAGATGCAGGGCTCGATCTCATGAACCATGAGATCATGACTTGAGCCAAAAGAGTGGGTCAGATGCTTAACCATCTGAGCCACCCAGGTGCCCCAGAATGCAAAAATTTTAATGACTAAATTTGTACCTGCTTCAAAATTTATATATTTTATGCTTATTTATTTTGATCCCAGAGCATACTCATTGTAGACAACAAAATTGTCCCCATAGCAGAAATCTTTAAATTATTTGGCACTAGTTTCAAATTTTGTGCATGTACTCAAAATTGGGGAAAAAATGAGACATAGGCTGTGTTTTAAGGTCAGACACATAGATTCTCATGAATTGGAATTAGAACTAAGTGGTGTTTATGTATTATACTCCACTTTAAGGAACTTAAGGCAAATGTGATATATTTCGCTTATTCAATATGTAGAACCACATTAACCATAAACATCACATATCAGCGGTTTGAAATTTCTCATTAGCTATAAATTTTTGTTTTATAGTGAGATGCCAGCATTCAGTAAAAAAATCTAGAAATATATAAAATATGAAATATTTTAAAGCAAGACTTTTCTTTCTTTCAAGCAAAGATTATATATGCTTACTTTAAAGGTTATAAGGTTTCTTTGTAATTGGTATACATTTATTCCCTACCTTCTTTATGCTTATTTAACAAAGCTAAACATACAGAGGCCCAGTTTAATTCAGCATAAATTATTTTTATATGGAAAGTTTCAAGTACATATAAAATTAGTATAATGAATGTCCGTATTCTACCTACTTTGGTGATTGTCAACCTGTGGTCAGTTTTATTTATTCTCCTCTCCACTGGATTATTTTAATGCAAACTACAGATACCATATCACTTTATCATTAATATTTCTGTATGTATCTCCTGATAACTCTTACTACAATGTGGTTGTTTAGAATTATTACTTCTTTAATATTATCTAACATCTAGTCATTGAGTTGGCATAAGTTCTGCAGAATAAGTCAAATTGTCATAATCTAGATTCCTCTGTACTTGAAAATCTCATTGGAGAAGAAAATAACAGTATAAAGCAGAAAGCTATGGTAATTAGCCGCTTTACTTCTGCGGTTGACAAACTATAGCATATGATTGGATGGCCTTGGTATGGTATGGTTTTGTCCAGATGGGATATTTCTATTATTTTTATTTATTTATTTATTTATTTTAATGTTTATTTTTAAGAGGAGACAGAGCAAAAGCAGGGAAGTGCAGAGAGAAGGAGACAAAGAATCTGAAGTAGGCTCCAGGCTCCAGGCTGTTCGCACAGAGCCTTACACTGGGGGCCCAAACTCATGAATCATGAGATCATGACCTGAACTGAAGTCGGATGCTGAACCGACTGAGCCACCCAGGTGCCCCCAGTTAAAGTATTTTTAAATGATGGGTTGAGCATATAGAAATAGAAGACCAAAAGGGTTCATGAAGGTGAGGAAGAAAACTGTGTACCATTGCTACTAGGGCATGAGTTAAGAGAAAAAAGACATTATCCCGAGACAGAAACAAAGGAGACGATGGAGTGATTGTGAAAAGAGAATCATCTGTGACATTGGACTAGTGGATTTCTCCAGAGGAATGAAGAATTCCAAAATGGAAGTGTGTTGGAGAAGTATAGAAAATGAGTGAACCAAAATGATCAAGAAAGATAAAGGTAGATAAGAGAATAAAATATGTTTTTAAGCTAATGCTCCGGAAGTGGACCTATTGCAGGGCCCTAAGCTATGGCTGTAGTTCCTGTTACTGTAAGTCATCTTCACAGGGAAAACATTTCTTTGTAAGGCCACCAACACGGTTTCTACCTCCAAGTAGTCGCCGAGCAGGTACCTCAGCGATTGGACTTCCTGACTCAACTACTCAATGTGTCTAAGTTCACTGGGTTTTGTTCAGGGGCTCAAATGTTGAGGAAGGCCCGAGCCAAAGGAAGTTTGGTCAGGACTTCACAATTTGGCATGAGGTTCTGCTTTTAGCAGAATTTATGAGTGTGAAGTCCTGCCATGTAATAATATTAGAAAAACTTACTTCAATCCAGAATGGGGCAGAAAAGGAATTTTCGTCCTTACTCTGATATTTTGAGTTGCTGAAAAAGAATTTGATGCATCTGACTACATGACAGTGTGTCCATAACGTACACATTATGAGACTCGTGTTCACAAAACAGCACCAGCTTAAACCTTTTAGGATTATTAGCAGGGCATTGCTCTTTTGGTTTGGGGAAAAGCAAACAAAACTTTACTTGTACCTAAACTAAATGCAGCTTATCACTTTTAAAGATTTAAATAGAACTTGGCTTTGCCAATAATCTTTTTCTTTTGTTAAGTGTTCTAAAAACTCCAAGTGTAGGGGGCAGTCTACTGATTTGATGATAAAATAATAATTGTTACCATATAATAATTACATCTCCAGTATTATGAACTAGATGTTTTATCTTTTTAACCCTAACAAGCTAATCAGATATATTATGTTGGTCCACATTTCAGAGATGAGGAATCTCAAGCCCAGAGAGATTAAGTATGTTATTCAAGTTCACTCAGCTTATATGCTTCTAAGGCTGGAATTCAGATTTGGTCTGGTAATGCCAAAGCTTGGCCCATACCACCTAATATTTGTAAAATACCTGATGTAGAGTCTAGGACATGGTGGCTATTGAAAGAGTTGTCTTCCTTGCCACCGATGAGGGAGAAACTGATATAAGTTCTCATGCAAACACGCAGTCATATACACTTAAGTAACCCTGGAATGACACAGGATTACGTGTAGCCTCTTTCTAGATAGTTGGGCCCTCGGCTGGCAAGAGAGCTTGCATTAGAAGTTTCTTATTGTGTCAGTTCATTCATTGTGTCCTATAAGAAAGCATCTGGGATACCTCCATAGTAAATAACAATTGCTATCTGTTTTATTGCCATCTTAGATATTTACTACATTTTAATATTCGCCCAAATATCAAGAGGTTAGCATTACTTTTAATATTGCCAGAAGAATCCTTAAACTTTAAGCCATTCTGAGGAGCACATTGATGTAATGGCTTAAACAAGTATATTACCGGTAAAAATGTAGTTCATCTATGTAGGAAAAAAATACACGTTGGGATGCCTGGGTGACTCAGTCGGTTAAGTGTCTGACTTTGGCTCAGGTCATGATCTCTCAGTTCGTGGGTTGGAGCCCTGCATCAGGCTCTGTGCTGACAGCTCAGAGCGTGGAGCCTGCTTTGGATTCCGTGTCTCCCTCTAAAATACATGTTATACATACACGTATATGAGTATATGTCCTAGAATATTTAGATTGCTGAATATCTGTGGATACATTCATTTGAAATAAAAATGTAAACACTTTTGCTGAAGAACTTAAGCCTCCAAATAAAGTACTTAAGCATGATTTTATTTATTTGAGAGAGAGAGAGTGCATGAGAACACGTGTGCGCACACGCAAGTTGCTCAAGTTGGGGATGGGCAAAGGGAGAGAGAATCTCAAGCAGGCTCCGAGCTCAGCGTGGAGCCCAATGGGGGGCTCGATATCACGACCTGAGCAGACATCACGAGTCAGATGCTTAACCAACTGAGCTACCTAGGCACCCCAGCATGATTTTATTTTTTTAAATATTTTCTACACTTCTTTTTTAATTTATTATTTTAATTCCAGTTAACATTCTTCACTTTGAATTACACGTATTGGCATTATGTTACCATGCCAATTACCCTAATTGGCATTCTCTAACATTATGTTACCATGGTCACACAGTTTGTTTGCCCCACATAAAAATGCAAATAGGTTTAAATTCAACCAGCGAACTTGTAAATATTAGTTATTAGTTTATGGAAAAATAAAGGGCTCAGGCAAAATATGAAATTTCCTTGAAAGGTTTTCCCTTTGTATGTGTAAAGTTTTAAATACTTTTTAAAATTACAAAAGAATGTGAATTACCTCACAGAAATGGTAGCAAACAAAAGGTAAAGAAATATTGAATACCACTGTCTCAACACAGTAACTGTTAAGGTAGTGATAAATTTCTCCCGGTCTTCTTTCCTGTGCACTTTAAAAGTCATTATAGGGAATACACAATTCTGTGTCCTAGTGTTTTATCCCCAACTTAGCCTTGTATCATAAGCATTATTCTTAACATTGATTTTAATGGTTTAAAAGGTTGCATATAATATGTATAAATAATTTTCTTTCATTTCCTGTTTACTTTCAGAATGTTTCCTCTATTTAACACAGACAACCAAACACATCGAAAACAGTCATCACTGGTCCATTAAATTAAAGGACCTATTTCATTTACCCAACTTAAAATATATTCTGTTTAATCAGTTAGCCAGTTTTAATTGCAATGTCACAACTGAACCCACCACACCGCCCAAACCAAACTCTATTCCGTTGGCCCACCTGGCCTTTTAGGTAACCACTCTTTTGAATTTCATGTCTTTTGTTTCCTTGCTTTCTGTTTATTTTTTTCTCATGCATAGGATGCCTAAACAATGTATAGTTTAGTTTCATTTGTTTTAAACTTTATAAAAAGCCATTCCAGTACATGCAATCTTTTGGTACTTGCTTTTTTTCACTTAACTTTGTATTATAAAGATTGATTTATGTTGTATGTAGCTATGGTTCAGTCATCTTTACTACTTACTAGTGGTAAATAGGAAAAAAATCATAAATTTGTTTATTCATTTTGCTGTGAATGGACATTTGAGTTACTAGGGTTTTGTGTTTAGTTTTACTATTACAAACAGTACTGTTATAAACCCCTTTATTCATGTCTTTTATGCACATGCATACAATTTTCTCTTGAGTATATACCTAGGATTGTAATTTCCATGTCTTAGGATATGCAAATGATCAACTTTATAAAATGGTATTTTACTGTGCCCTTGGTCTCTGTGCTAACTAATGAGTTTGAGCATGGTGTTTTCTCTTCCGTGAAATGCCTGTTCAAGCCTTTGTCCATTTCTTCCATTATCTTTCTGTTGTAGAAGTTCTTTATATGTTTAGAATACTAAATACTAAATATGTTCAGTCTATTCATGACATCTTTGGTTTGTATGTTTTCACTTCTATAAGGTGCTTGGATGAAAAGGAGTTCTTAATTTTTATGTAATTTAATTTATCCCTCTTTCCTTTTTTTGATTAGTACTCTTAGAAACCTTATAAATTCTTCCTTATATCATCATCCATGTTTTTGTCCAAAAGTTTTAAGGTTTTGCTACTGACAGGTAAGTTGTTAATCCACCTGTAGTTGGCTGTTGTGTATAGTTTAAGGTAGAGTTCCACTTTGATTTTTACTCATATAGATAACCCTTTCTTTCATGACATTGGTATATGTATCTGGATTCTTTTTTTGCCTCCTTATTTTATTCTGTTTGCAAATTTACTCTTGCACCAAAACCATGCCGTTTTAATTACTGTAGTTTTATAACATTTTTATATCCAACAGAGCAAATGTTCCTTCATTTTCTTCTTCAGAAATGTCTTGGTTATTCTTGGCCCTTTGTTCCTCCATAATACATTTTACAGTGAAATTAATTATTCATCACAGGCTATGCTGGAAAACCTCTGCCTTTACCCTTTGGGCTTCTGCTTCTATAAAACTCCCGACTTTGAGAGCAGAGCAGAATGTCCTCTCTTTACAAGGTATCCCAAAGAGAGGGGAAGGGGCTGAGCTACTCATGACAAATTCCATGTCCTAGACTCATCCATCCAAAAAGTCATTCTACTACCACTGGGAGCACTGAGTGAAGGATGGGCCAGCAAGCCCATCTCTACCCTCCTTTTTCTGTCTCCTAAAGTTTAGTAGTAATTAGGTTTTTCCCAGAGTTCTCTGCTCAGTCTGCTTCTCTGTCTCTGTTCTCAGTAATCTCCACCAGCCTCACAGAGTTACTCAGCCCCTGACCAGGAGCGGTGCTCAGCCTTCTCTCTCCACACCCCACCTCTCTCCTGGGCTCCAGACTCTTGTTTTCAGGTGCTTGCCTGGATATCCATAAGATAGTTTGAACTCAGTTATATTTAAACTGAGCTTTTTTTAATTAGTATTATTAATGACACCATTCGTGCAGATTTGAAACCTTAAAATTATGTTTGACTCTCTGCCCTCTTGTGCCTCTTAGCTCTGTTAAACAGGGAGATACAACACAGTTTTTATCACTGTGTTACTATCTCTTCTTTTACATTTTCACTGCCACTACCCTAGTTTGTAGCTTTTTAGTGTCGGTTGGCTCTCATAGCTCAGATCTCTTAAATGTTCAGTTGCCAGATGGATCTTCCTAATAATCACTATGTGATTAAAAATTTTTCACTGGCTTTTCATTGCTTTTAGAATATAATTTCCCTTAGCCTGTATTCAGGGCCTCTGTATTCTAAAACTACTTGACATTCTAGGCTTAGGTACCCACTTAATGCTTTCATGATGTCTATCTTGGGCCAGAAGCACACTGGTTCTGGTTTCCCATGTGTGACTGGAACTGTTCTGCTTGTGTGCCTGCTTCATTAATTCAGCAAATATCTATTAAGCAACTATGTGCCAGGCACTCTTCTAGGCCCTTGAGCAACATCCATGAACAAAATGACAAATTTCAATTCCTGTCTTCATGCAGCTTATATTCTAGCAGGGAGAGGTGGGTACTGGGGGGCAGGGCTCAATAAACATAAGAAGTGAGAATGTTTTATAATATGTGGGGAGACGATAGGCAGCATGGGAGAAAATAGAGCAGGATAAAGGGAAAATAGAGCAGGATAAAGGAAGAGACCATTAGCAGGAGGGTGTGGGAATGGGATCGTGGTTGGGATAGGCCTCAACTTCTGTTATAGTTTCTTATTTTTCTTTTGATGTGCCTCCCATTTCTTCTTATCAAATCCAGGTGGATTTGGAGGACCTGCCTTGCGAAGCACCTCCTCTGGGAGACATGCCATCCTCCCAGCTGGGGTCCGCTCCCTCGGAATGTCCGTGCCTTTCTTATAAGCGGTTGCCCTTGCTTGATGACAAGTATTACTTTCTCCCTTGCGTTTCAGTTATTTGTTAGTTTATCTTCGCTTCCCGATGAAGTGTGGATGGAGATCTTTGAAGAAAGGGGATCTTTTCTTGGTTCTTTAAGGTGGTGGTTAAAAACACTGGTTCGCACCCTGGCTCCATCACTTCCCAGCTGTGAGACCTGGGCAGCTGACCCCAGCACCCCCAGCACGGTGCCTTAGCTTCCTTATCTCTGAGCCCTCTGTCTAGGGTGGATTGCTGTCTGCCTTATTTTCTGTGTCAGTCTCTTGTTTGTCTCTCACGTTATCACACTTCGCAATTTGTAGCCACTTGTCTGCGTGTTTGCCTTCCTTCCCTGCATGTAAGCTGTGCAAAAATGGAGGGAACGTTGGCTGTCTTGCTCTCTGTGTGCTCCCCTCTCACGTTGAACGGGAGGATGTTTGTAGGAGTAAACGAAAGTGCTGGGACGTGTTGTGTCTTACATAGATATGTAAAATACACAAAATACAGTAGGAGATGCACAATGAACATTCAGGACCATTGAGCATAAAGAAGTCTTTTTACGATGCTTAATAATGATGAAGAGAGGGGGGCGCCTGGGTGGCGCAGTCGGTTAAGCGTCCGACTTCAGCCAGGTCATGATCTCGCGGTCTGTGAGTTCGAGCCCCGCGTCAGGCTCTGGGCTGATGGCTCAGAGCCTGGACCCTGTTTCCGATTCTGTGTCTCCTTCTCTCTCTGCCCCTCCCCCGTTCATGCTCTGTCTCTCTCTGTCCCAAAAATAAATAAAAATAAACGTTGAAAAAAAATTAAAAAAAAAATAATAATGATGAAGAGAAAGAGTATCCCTTCCATGGTTTCTACTTTGTTTTACCTTGGGAAGTCTGGCACTTACACTTAATCCGTTTCCTTCTCCTGCTGCTCATAGAATTCATACAGGCATTTTCTACATTAACGTCTTTATGGTTTTAGTAGCATCGATTTTTGTTAGGAGTAACTAGTGAATGATTATAAAACATTTTGTGACTATAAATGCAAAAAGGTATTGTGTAATAATGGACTGGAGAAGAGAGAAGGAGAAAGGGTTTCCACACTACTTGCGCTGAATTTCAGCCCCTGACTATGTGGTGGTTCCTGGAATGATGTTAGTCAGGACTCCTCCCCAAACCCATTCATTGCCTTTGCTGACTGGAAATACAGAGTGATGGGTCTGGGCTTCCAAGAATATGTGACTGTCCTTGAGGGAATGCTAAAATTAGCTCATATTCCATACAAATTCTTATAAACCATTAATACTTTATAACCATTAATCTCCATATGATTTCACTATGTAAATCAACCATGAATGCACGGTTCAGTACATTTACCAACATGTAAAAAGAACTGTAGCTCATTTCAGCCAAAACAAAGTGGTTCAGTTTTACCATCCCTAAATTTGATCTACGTTTACATCTGTTTATAAAATCTGAGCATTCCCCCCCCCCTTGGCCTAATGCTTCAGTGCTCTCTTCTAATAAAAAAATCAATATATGTATCCAGCACTCATGAGTAACCCTATAATAATAAACAGAGTACATGCAATTGAAAAAAAGTAATTTCAGGAAAAAACTGATTAGGATTGTGGTCAACCACAGTCTTTCTTAAAAATAAAGGCTGTGCTGTATTAGGAATATAATCTTTTCATTTGATTATATCATTTTGAGAAACCCTTAATCCTAATTAAAATAATCTTTATTCAAACAACGTTTGGTGTTCTTTCCCTTCATGCAATTAATGCAGTTAATCTAAAGTATTCTAAATTAAGATGTTTTAAAATTTCTGACTCAGTTCAATTTTATAATTGTTCTTCTGGTTCTCTGTATTTGATGAACATGTTTAAAGGAATATTTGCATTCTGAATCATCAGTTTTATACCAAATAATAAATGAAAATATTTTGTGATGACAAGTGTTTTTTTAGAAAAGTTTATCTTTATTTTCCTAGAAATATACTTGCTCTTTTTTGATGCTGCCTACTTTGAGTTGCTAATTTTCTATTTCATAAAATTTTTACATTAAAACATAAAATGTTTTAAACTTGAATTCCTCATACCTTGGCAAACACGCCAATTTCTTATGCAAAATAGGAAATTTACACTTCTCATTCGCTCTTTCGCTCATCTTTGATGGTTGCACTTTGATAAATAAATAGATCATCTAAGATTCAATAGGCCAATTGCAGCATATAATAGCTATTCAGAGGCAATTAAACTGCCTTTTTTCATGCCGGCATGTGAGCCGCCCTTTCACAACCTTCAACTTGATTCGTGGTGATTCAAAATTAACTTAAAAGTCTTGTTTGCTGACAGCTTAAAGCTTAATTGACTGAAAGCCAAATAGAGTGTGTTCTGTATTCAGCACTAGGGCTATTGATAAAGCCATGTGTAAATTGTGCATGGTGAAAGACAGCGATTGGGCCCCTGTTCCTGTATTAGCCCACAACTTAGCATTGCTGCCCAGTCAGAATTGCTTTGTCAAGCCTTTTATCACCCCAGGTTAACTCTCTCTGGGGTTGCTCCAGCGGCAGAGCAGTCCAGTGTTGAGCTTGTACGATACAGTGGGGCTTGCTGGAATTCTGTTACTTACTTGTGGTTTCATTCCCCGCCCCCCCCCCCTTCATATAGTATTGGCCTTTCATTTCTGAACGGGACTGTGGGTAGCATATTTCAAGAAGCCACTGATTTTCTGTATTTGGCGTTTTAGGAAAGCAGAGTACATAGGTTTAGGGATTTTGAAAAAGATTGTAAGAAAAACAAGTATCATGATATTGATTTGCCTCTCTTATGAAAATTAAATCTAGCCATTTTGAACATTTAATTAGGATAAGGAATGCATGCTTAATAGCCTCAAGTGTAATGTAAACTATTACATTACACTAACAGCTACACTGTCAGATTCTTTCAATACTTTTATTCAAAAAATATTTCAGTGATTATTATACCTTTTAGGCATGTGTATTTTTTTTTAAAAATTGATGTTTACCAAATAAATGAGATGGATGATTAATATGTTAATATATATTATAAATTTCATAGTTAAGCCTTTTTTCAAAAAGAAAAGCCTTAGTAGATTCAGTTGTATAGAAAGTACCACACAGTTTGCATATAAATATGCATTAACAAATAATGAAAAATTCAGAGGCAAAACTAAAACAATTTTCAGAAGCACTATACAATTGTCATTTATCATGTTTACATATATCGGAAATCTGTAGGCTTTATATTTTAATGTGAAGCTTTTGATCTCTTAGTGCTTTAATAAAAATGTTAAGTTTCACCACGTAATGTATTTTGAAGATATTTTACAAGTAATGTTTGACTTTTTTGGATCTTTGTGCAATGATATGTAAATATGTTTGTGATGAACTCTATTTTATATTTCTTGTCTCAATTTTATACAGTCAAATCTTAAATTCAGCAAGGCAGATTCATAACATTTTCTTAAAAATTTTCTCATTTACGTAATGTTGTCTATGTTAATTAAATATTTGAAATGTGATAAAGCTTAAATTGCCTAGTTCGTATCCTTACAATTTAGCGTAGTTGTTTTTGTTTTTAGGGCATTCAAATGAAGCATATAAAGTAAAATCTAATTTTGATAATTTTGATGGAAATAATGAAAATAATTTTTTTGGTTATTTTGTATTTCAGGTTCTGTATAATGGCATTAAAAAGATATTCTGCATTTTAAATATTTTCTTACAGAAAATGTCTTTTTTATTTTAGTATCTTTTTATTTTAGCATTAGACTTAGGATTAGATATTGCTATATCTTATTGATATTCTGGTAACCATGGCTATCTAATTTTACCTGCCTCCCAATTGATTTCCAATAAGAACTGAGTCTATTCATAAAGAATCAGGATAAGTTGCAACTTAGTTTCAAAATGACTATAATTTAAAATAGTGTGTTACTCCTGTATACTTTTCAATAAAATAGTAATCATGGTTCAAAATGTAAAATCCAGGGGAGTACTGGTTTTATTGAAGTTTCACCTATACCCAGTGAGATTTGAGAGTCAAGAATGAATTGCTTTTATTGATCATGTTTTTGTATTAATGGTTAATCTAACATATCTTTAAAGGCACAAATTATTTGAAACAACATTTTGTTTCTTTTTCATAATGTAGTTGTTTAGTGTATACAAAACAATTGTATTGTTACAGAGGGCGAATAAATTCCTTTTTGTATTTTTACCTTTAAGAACAAAGAGGCTGAATTCGATCATAAAGATACTAAGTCTATTTTGTTTTAAACTAATTGAACAATTGTGGTGATTAAAAAACAAAACTTAGGACTTAAAATTTCGGAAAGATGGCATGGTGTGTTGAAATATTGATTCCACAGTCAGTCAGAGATTAGCAGTAAGAGATTCTTCGTGCAGATTCTGAAAGGCATGAAAGCATTTTGTCAGGCCTTGCTGACTTTGCCAGCCCTGTTTTGTAGATGGAAAAAATGAGAATTCACCTGAAGTTCTGAAAGAATGTACCTGTTTCAAGGAGGGCCAGGTCACAGTCAAGTTTAGTAGTGCAAATTCTTTATATATTTTTTAAAAATACTGCATTTTTCTGGCAAAATTACTATAATTGCAAGGCTTTGGATTTTTATTTATTTATTGCAAAACACTATTTTCAATTTTTTTGAGATTGAAGGCTCTTCTAGGAAAGTGTGACTAATTTATATGCACAACATTCATGCTAACTTTGGATATCCGCCCCCCCCCCACCTTTTCTCTTGTTATTTGCACATGATACTTTTACATAGTAGATCAATTTTAGTTTTACTATTTTTCTTGCATCTTCCCCAAGAACTTTCTCATTTTTAAAATTAGTAGACTGTTACTTTGTTTTTAGTATCTGCATTTGATAATGTTTGGTAGAACTGTTGATATACCTTACCCAGTGAAAAGAAATGTACATTTTATATTCCATAGTGTATTAAAAGTATGTCCCAGTGCAGCATGTAAGGGAAAATTTGGCCATCTGTGGTGAGATTTGGTTTTACGTTATCTTCTTTAATTTCTGAGCCTTGAAATGTTTTATAATTGGAATATAATATTATGATATTACATTTACCAAATATCCAAGTAATATTACACTTGTTCATATCTTAGCGATTGAAACATTATGTTGAGGTATTGGTAAAAAAAAAAAAAAAAAAGTGAAAACACCATAGATCGAATGAACTGATAATTAGAATACTAAAAAGTTTCTAATTATTACAGTTTGTATTCAGTGTGTATTTGGCATTTTAAAGTACCTAATAGCTAAACGAATACTTATATTTTGTATTTAGTTATGTAAATATTCCTGGGAATATATCAAATGTCATCCAGTTCAGTAAAATGCCCGTATAATATTGTGACTCTCATTTAGGTTGAAATCCATATTAAAATTGAAAGTGGTAAGTTGTAAAACTATAGATGAGATCCTAAGTATCTGGTCATATATTTTTATTTGAGCTTTTAAAAATGAAGAATGAATTAATGTCTTTCAGAAATGACATTTTCATTAATGTTAGCTTGAAATTGAGAGGATTAGTGTAATAGCATACAAGAATTAACTTCTGATAAGTTCAGAGAAAATTACTTGACCATCAACTTTATGCATATGATCTAATAACATTACTAAATACAGATCATTATTATTTACTTAATCTTTTAGGTAATAGAAGATAAATGTATCTTAACTTTCTCTACTTAATGATATCTAAAATAATGCACAGTGCATTATAGTAGATATTCAGCAGCTGAGATGATTATACATTGAAAGTGAGATATGAATAGCATTGATAAAAGAAGCATTATTTTAAAATACATTCAGGATCAAAGCCAAGATTACTTCCTCATGAATTCTCTATTGTGATTAACTTGACTTTATTTGGCTTATATGTGATGCTGAATTATATATGATGCTGAATGGTAGGGAAGACATCAGGTTTTATTTGGATAGATCAGACAGGAAAGAGTTGACTGTAACTCCGAGAGTTATGCCATGTAATCCAAAAGAGGCTGATCATTAGGTTAATGTCCTCTTTGCTAATCATTTGTAAAAATTGCCCTCTAAACTAGTAGAAAACATGTCTTAATATTTGGGGGTATTTTTGATAAGACAATGCCCGGTTAAACAGAGTGGTTGAAACATCCCTAAGTGCTAATGAGTACTTACTTGGTAGTCTATACTAATGCTTTAGTGGATGCTGAACAAGTTTAGATGTTAAGCTTTTTAGGAAGAGTGAATGATGGCTAATGATTATTTAATGACAGATCTCTGGACTGAAAGGCATTTAGCACTCAAAGTATACTGCAAAGCCTATTTCTCAAAGCTTCAGACAGGTTTATTTGGTCTCACCTTGAATAGAACAGTGCTGTATTGATTTCATTGGTGTGGATTTAAACACACTATCGGCTTAGAATAGCACTAGTATGCAGTCGAAAATGATTGTCTTAACCCTTATGGTGACTCTAAGCTATTCTCTGATATGACGATGTGAACTTTGGAAGCAATCATGAATTTATTTACAATATTTGGCATTCAGTATGTGAGTTTGGAAAACCTTTGTGCATGTGCGCTTATAGTAGAAATTAACTTATAGTGAGGCTTATGTAGAGGTAACTAAAACTTAAAATTATATTTTTATTTGGTGTCTTCCTTCATATTTTAGAAGAATTTCTCTTCTATGGAAGTTGTTGATGTTTCTGTGGGTGACATGCCAATTTCATTATCCTGCTGGATAATATCTTATTTAATTATTTGGTCTCTAGATGGTAATAATGTTTATGCTTAGTACTTTGTATTTTTTTTTATATTTCAATATTTCATATGTATATATATTCCATATAAAATCCAGTTGATGCTAGTTACTTCATATGCTTGATAGAACATTTCCTACCAGGTTTTTACATTTGTTCTAGATAGCCCCAGTAGAAAATATGTGTAACATTATTAGGTACTAGAGACCAAAACTTATTTTAAGAGTTTTTTCTAATTATAAATTTTATTTGCTTGCTATTCTTTTGAGAAGCATTTGTAATTATACAGGATTTGAAGATACCTAATAAAGATTTAACCTGGAGCAGGTGTCAAATATTAACTAGTTTCTATGCATCGTACACTGATGCACAGGCCAGTGAAGATTCGAGGGATCCATCTGGGACGTCGCTATGAGTGACCACTCTCTTTGTGCCCTTCACCTTGTCACTTGAACACTTAAACTACTTCATCTTCCTTATCTATAAAATATGCATATTGGTTTGGTGAGAAGAGTTCTATGATCCCTTTTTTCTCTAAAGTTCCAAAATTCTCCACTAACAATCATCTAGTCTTAGACCTAGGAGATATTTTTTACACACTTTATTTCTGATTTGTTTGCTTTTCCCTTTAAATGCTTTTCTTTAAAAAACGTTTGTTTATATTCAGAGAGAGAGAGAGAGAGAGACAGACAGAGAGAGCACGCACATACGCGTGAGCAGGAGAGGGGCAGAGAGAAAAGGAGAGAGAATCCCAAGCAGGCTCTGCGCTGTCAGCACAGAGCCCGACATAGGGATCAATCTCGCAAACCGTGAGATTTTGACCTGAGCTGAAATCAAGAGTCTGCTGCTTAATTGACCGAGCCACCCACCCAGGCACCCCTCCTCCGCCCCTCCTTCTCCCCTCCTTTTAAATTCTTAATGGTATATCGTTTTTTGGAAAGAGTTTGGAGAGAGATTGTAGTGGGCACATAATTAGGTCATTATAACACGTATAGTATTAGTAGGTGTGTGAAGAACCCTAAGTAAGCAGATGGAATTGTATGGACCTGGTATTCTTATTATATTTAAAAGATGGACTTCAGGTTTTTCTGTTGTTTTTTGTTTTCTAAATGAGGAATGTTTTACCTTTGACATTCTTTCTAACCGTAAGTAAATATCATTTCTTGTTATGTGAGTGTTTTGTAGAAATCAAAAACATTGGATAAAGTATTGGAGAAATCATTCAGTTTTTTTTTTCTTTTGCTAATAAGAGAAAGCTTTTTGAGCAAAATTATAAGCACATGTTAAATTCTTGCTTAGGATAGTTTGCATCTGCCTGTGTTCAGCCCTCCCATGCCACGTCGTGACCCTGACACCGGTGGGCTCGCGGGGGCAGTGGTGGCAGGGGTTCTCGGTAACTGTTACCATGTCTTGACTTTATTTTCCCTTTTTTTCTGCCAAAAAGTCCCAGAGTGGTTGAGTAAAATAAGAACCAGCCTGGATGTATGTGTCCATTTTTCATCAATACTCATTTATTTTCTAGGTTTTTACATAGGAAAGTAGCTCTCTAGTCTTAATAAAAGATGAATTAAGATGAGAAGACTATAAAACTATCTCTTCACAACTCCTGAGTAATAATGGTTGGAGCTACTCAGGCAGAATTTGGAGGAAATGATTATGTGTTTATCATGTAGCATTTATCATGTAGCGTTATGTGTTTATCATGTAGATTTTTTAAAAACCAGCCTTTGAAAATAGTGGGACATCTTACAAACCAGAGTATCTGACTACATACATATGTAGGTTAAAATATTAAATTTTTCTCTTAGTGTTCATCTCAAGAATAGTAGCTTTTCCAAATCCAGAGTAGTAACAAATCGATGACTGAATTCCAGTATCTCTAGGTGTATGTACTTTGCTTTTTTTAAACACTGGAAGGGCTATGCAAAAATTCAAGGCTCAAGGACTGTTTCAATTTGATATGTACAAGATAGGCAACTCAGATTCAAGTTATAAATGGAATTAACTAATTAATAGCAAATCATATGAAATAGTCACATGAAAGAGAATATTAGTAAATTTTAATATCCGTATGTGTATGCTTATTTGAGAAGAAATCATATAAACAAAAAAAAGGTCTGGGAAAAAGAAATTTGCCAAGGAACAACTGCAGTCAATTTGATAGACTGGTTATCCTCATAGGATGAGGAAATGTAAAATAATTTTAAAACCCTCTATTATAATGTCATCTATTTAAAAAAATTCTTTAATGTTTATTTATTTTTGAGAAAGAGAGACAGAGCACGAGAGGGGGAGGGACAGAGAGAGAGGGAGACACAGAATCCAAAGCAGGCTCCAGGCTCTGAGCTGTCAGCACAGAGCCCAATGTGGGGCTCAAACCCACCACGGATTGTGAGATCATGGCGTGAGCCGAAGTCGGATGCTAAACCAACTGAGCCACCCAGGCGCCCCATGTGTATAATAATTTTAAAGGCACATAATTCCTCTCTCTACATGTGGCTTAAAAATGATAACAGCATGAACATGTGACAAGATCAGAAACGGAAATCCTGTTTAGCTATCTAATAAATTCAAGATTTCTGTCTTTTAAGTTCTCTGGAGCTACTTAGAAATCTCCTTGAAAAATGAACTAAAATGTCTTTTACATATGTGCATATTCCTTAGACTATATAGATGGGCTACTTTTTCTATAGGTTCTAGGCTAATAATGCATGTATCCTTAATGGCTTGAGACTGTGGTTTGTTTCGTCAGTGGCTTTTAGACTTTTAGTACAAATGCTTAGTTTACTTTTACTTACTTGTTTTTCTTTTTCAAAGCTTTACTTTCTTGGTCATCTGTTAATGTACTTTCTTGGTCGTCTATTAATGTGATTAATAAATTACAAGTCAAAGTTGTCTATGACCTTTTTATTTCCCCTTTAAATTTCTTCTCCTTATTTCTTTTCTCATTCTATTTCCCTTTTAAATTAAAAAATATTTTTCCTTAAAATTTTTTTTATTTGTTTAGTTTTTAGGAATTGTACCATATGTTAACCTCTATCAAGTTTTCAATAGCTCACAGGATGCATATAAAGGATAGATCTTATGTATTTCTGCTTGTTGTCAACTTGGTTATTAAAATCTTAGCTATAAAACTTTGTTTCGGGCTTAACCACCACACCTTTTCCCAGATCTGCTGTTACTTCAAAGGTCTGGCCATTAATTTCCAAGATATTAGAATTATGCTACCCCTGACTATGCTCCATTATTTCTACTTAACTCACCTGTAGTGAAGAAAGCAGAATGAAAAATAACATGTGAAATAAAGTGATCATTTTTCAAAATCCGAGAAAACATAATCTAAGAAAACTAAAGGCAAGAAATACCTTAGATGCTCCAATTTACTGCAAGCTAACCTTTTAAAAATGGTAACTTTTAATTACAAAGCATTGTTTCATTATTGTGACCAAATGTATAGTAACTCAGAAAAATGAATACTCCACAAACTTCTTGTAAATGAGCAGATGTGCTTGTTAACTTCTCAAAGGTAGAATAAGGCAGTTATCCCCTTTGATCTGGTTTTGTATCACCGAGTTGATAAAGATAAATACCTAGGCGAAAATTGTTTTTAAGTGTATCCAATTAATAGTTTGTTATTTTATGAACAACAGTGACCTCAGGTATAACCGTTTATTTTTCACTGTGCTGTAATGTACAGGTGTCAAATTGTCATAGAATGTATCCTAACAGTCCCCCAAATGTTAAGCCTCATGTGTCTCATTTGATTTTTAAAATAAGTACATCATGTCTACTCCGGTATTTTTATAGGTGTATCTCATTGGTAGAAGGTGTCTTTTTCTGAACATTAACTGTATGAGAATTTATGAGAATGATTTGCCATGTTTTCAGATTTCTGTAATTTTGCAAGCCTCTGACCACTATTTCTGAAATATATCTTTCTTCATGAAAAAGCTAATAACGTTCTTAATGTTAGTTTGTAGCTTTTAAAACTTGGCATGTTATCTCAGATTCACCTTTGAGAGGTAAAGTGAACCAACACTTGAACATTATTCTTGGTAGTTATTTACTACAAGATTTCTGACTACATAGATATCATAGATCTCAGGAATTTTTGAATTTCTGTTTTCTCTCAAACTGAGAGTATTTGCACTAAAAGTAAAAACAAATTGACTTGTTGATGTTTAGGTAGAGAATAAGGGGGAAAATAAGATAATGCATATCATAGAGAAAAGGATGCGGAACTTGTCTATGAAGAATAAAAAATTTGTTACAAGAATTACTTGAAAATACAAGTTGCTTTCAAAGCTTACAGTTTCTAATTATCAAAATAATCAATAGGTCAGCATACCCTCATGATAGTGATTATTTTAAGTTTCCTTTGAAACAGAAAATCATTTTGGAGTGTTTTATCTGATTTTGAGGAGAATGGATGTGATGTATTTTGTCAAATGCACACACATAATACATATATATGTGCAAAGGCATTATTTTAAAATGGCTTCAACAGCAACAGGAGATAGGCATTTGCAGAACCTGTGGTGTTCCAGCAGGGGGCTATCGTGCATGCATACAAATGAAGAGCATGTTTGTTTACTTCAGCTTTCAAAGGAGGGGGGACACCATGCACAAGCAACCCAAACAGTGAAGGCCTCATAGATTTGGGGAGCAAATCTATACCCCTCACCCCCAGTAGGTATGAGGAAAACACTGACAGATGGGTCACAGAATAACTAAAATATGTTGGTGAGAGGTGAATACTCAAAGCATTCTATGTGCACACACCTGGTTTGGTAATAATGGGAAAATTTTGAAATAAATGTTCAAGTGCCCCACAATTGTCATTTTTATCTTTTTTCCCAAGGAGGTAGACTGGAAGATTCAGAAAACTTGGTCTGTTTTATTCATTTCAGGCGCACAGGTCGAAATTCACATGTTGGCCATATCACCAACTATCTGCAATTTAAATTTTTTTTCCATATCATCGACATTTATGTGCCTTATTATGTAAAACGTGCAGGATTTGCAGTGCTCTGAGGTGTGCCAACAAATGAAAATAATGTGCAGTATTCGTACAAGAGCACTTGGCCGAAGGAAAGAAACTTAATTACATTTACAATGGTATAGACCCACTAATTCTCCTTGTAATTTTAGGAAACCCAGATTCACCACCAAGAGAGTGAGGTCTGAGAGTCCTTTTTCACACATTGGATGGTCACCAATCTATGCCTTTTTGTGTTTCTGTTTAACAAATTCTTTATAGTGTTTGACCAAGAATTGGGGTACAATGTATAACTGAAATCTAATTAGAAGAAGACTAGCCTTTTAAATTCTTTTAAAAACAAATTGGCTCTAAAATGAATTAATATGAAAAGAGTTTTGCTTATTTTAAACATCTCCCCCCCGCCTCCCCCCCAACCCCTGGCCGTTGTTAACAAAGCTTATTTGGAAGATTACTGTTACAAAGTTGATATCTCTGTGGCATTGTACTTTACTGGTCTTAACTCTAAGTAGCAAGTAGTGGTGGAAAATGTCTGGGCCAAATATATGTGGAAACAGTTTACACTGTGGAAACTCCACTGAGGGTCACTGTTCTCATTATGATTCTAAAACATAGACAACACATTTTTAAAATCTCAAAAATCCAGTTCTAGCTCACTTAGATTTAAATTTTACTGTCTTGGTACACTAAGACTATTATATATACTATTATATATGTGCATATAATTATATATTCTTTTTTTTGTTTATTTATTTTGAGGGAGAGAGTGTGCATGAGGGAGGGGCAGAGAGAGAGGGAGAGCGGCAGAATCTCAAGCAGGTTCTGTGCTGTCAGCACAGAGCCCAACGTGGGGCTCAGACCCACAAACCCTGAGAGCATGCCCTGAGCCGAAATCAAGAGTGGGACGCTTAACTGACTGAGCTGCCCGGGCGTCCCCATATGATTATATATTCTTAATGTGTGTATGTATATGTAAAGTCAGCATATTTGATTAGCACCATATAATGATTAAAAAGGCATATCTTAAAAATAATATTCCATTAGGCAACCACATTTATCAATTTTGATAATAGAAAGTTGAAGTTATTTTGTTTAAAGTACACCTGAAAAACAGTTTGAACTCAACTTGCTTTTGAAGACCTAGCTTCTTTTAGGTTCTTCTGTTTATGTTAAGGCATGTTTTAAAATATATTTTTATTGGACAGAGTTCACTGTCATACTAAATTCATCATAATATACAATCTTACAGATTTTTCATAGTATCAGTTGATAATACCACGTCACATGTAAAGTATCCCTGGGATTGAGAAAAGAGAAATGAGATAAAAATGAAGATTTGGAAGAATATTTCGCTGGTCTGAAAATAGAAATCTTTTGTAGTTTAATTGACTAACATTTGATCCATATGCTAAGACTATTCTAGCCATGTGCAGACTTGGTAAATAGTAAATCACGTCTTAATTCTGAGTTTCTCTGTTCTCAAGATTGCCAGTATTAATAAAGTTCACTTTATTAAAACTACTTTGTTCTTTAATAATTAATCAAAACATGATATTACTGAATATGCTTTATGGCAAATAAAACAAAGGTGTAAGTGATCATGATAGAGACTATTTTCTAGCTTAATCCAGCTTAGTATATTAAACAGTCTTGACATGATGCCATTTAGTTTTCACTGTGAAATCTTGCAACATACTCTTTTCTGATCATTCAAATAGAATCCTACAAAGTCCCAGATATTTATTAGTATGCAGTCTTATTAAATACAAGGTTTTTTGGTTCTCTGAGGCAATATGTAGTAAAAGCAATTTATTTTTCTATACGTACAATTCTAAAATTTATTAAATATGGAAAGGGTAAAGAAAAACATTTAAAATTTTATTGCCATCATTTATCATGAATAAATCGGTGTTTCTGAATTTCCAAAGGGATGTTTTAGAGTATATTGAAATTTATACCAAATTCAGAAAACATTGATGTCATTGCGAATGTCACGTGGACTCTGTCATGTGCCAGAGAAATTTCTGATGTAAAATTAGTGAGCTAAACCAATCCAAATGCAACGTTCTGTTTTAAAAAACCTTAAAGATATGTTTGTGATATAGTTTTAAGGATAATTATGGTCTTGAAGTGAATTACGATTGAATTCGACCACATTACGTCATTAATTTTGACTAGAATTTTAAATATCAAACATATGTCAGTCCTCTGTGGAAAGCATTCTGATGCTCGATCCTAAACAAAGAATTAAATTTTGGAGAACAGTTTTTCCGGGTCAATTCTCACAGTTCTTAGACTGTATTCTCAGAGTAGTAAACGGGTAGTATCGTCTTATCCGAGGCTTAATACCTAATACAATAACAGAGCCCCATCAATAGAGGGTAATAGCAGATATGAAGGATATGCTGGCACTTCGTCTCGTAAAACCGCTGTTCGCCCTAATTCAAATCCATTGATTCCTGTTCCAGTTAAAACTGAAGAACTTAATATGTCTTTTAATCCTTTTATTGTAAGCTAGGATAAAATTAATTTTACCCTGGAACTGCACAAAGCCAATTAACATGATCTTTAGAGTTATTTAGTAAAGTGCTTCAAACTGGTAAATTTATCTTGACCTCTTGGTTGCACTCTCTGACTGCTTTTTAAATGAGGTAATCAATATCTCACAGCCCTTTAAATAGCTTAAACTTCTCAAGTATTTTACCTGTGTTCTAGTTAAGCTGTAAGTAAAGTGTTTACTCCTGTTCGCGTAAATCTAGAGTCAATTATGCTAAATCTAAAGACAATTATGTACTTTTGAGGAACACTGTATGAATTAAACGGTTGTTTTAATAAAATCAAAGGCTCATATTTTGTTTAAAGTAACCCAATAATGAAGAAACATATTATTTTTGCACAGAACAACTATTCTGTTTGCAACTTAAAATGTAGAACATTTATGTCCTTTCCCACTGCATGCAGCTTCTGTTTTCCACACAGGGCCAGTCGAAGGTATTAATTTTCTTACTGTGATAGGGTGATCAACCGTCCTGTCAAGAAAATGGATCTCCATGTCACCCTTTAGCATGATTAAATGGAGGCATGTCTCTGTGAAAAAATACCAAATTTTCATGAGACAAATGAAACTGTAGAAAGGTCTACTTTTATAGAATTATTTTACTTTTAATATTTCAAAATCTCCCATTTGATTATCACTTATAGGAAAACATTTCAGCTAATTGCATATTGTCTTGTATTATTTAAGAGCAAACCCAGGCAAAGCCACTAATTTTAAATGTCTTCAAATCTAAAAAATTAAAGAATCAGAAATTGGGGTATGTTACGGTTGGAATAGTAGTAGGGATGGGCCGCCGTACTTAATACAGTCACTAATCAGTCAGTGTCTCTTTTAGGGGATCCCTTTTCTTCCTCTTACTCCTTGTTAACAAAGAGCTATGATGTGTTCAGACCTGGATACTGATAAAAATTAGATAGCATAGAATTTCAGCATCAGTAGTATTAATAACCAGTTGGACAGTGTTCTTATGAGCCTGTGCACATGCTGAACTTTAAATTACACCAAGTGATATACTTGACAGCTAATTAAGATTTCATATTTTGGCCACTTAGCAGAGAGCACCTGTTATGATCCTTTCTATTAGCTTCAGGATAAAATTTACAAATGGCTGTTTTAACGTACATTATTAAAACTTCCCTAAAGTCTTAATTCCTTCCCGAGAAGTGGGAGTTAAGACAAGATTGAGGCAATTAAACAAAAGGAACAGAGGGAAGGTGGGGGACCAGGGCTAGAGGCGGAGCTCTCCAAATGCCCCTGTTGTTTAATTTCCTACTGGAAGCAGCCCATGTGTGCTTCTGCCCCCCGCCCCCCTTCCCCCTTCAAGCAGTGGCCGTTGCAGAGGCTGAACGGCTGGGGTCAATGCCTTGCCTATTGATCAGTATCCCTGCAGTCCCCTGCTCCAGCAGCTGCTTCATTGGCTTCTTTCAGGGCCTGCTTCAGTACATTAGAATAGAAATCCATAACCAGAGCTGTGCTCATCCAAGCAGGGGAAGAAACTAAATTAAATGGTATAAAACAATCTTGGATCAGGAGTTTGTGCCAATTCATCTTGATCTAAGATGTCACACCGGGCTCTCTGTCTGAGCACCTGGGCTAGAGGCAGCCATAGTGAAAATAGATGGAGCTGCGATCATTCATTTGTCAGCTAAGGAGCAAGGCAGCGGTTAGCAATTCCCTTCTGCAGAGGTCAGCTGACAGAACAATCAGTGCAACTGCAGAATAGAGCTTTCCTTTGAACTATTGTTATGGAGCATGCTCTTGCCGAGTCGTGGGGGGAGGGGAGCTTCATTTGCTTCCTGTTTCAAGACTGCTGTGGAAATAGTGAAATACACACTACGTGCATCTAGATGCAGTTGCACAGAGCTCTTACTCCCATGTCTGTCCCTGTACTCAAATAAAGTTGGCTTTAAATGCACGTTCTGATATCTAGATGATCAAACTGTTACATACCACTTTCTCTAGAATTTGGGTTCATCTTCATCCTCCTAATCACAGAGGCAGTGGTTATTGATTTTGTTTCTTCTTCGTATGGCTAACCTTTTAGGTTTTTCCCCCACTTCAGTTATTACAACTATGACAGACCAGTGGCATACTTGGAATCTCTGATTGCACGTACACATTAACACTCTTACTAATGTTTCTGTACCTTTAATAAACTCAGAAAAAAACACGAAGAGAGAGAGTTACATAGAATGGTATCAGAAGATATTTCTGAATGTTACTTAAATGTTTTTGAACATTTTAATTGAGGCTTTTTATAAGAAATGTGAATTCATGAAATATTTATGACTTTAGAAGTGACGGAGTAATTTTATAACATTGGAGGAATATCCTTAACTATACTATAAAAAATGAATTAGGGAGATGAATAAAATTTTATATAGAAGATTTAGAATATTTTTAAAGATCAGTGTATTCTCTGTGGACTCATACTGGATTTTGTCTTTCTGTATACTACATGACAACTAATGACAAATTTTCAGAACTACCTTTTTTTTAATGTTTATTTTTGACAGAGAGAGAGAGAGAGAATGTGCAGGGGAGGGGCAGAGAGAGAGAGGGAGACAGAGGATCTGAAGCAGGCTCTGTGCTGAGAGCTGCGAGCCCAGAGCCCAGTTTGGGGCTCAAACACATGATCCCTGAGATCATAACCTGAGCCGAAGTCAGAAACTTAACCCACTGAGCCACCCAAACACCTCCTTTTTTTAAACATTAAGCTGTGACATGCAGAATCTTAGAGACTATAGTGGCAACCATGAATCTTTTTTTTTTGGTACTCCATTGTACCAAACTTTTATTTTCCAAATAAATAGTAACCACTCTTTGATGTTTCCATTTTAGTTTTCTTAGTGTTTTTGTTTTTGTTTTTGTTTTGTAAGTACTTTAATGCCACTCTCTTACGGAATTACTCCTTTCTAACTACTAAATTCTTTGTAATACCCTACCATTTCCTTTTCTTAGCCTCACCCAGGTCTGCTTGCCCACTTCTATTCTGCCTTTGAGCACAGTTAAAAAAATGCAATTTAAAATTTCTACTTAAAAGCTTTGTGCTCTAGGTGTTTTGTTTGTTTTTATTAAGCTTCTGGAGAAGCCATATCTACTTATCTTAAAAGGATTTCTTTGTTTTTACTTTTGTGTTAGTTAATTTTTGCTTAAATTCTTACTGTTTTTGAATAATTTGTTACTTTTTGTTTTAATTTTTTAAATTAATTTTGATAATTAGTTAATTTAGATTCTTAAAAGAACTTAAGGCATGACATCTAAAGTTTGCAGTGTTTCTATCAACTTCCCAAAGACCAAACCAATCTTTTTTAAAATTTTTTCTTAACATTTTATTTTTTAGAGAGGGAGAGCATGCACGGGGTGGGGTGGGGGCTGGCAGTGAGAAAGAGGGAGACAGAGAATTCCAAGCAGGCTCCATGCTGTCGACACAGGGCTTGAACCCACGAACCTTGAGATTATGACCTGAGCCAAAGTCTGATGCTCAAGTGACTGAGCCACCCAGGTGCCCCAAGACCAAACCAATCGTAATCTCACTTTGGTTTCTACAATATCCTTCTAATCCCCTAAATCTAATTCTGTTACTCTGTGGCTTAAATCTTACCTTGAGTATCTTCCCACTTTTTATAGGATAAAGGTTGAAATGTGAATATGGTCTATGGTGCCATCTGTGGTCTAGCCCGTGCCTGCCTCTCTTGCCTGTTTTCTATCTTTCTCTTGGCTCTTAGGCTTCCAACCTGATTACTTCTCTTTGAGTTGGAAGTCAACAAATTACTTCATGCTTGAGGTTCTTACACAGACTGTTCTCTCAGTTCATAGTGTTCTCATTGATTCTGTAACCTATTTCTAATTCTTATTTAGTAGGCTTTAAGTTCAAAGAGGACAGGGATTTTGCTTTTCTCATCCCTGTTCACTTCCAGTATAATACCATGAATATATCAGACCTTCGATTCTTATATGTTGAATGACTGAGTAACTGATGGAATGAATGGATTTCTACCACCACTGGTACTGTTTTTCACCTGATCATTGCATGAGTCTTCTTTTAGTTCTACTGGACACCAGTCTTGTTTTACCTCGTAATCTACCTTTCTATCGCCACTCTCATGGTCTTTCTAACAGTGAATAAATCTGATATCACCACCTTATGCAAAATTGTTCCGATAGCTTTCCATTAAACAAAAGTTAAAAGTCTTCAGCTTGCCATGCACAAGTCTCTCTTGATTTGGTACCCCTTTAGCCTCTCCCATTGTCATTCCCTTGCCTTACCTTCATTTAGCATAGAATGACAGAGTAAATGAAGAGACAAAATAAAACATCTAAAAGCAGTCAGAGGTCCCTGCTGCTAATTTCTTAGCGTTCTGAGCTCTGAGGGCCCTTTTCTATATTGATTTAAGTAATATAGAGAGTCAAGTATTAAAAGGGGCTGGATGGATGACTAGAGAGAGTAGAAGGCTGACCTCCAATGAAGATGTCTCCAGAAGTTCACTTTTTAAATTTCTCTGTACCAAATATATAGCTGTGAGAGATAAAATATACAAACAGCAAACCAAAGAGACATAACTAGTCTCCAGAAAGATAGATACCCTTGTGGACAAGTAATAAAATAGAAGTGATCTGGGCTAATACCCTTAGCTACTTCCCAGAAGCGAGCTTTTGGCTCCTGTGAGCTAAAGAGGACTTAAAATATATCATGAGTACAGCTTAAAGCCAGGAGTGAGGCTATGGCTTTGTCAGTTCTTGAAAGGACCCTGAAAGGATGTGAGTAGGTTACTACTCAGTTCAAATCAAAGTTGTTATTAAAGGAGAAGAAGAATAGATATTAACTCTGTGACTGGCATTGTTAACTGTAATAAAAGATTGTGGAAATAAGTGAGTTGTGTTTACCCTAAGAACCTAGAAACAAAAGAAGGGCTCCTGGCTGGCTCAGTTGGTAGAGCATGCCACTCTTGATCTTGGGCTTGTGAGTTCAAGCCCCACGTTGGGCATAGAGTTTACTTAAAAAAGAACCTAGAAACAAAGAGAACAGAGAGAAAACATACAGTAGGAGAAATAGTAAAAATAACAACAGAAGTTGGTGAAATAGAAAGAAACGAAATAATAAGATCAAAACAAATATTTTTTGAAAGTCTGATAAAATATAAATTTCTAGCAATACTGATCAAGAAAGGCATGAAAAGTAATATTAGAGAAGGCACAAATAATATTTAAATGGATCCATAGCAATGATATAACTGAAATATTTTCATGATAGTACCGTAAATAACTTTAATAAATTTAAAAACTTAAGTTAGATAGATAATTCCTTTAAAACCACAAGCTATCAGAAATGACTCAAGAGGAAATAGAAAGCCAAACTGGACAAGTAACTGCCAAACTATTTTCTAAAGTCGTCGAACCTTTTTACATTTCCACCTGCAATGCATACTCATTTTCCGTCCATACTCTACAGCACATTTTATAATCCTTTTTATCACAGCCCTTCTAGTGGATGTGAAGTGATATCTCCTCGTGGTTTTGACTTGCATTTTCCTAATGACCAGTGATGTTAAACTTCTTTGATATGCATCCTGGCCCTTTATATATCTTTGGAGAAATATCTATTCCAATTGTGTACCCATTTTAAAAGTTGTACTTTTTTATTATTGAGATGTAAGAGTTTCTCATATATTCTAGATAAAATCCTTTATAGATATCTGATTGACAGTGTTTTCTCTCAGTCTGTGTGTTGTCTTTTTAGTCAGTTGATTTTGTCTTCTTAAGTGCAAAGGTTTGTAATACTGGTGAAGTCCAATTAAAGAAGTTTTTAAAATTACTTGTGCTTTTGGTATCATATCTAAGAAAGCATTGCCTACCCCCAGATCATAAAGGTATATCTATATTCTTCTTCAAGTTCTCTTATTTTAACTCTTATATTTAGTACTGTGAACCTATTTTGAGTTGATTTTTTTTAATTGATTTTTTTTGTATAGAGAGAAATGGAAGCCCAGATTCATTCTTTAGCATGTGGATAACCGGACATCTCAGTGCCATTTATAAAAAGACTGTTCTTTCTTGGAAGAGTAATCTTGAATTTTTTTTTTTTAATTATATGTCTTTGTGTATTGATAGTGTTTTAACTTCTGTTTGGGTTTTCAGGTTGCTTATCAAGTATCCCACAAATGAAAAAGATTTCCACATCTTATGAGGAAAGACGGAAGCAAGCTACTGCTATTGTTTTACTAGGAGTCATAGGAGCTGAATTTGGTGCTGAAATTGAACCTCCCAAATTGTTGACCAGACCGCGAAGCTCTAGCCAGATTCCTGAGGGATTTGGCTTGACTAGTGGTGGATCCAACTACTCACTGGCCAGACACACTTGTAAGTTTTAAAATTCCTAACGCTGATCTGTTGCTTTCAGTACACATTATTTGTTAACAGAACCTCAGAATACATCCCGGGTTTTAGCCCAAACAGAATGCTGACATGAAGTTAGAAAGCACTATGATCTGTTTGGCACATTACCCTTTGGTTATAGTTACCAAACTTTAAAAAAAAAAAATTAAAACATGGTCTTAAAAATGCTTTTCTTAAAAAGCACATTTCTGATCTTTGTGTTCTCACATTTTGGTCAAGATTTTAGTCCCGACTTCTAATTTCTAAAACAATTTCTGTAAAACTATGCAACAAGTCCTGAATGTGGTTTGAAAAGTCAGGAGTGGGGGGTGGATTAGTTACATTCAGAGCTCAAAGGGCCTGTGTCCTCCTGCTAACTTGTGTTCTGTGTATGTTAATAACAAGTAAGGATATTTTGTAATGTCTTTTGGTACTCCAGTGTTGGAACTCCTTTAGGTAGGGTCCTTACCTACCATATTGCAAAATAATTTCTAACAAATCGTGTTATCGTAAGGACCAAATATAATCCTACTGAATATATCACAAGGTATTCTTTATAGAACAAATTGCAGTGTGTTTCGGGGGTTTTGGCTTTTAAGCAAGGGAGAAAGAGCTATGTTGCTTTGTTAGTTATGACAGCAGAAAACTTCACTGGATCATTGTCACATACTTTTGCTGTGAAATCATGGAGCCATATTAGTAGCTTTTATAATTAAAACCCTCCTGTAGATTTAGCTGCCTGTCTCCGCATGCCACCCCCCTCCTTTTTTTCTAGATTCCTGGTACAACAAATACTTACTAGTGGTTGGTAACCTCCTGATCTCTATTTGACATTGAGCATCAGAGATTAATGATAACAGTTCCACCACCAACAGTAATAAAGCAACTAATTCTTTGAACATGATTTTAAGCTCTTTTACATACATTAACTCACTTAATCTTCATAATAACCCTATAAAGTGGGTACTTCAGTTATCTCTGTTTTACACATAAGGCTAATTGGGCACAGAGGGGTTTACTTACCCTGGCTGAGATCACACCTCTAGGAAATGGCAGTTTTTGTTCCAGCACAATCTGTTGGGTCCAGAGCTTGTGCTGTTGACCATTACGCAAAGTGCTACTGTTTAATGGCTCCTAAATGCAAAGGGCTTAACCACTGACCTGGCTAACGCGTGCTGTTACTTTTTAACTTAAAAAGTTTTCTCTCCCCTCATTTGAACTTTAAAAGAGAAATCAAGCCTTCTTCAAAGTCGCTCAGCCAAAATGTGGTAAAATCTAAACTTGAACTCAAATGTCTCGTGACCCGAAAACCCATGCGCTTTGCATTTGCCACCTGTGCACACCGGCTCTCCCTCTCCTGCCAAGGCCTGCCGGCTGCGGGCCCCTCCCTCTCACCCCTAGTAGCTTTATCTTTTCCCAAGTTCTGCACGTTCCCTGCTCAAATCTCCCACTCTACAAAAGGCCCTAGAGTTAGGCTCACTTCTCTATGTCACTCCAGACACCCTAGGATTTGTGTATATAGTTTCTTAGAATCTTGGCATTAGACTATATTAGAGGTTAACGAAACTTTGGCCTGATTTAGTTGCCTGGTTTTCAAACTTTTGCTCACCATCTCTCTCGCGAGGATCAAGAAATGTCTGGTTGCTCGTACGGTTCTATGTTAACAGCTAAAACTTTTCAATAATAAGTTTAAACATTTGCAAAAGATGTAATTTAGAGACTATTGTGAATATGGACATTGAAAAATGAAATACTGTTCTTGTAAATATATTCAATATATTCAATTGAATATTTACCATAACTATTTGATATCCAATTAAAAAAAATACATGACAGACTTTCCTTGAAAAATCAGAAATCCTGCATCCTTGATTCTTTTCCTTAAAGAGAGAAAATTTCTCCCTCACAGTTTTAAGGAACATGTTCATTTGCATATTTAGCATCCAAAAATCAATCCTTTAAACTAACTCTATCTTAAAACTATTTGTGCTTTTAAATCTATTCCTTGAAAAGTCTTATGATGCTTTCATTTCAAGGGGTTACTTATTATGAAGACTATTGATTTAGTTCAGCATGTTTTGTACAATATCTTAACCATATTCTTTCTTATTTTGTATTTTCCTGCAAGAAAAATGAACACAAATGCTGTCTCTCAGGAATTTTCACATAGCTCACTAGAAGTATCTGTACATAAATGTAGGAACATCATAAATTAATGAGTTGCTGACTAATTCCACCCAAGCTGTTGGCTGGTTGCTGGGCAGATTAGTCTACATCATATTATCTCACTTATCCAGACTAGTACTGTTATCCCCTTTCAAATCACGATTTATCTTTATGCAAAATTCTGATATTGCTTCTGTATTTTCTCTTAACTGTAATAATTTCACTTGCAAATTGTGTCTACTATAACTAGAAAAAGAGGAAGTAGGTTAGGAGAAAAGCAGGAATTTAAAAAGCTGTGGTAGAATAGAAATAGAGATTTTTCAAAGAAGCCTTGGTAATTGATAAAAGAAGAGTAGGGTCTCTGTGTTCTGCTCTTTGGGTTTGTTGGGAGACAAGGAGGTGAATGACGCGTCATGGGGTCCCAAAGCCTATTTCTGACAGGATGGAAACCTTGGGATGTGCTACGTGGAGGGACTTTTGCGTGATGCCACCTCGACTTTCCGAAGCAAGATAAATAAAATTCCCCCAAACATTGAAACTATTTAAGTGTTTTAGAGTCAAGTTCATTCCTCGAGCATTTTGAATAAAGGACTAGGTGTGGGAAGAGCAAAAGATAATGCTTCTTAGCAAATAATACTATTGATTATTTTATTGAAATAGTAGAGATTCTGAGAGCTTTCTAGCCAGCAAGAAATATATATATATATAAATGAAAAGGTACCTATTAGAACCAGTTTAAAATGTGTAAAATATCCTTGATATTTTCCTCACTTATTATGGCTGCCCTATTTTAATAATTATAAAATATCAGTTTAAATCTTGCTCCCATGATTGGAAACAGTCAGATGTCTAAATGTTCTTGTGTCTTTCTTGGGCTCTTTTTGGATCAGTTATATATAATAATAACCTGTTGTAATGTTAACCTGCTGGAAGTTGCTATATGTATTGCTATGTTATTTGTTTATGTGGCATTTAGAATGCATTGCAACCATTAAATATTTAGTCCTCGTGGCAACCTATTGAATGAGATAATCATTATTATCCTCATTTTGAGATAAGGCCATTAAGATACAATATTTGATGAACTTTAATTGCTAATGCACCTAGAGGTATAGATAGTGAATTCTAACCTTCCTTGAAAAGCCATTCTGTTCTGTGAAAACTTATCATTATCCCAATTATCCACATTGATAGGAGGGAAGAATGACACTGACACCAAATTCAAAAGTCATGCTTAGTTTTATAATGCATTTCATACTTATATTTGAATATACCTGAATCATTTGTGGGAGTTACACTTCACATAAAGTGTCCAAATTGCATATTGAAGACAAAGCTGAAGGACTCTGGAAATTAAGAAGCCTAGACTAGGCCACTCTTTCCTCGTGCCCTTGATCTGGGTTGCAGTTTCCCCTTGTTTAAAATAAAGGGCAGGACTATTCTGTCGTTAAAGCCCCTTTTGGTCCAGTTAATCTCTCCTTCTGAAGTGAAATAGCATCCCAGGAAATTCACCTTCATCACCTTCTCCTTTTCCATTTCATGTAGGGATGGATACTGTCTCATTCCAAAAAGCTAACTCAAACAGAGATCATTCTTCATTTTTATTTTGATCCACAAAGACATTATTAGGACATTTTAGGGTAGTATTTATAATGTTGCCTGTAGGTCTTTGGTTCATTCTTTCATTTGGTCACGTCTCTTCTTGCTCATTTTATAATTGTGGAATTATGCTGGCACGTCTGTAGTAAATCCCATTTTGATCTCTCATTAGCTTTTTGACTTTGGGCAAGTGGCATAAGTCATTTCCCTAGGCAGCAGACTCTGAGACAGATTTGTGTGCAGGAGTATTCTCGTGATCAATACTTTTAGGGAGTGAAAAAAAACAGGATTGGGCAGAGCGAGATGTTGAATTGCATTTCAGTTGCTTAGGAAGCTTCAGCTCATCCCAGGGAACTCTGGGACCAGGATGGCCCTTCAAACTGTCCTTGAATTGGGGCAAAGGGCTTGGCCTTCATATCCCTGTGTCCTTCAGTCACTGGATCCACAGTGCCCTAGGGAGGGGTGTGACCTTGGATGCTGCAGCTCTCTTCATGTCAGCGCAAATCCTACAGAGGGACTCGACCAACACTTGTCAGCCACTGACCCCAAGAGCTTGGGGGCAGAGTGAGTTCTTCACTTGTAGAGGTGAGGGGATGGATAGCCTCTCCGGGCTTCCACTCGGCATGTTACTAACTTATGTGTGCCCTAGTTCCCTCTTTCTATCAACAGAAACGGAAAGAGGGGCTACCATTGAACACGCTTTCTACTTCAACAGCTTACATATTGCTTATCACCCTGCAAGACAGCTGTTTTGTCCAACACCTAGCATGATACGAAGCACATTCTCAATAGCTGATTATTGAGCATTTACTCTGTGCTGTGTACTTTACATATAATAACTTATTTAACTTTATAATCCTTCCAAATGGGTACTATTACTGTTATCACTAAATAGAGGAGGAAACTGAACCTTTGCCCAGGACTCACCAAAGTTTTGTGAAATTGGATTAACTTTTCTTTGTGTAGACAATAAATTAAGGGCATAGGTTAAATGCTTTAAGATCCTGCTAAGTCTGAACACCTATCTTGCAACTTTAAATCAGTATATTTTCTTTTTTGACTATTAAAAAATGTTTATTTAACAAAAAAGTTCAACATGAAAACGCACGACCTGATTTTTATATTGTAGTGAAATAGGTGCTAGGGAGACGGGGCACGTGGAA
The DNA here is from genome assembly GCF_007474595.2 of Lynx canadensis. Classification (NCBI taxonomy): domain Eukaryota; kingdom Metazoa; phylum Chordata; class Mammalia; order Carnivora; family Felidae; genus Lynx; species Lynx canadensis. The sequence continues at coordinate 18,742,412 of NC_044314.2, read as the reverse complement.
GCAGTCGATTTCTTCCAGGAACACACCCGTTGTTTATACTCCTTCCAAGACTTCTAACATGAGGATACTATTTCCTCGAATTACCACCATTCCAATATTGTTCTGTTGCCATCTCCACACATTGATCTATCACAATTGATCTATCATAGAGGGATCAAACCCCTGCCATATTCCATGGACATGTCTGCCACCAGTTAGTTTCAATGATAATTTCTTGCCCATAAATATTTCAACTCGGGAGGGTGAGCTTTGCTCATGGTGTCTACTCGGCAAGCTCAAAGATGCTTCCAAACGAAATTCCTAAATCAGTATATTTTCACCATTTCACACAGGTGTCTTGTGTTATAAGCAAGTAAGATTCAGAAATGTGGCTATAAATAAGAAGGGGAGGTCAGCAAGTAACAGGTCACCTATAAATATGAACAACTCTTGACTCATCCTTTGGGGATGTGCTGCTTCCCTGGAGATATAAACATATACAAAATCCACATCGCCATACTTATGAAATGCCTTGCATCTATAGTGTGAAATATTTTGATTAGAGAAAATGAGTATTTTTCCCCACAGTGGGTCTTTAGCAATACTGTAATGCCGAATGCCAGGTTCTTTAGCGGGTCAAGGTTTTTTATGACCTCACAGATGTTACATGTGGAAAACACAGTGTTCGTGTGCATTTTTGTGTCTGTTCTGGGAAAAGGACCCACAGTTTCATTCAATTCTCAAAAGAAAGTCATTAAAATAAAAATGGATAAGAACTCTTAAGAGTTTGTTGGAAAAAATTGCTTATCTGTTATTATAATTTTTAAAACAACAGAGTTATAATCATATTGATTAGATCAGCTATCACACCACCAAATGGAAGGCAGCCTCAGTTAGACACTACCTCAGGAATATTTTAATGTTATGAAACTTTTATTTTCTGGTACTATGTACCGTTTGATTTTATTTTGTTGTCCTTTACTACTGTTGACGATTTTTCTCCAGAATGTCTATTTAATGAATATATTGATATTGGTTGAGGTTGATTCTATAATGGATTTATTTCATAAATTTTAAGGTAAGAAAGTTAAGTCAAATTTCAAATGTTTTATCAGCAAGATTAGGACAAAGTCATGGACTTGCAATTAATAACGAAACTCGTGGTACTTGCAAGTTACGAATGAAAGTAGCCACAAGGATGAGGAACACATCATGCCATTTAAAAGGATAAACATAACAAAAATGGATATTTTCACTGTATGCAAACAAGTCATCAGATGGTATGATGACAGCCCCTGAGCAGGGCTGTAGCCATGGAGACTTCCTTTGTGTTGCTTTCCCTCATGTTTCTAACCCTGACTTACTGGCACTTGGCGGTAATTCTGCTTTTCTGTCTTCCTACTCCGCGGGCCGCCTCATTCACTCATTCTTCTCATTGCACTGACTCAGCATTTCATCCTCTTTACCACCACTTCTCATTTGTAATTTTACCTTTGAAAATCATCCTTTGGGGGCACCTGGGTGGCCCCGTTGGTTAAGTGTCCAACACTTGGTTTCAGCTCAGGTCATGATCTGTAGTTCATGGGTTCGAGCCCCGCGTTGGGCTCTGTGCTGCAAGTGTGGAGCCTGCTTGGGATACTGGCTCTCTGCTCCTCCCCCACTCATATTCTCTCTCTCTCTCTCTTTCTGTCTCTTCCCCCTTCCCCTCTCTCCCCCTCCCTCTGTCAAAATAAGTAAATAAAAAAAGAAGAGGAAAGAAAATCATCCTGGTTCCAGATGCCATCTGTCTTGCATTGCTATACACCTTCCGTGTTTAGAAGGCGCCTGGATGGCTCAGTTGGTTAAGCAACCGACTTCGGCTCAGGTCATGATCTCACGGTTTGTGGGTTCAGACCTGCGGCAGGCTCTGTGCTGACAGCTCAGAGCCTGGAACCTGCTTCAGATTCTGTGTCTCCCTCTCCCTCTGCCCCTCCCCTGCTTGTACTCTCTCTCTTTCTCTCTGGAAAATAAATAAAACATTTTTTAAAAAAAGAGAAGAAAAGTAATTCTTCACTCTGGCTATGTACTAAAATCTGGAATGTTTTCAAATGAGCCTTTCCCTGGCATTCTTATTCAGAAAAATCAGGCGTGGGGTTTGGGTATCTATGTGATTTTTAAAACTTCACAGGTGATTTTCATGTGTAGTCAGAGTAGAGGCATCCAGTAGACTGTGGAATCCTTTAGTTACTTTAAATTGAGTGTTCTATGGTAGTTCCAATCCTTAAACTACCTTAATGCACAGTATGTACTCTAATTTTTTGTTACATTTAAAATGGAAGAGATAATGGGAACTAATCTAAGTGAATAAATGACATTTATATCACTCTCAGACCTAATTCTTTAGGCAGCTCAGCTTTTTTATTGGGATTTTATTGTTCTGGATTGCTCAGGGTTAAATCTTGACATTACCACTCAGTAGCTGTGTGGCCTTAAGTGCTTTATGGCTCAGTTTCTTTAACTTGAAAAATGGGGATAGTAATAGTACCTACCTCACAAAGTTACTGTGAGAATTAGGTAAATTAGTATACGTAAAGCACTTGGTAAGTGCCTGGCACTCAAGTGTTAGCTGAACGTTAGTATTTTAATGTTACTAGAGATGTTCATAGAAGACTAAGGAAAGGAAACAGCTCCTTTTAAGAGCTGTTTGCTAGGACATTTAGAGTGTATATTACTACCCTAAAAAGTTGTCTTAAGAACCTTATGAGATAGGGACACCTGGGTGGCTCAGTTGGTTAAGTGTCTGACTCTAGATTTCTGCTCAGGTCATGATCTTGAGGTCATGAGCTCGAGCTGTGTCGGGCTCTGTGGGGAGCCTGCTTAGGATTTTCTGTCTTCCTCCCTCTCTCTCACTCTCTCTCTCTGCCCCCACCCCCCCCCCCGGTCTCCCCTTCTCTGCTCGCATGCTCTCTCTTTCTCTCTCAAAAATAAATACATAAACATTAAAAATAATGACCCTTATAAGATAGTTATTAGTGTCAACATTTTCTATATGAGAGAACTGTTACAAAAAAATAACTTCCTTTGAATTATCTGTCTTGTAAGGGATTTGAACCCAGATGTATTTTACCCCCAAAGCCGAGGAAATTCTTTTCTGCAACACATGCTGATTCTATTTGTGGTAAAGCCCATTAGTTCCTAGAGGATTTATATGAAAAGATACTTTTCTATGGCCACATTATTATATATAAATGTTTAAATAAAACACTGTGTATGCTTGTAATTTATTTATAATGGGATAAATTTCTATATGTTTATGACTTTGTTTCCGATTTTAACCACATCAACAAACTAAGCTCAGATCAAATGGAAATTTTCACTACTCCTTTGTTTTTACTTGTAAATAATTTATCTTGTATAACAGCTTTATCATTTTTAACTGAGACCTGACACTTGCATTATAGACCCTGTTTGCTGATGTAATCCCATCCCTGTTGTCCAAAAATAACTTCAATTTGCAGTTGGTTTTTTGTTAATTTATTACTTTGTTTTAGATTCCTTTTCCATAGAACAAGTAAGTTGGACAAGGTTATTTCCAAGACCACTTCTATAAAAATCACAGAGTTCTATGAAATTATTACTGTATTATTATTTAATACTGTAGAGTGCTAGTGTTTATTGCTGCCATGTGAACATGGCTATCTTGTTTTGATTGCTCTATACCAATTTTTCTGTCTGTTTCTATAGGCTCCAGTAGTCCACAGTTATGCCCTGTGTTTGAAGCCGGGCATCTTTAAAGTATTTTTCTGTCATCTTCCTTATGGGTACCTCATGTCAACTTACCAGGCTATAGTCGTTTCTTTAAAATTAATTCTCTACATATATCGAGCTCTGTGGACATGTGTTATGTTGAATGTATTTCAGTAGCTGTACGTAACATCTGTAGTAGGTTGAGATCTATATCCTTACAGTAGAGTATGGAGGCATTGTAACAGTGTTTTGGTCTAGAATGTGATGCGACATTGGCATAAGACTCTCCTATCCATCTAACGTATATATTGATATCCTTAATTCAGTTTTCAATTTTGATTTCAATTTTTAATTTCCTTTATTTCTTGTCACTGAGCTGCCTGAGTAGGTGATTCAGTGACAAGTCTTAGCATTGTAGTGCCAGTAGCAACCCCCCCTTTTTTTTTTCTTTTTGCAAAGGACATTCCTATTTCTAGTTTTTAAATAACGTTGATCTGAAGTTTTCTGATAGCACTGTAGAATGGTTTCTTCTTATTTGTGTGTCTTCATCTATGTGTGCTCCAGTGTCACCATAGTTAATATATTTAATTCTGTAAGTTCAAACAATTTTATATCCAAAAGGGACAATAGAGAACAGCTAGTCTAATCCCTTCAAAAGCTGCAGAACTTGGGGCAACTGGCTGGCTCAGTAGAGCACGTGACTCTTGATCTCAGGGTCATGAGCTTGAGCCCCACATTGGGCGTAGAGCCGTAGAGATTACTTTAAAAATACACATACACAAAAGCTGCAAAACTTTTGGTAGGTCTCCTAAAAAGACTTCCAGTAAGAAGTGAACGGACACGTTTTGTGAACTTGTTTGTAGATTGCCTGCCATGTCCTTAGAAAACCTAATTTCTAGGACTCTGTGCAATGGTCGGATGCCCAGGTCTATGTGTTATTACTCTACCTCTGTCTTCCGTGATTGTACAGCAAATGCTGGTGAACTTCTTAATGCCACCCAGGCCACTAGAGGACCTGGATGCTTGTATGAAATCAACAAATGTAAAGTTCCTTCCTTAAACCTTGGGTTTTCAAATTCTGTTCTGCAGAGCCCTGGGGCCCCTTAGAGGTGGTTGGTGGCTGCCTGGGCTCTCAACGCTACTTAAAGGACAGTAAGCACTGATTTTTGTGTGCTTTAGAAGTTGAAGTTTGGCATCACACTGTGTCTACAAAGAGAAACTGTCAAAGATAAGGCTAGACTCTACAAAACAGATAGACAAACATCAGATCCATCAGGACATCTTACTGACTCTGCCTTCAAGATACATAAAAAAATTCAGCTACTTCTTACCACCTTTACTGTTATCACTCTGGTTGGCTACCTTCATTTCTCACCCGGTTAATGCCAAGCCTTCCAGCTTCTATGCTGCCCCCCTTATGCTAGCTTTTTCATGGTAGACATGGTATTAAGGCTCTTAAAACCAAAGGTAGATAATATCACTCAAGGGTACCCACATGGCTAATTAGCAAGACACTCAAGAATCAGGAGCTTTTCTATCTACTGGTGAACAAAATAGAAAATGTAGAAAATGATGATTTTTTGAAAGACCCTTCAAATCAGCAAGACCCTAAAAACCAGGAGGAAAAAACCTGGACAACCCAGTTTAAAAACAAACACATTGTCAGCATTTTACTATAGAAAGAATGTAGATGCCAAAAAATACCCAACTTACCCAATAATCAAAAGACTTAGAGGATAAGACAAATTTACTAGAAATACTTGTTTAAAATAATTATTTTAGGGGCGCCTGGGTGGCTCAGTCAACCGTTAAAACGCATCTGACTGCAGTTTTTAAAGCGTCCAACTTTGGCTCAGGTCTTGATCTCACAGTTTGTGAGTTCAAGCCCTGCATCGGGTTCCGTGCTGACAGCTCAGCAGCCTGTTTCAGATTCTGTGTCTCCCTCTCTCTCTGCCCCTCCCCTGCTCACACTCTGTCTCTCTCTCAAAAATAAATAAACATTAAAAAAATAATAATAAAATAAAATAATTTTTATACTGAATGGATAGTCGTGTAATTAAAATGATAGATTTTTATATTTTAAAATAAATATTAAAACCTCAATGATTATGACATCCATAGGAAGTCCTGTAGCTAGAATAAATTTAAGAAATATGGAGGAAATTATAATATTTTACTGAGGGAAATAAAATTTGAGTAAATAAAAAGGCATGTAGTTCTTTGATGGATGATTCCATGTGGTCAATGTCTTAGTTATTCCCAAATTCATACGTGAATCTCACAGAAATATAATAAAAAATCTCAACATCATTCCTTTTTTTTTTTTAAGTTTATTTATTTTGAGAGAGAGAGAGAGAAAATTCCAAACAGACTCCATGCTGTTAGCGAAATCCCATGAACCGTGAGATTGTGACTTGAGCCAAAATCAAAAATTGGATGCTCAACCAACTGAGCCACCCAGGTGCCCCCAACATCATGGTTTTAATAACTAGTCAAAATTATCCTAAAATTAACTTACCAGAGATAATAGAATATTTGACTTATTTTGTTTTATTTAATAAACATGTAATATATACCTGTCACTGTTTTAGGCATTTTGCAAATATTAACTCTCTTAATCCTTATTTGTAATCCTTTGAAGTATATAATTATTTAAAAAGCCAACCTTTGAAGTACTGTGAAAATATAAAATACTCAGATATAAACTTAAAGAATATGCAAGATTTTTACACAAAAAAATTTTTTTTTAATTTTATCAAAAAGCATTTTTTAAAGACCTAAATAAATAGGGAGATAGACACTTTATGGCGTGGAGTACTCCATGTAATTAGAATGTCAATTTTTATAAATTCAGTGCCATTCCAAACAAAACACCCCCATGATCTTTGTTGTTTTCATTATTAAACTTGACAAGCTGATTCTCAAGTTTATGGGACAGAGCAGTGAGTTAATAAAAGCCATGACACTTCTAAAGAACAAAGAGAGATTTTCTTTACCTTATATTAAAAGTTATTATAAATTTATAGTAATTAATATAGTCTTATTTTGGTGCAAAACAGACCAACAGACTTCTCTATAGAACAGAATAGACAGCACAGAAATGCTTCTAAACAGACATAGGAATTTGATTCTGTACAGATCTAGAATTATAGATCAGTGAAATAAAGGATAGAATTTTTGATAACTGGTATAGTTACCACAGTGAGAAGAATAAAATGGGATACCTAATGCCATTGTAGCTAACCCCCCTAACAAAACAAAACCCACAAAAAACTATATGGATTTAAAGACTTAAATATGAATACCAGAAGCATAATACTTTAAAGAGATGATATGGGAAAACATGACCTTGGAATGAGAAATATTCTGTAAACAGGTAACAGAAAGGCTAACCAAACAATAAAAAAGATGAATAATTGAACTACATTAAAATTACAAACTTCTATAGTCAGAAATATCTTTAAAAAACTGAAAAGTAAAGCCACAGAGGGAAAGGTCTTTATAGCACAGGTAACTGACAAAAGATTCTTAAACACATTTATGTTTGGGAAAAAGAAAAAACGGAAAAACAAATGCAGAGAAGAAAAATGCATAAAGATTGAAAAAGCACTTCACAGAGAGGGAATAAGAGTGGCTAAGAAACCTATGAAAAGATACTGTGTCTTGTAATCAGGTAACTGCAAATTAAAAGCAAAATGAACTATCATTTCTCATCTACCATACTGAAAGCTTGCAGTGTGACTATCAAATTGTGATGAGGATTTGGAGCAAATAGAATGTTTATTATACTTGCTGTGGAGTGTAATTGGTTTAAGCTTTCGAAAACAGTTGGGTGTACTATCCCGTGAGTCTACTCTTCACTTATTCCAGAGAAACCTTTCCACCTGTGGGAAGAGTAATCGCCTCCTATTTTGTGGATTGCTTCTTGGTTACCTTGACAATGTGTTTCAAATAACACAGTTCTCTGATTTCAATGAAGTACAGTTTATCGGTTATTTTATAGTTCATGCTTTTTGTATTCTAAGAAATACTTGCCTACCTCAGAGTCTCAAAAAATCTTCCCCCGTGTTTTTTTCTGGGAGCTTTAGCTTTTGCATTTAAGTGTATGTAATTTTCAAGTATGATATGAAATATAGGTACAGAAATTCACTTGTTCGAGCAACATCTGTTGAAAGCATTTTTCTTTTTTGCTGCCATTAAATTGCCTTTTTTGAAAATCAGTTGATCTTAGATGTCTGGGTCTGTTTCTAGATCCTCTGTCCTCTTGTCATTAATCCCTATTTATTCACCCCTACCACATCGTCTTGATGGCTTTAGCTTTAGAGTAAGTACTGAAATCAGATAGTTTCTCCCTTTGAGTTCTTCTGCTGTTAACTTATTTTGTCTGTCCTAAGTCATTTGTGGTTTGACAAAAATTTTGGGATCTGTTTGTTAGTTTGTCTAAAAAAGCGAAAAATGGGGCACCTAAGTCCCTCAGATGGTTAAGTGTCTGACTCTTGAGTTTGGCTCAGGTCATGATCTCAGAGTTCGTGGGATCGAGCCCTGTGTCAGGCTCTGCGATGTCATTGTGAAGCTTGCTTGGGACTCTCTCTCTCCCTCTCTCTCTCTCTCTCTCTCTCTCTCTCTCTCTCTCTCTCTGCCCTTCCCCCATTCTTGCATGAGCGCTCTCTCTCTCTCTCTCTTGCAAAATAAATAAGCGTTTTTAAAAAATAAATAGGGGCGCCTGGATGGCTCAGTAAGTTAAGTGTCCCACTTCAGCTCTGGTTGTGATCTCGGGGTTTATGAGTTCAAGCCCCACATCAGGCACTCTGCTGTCAATGCAGACCCTGCTTTGGATCCTCAGTCCCCCTCTTTCTGTCCCTCCCCTGATGGTTCTTTCTCTCTCCCTCTCTCAAATAAACTTTTTTAAATAAAAAAATAAATGAGCAAAAAGCCTGTTGGGATTTTGATTGGAATTGACTATAATCTATAGATGAATTTTGGGGAGAGTTGACATGTTAACAATTTTGTCTTCCAGTGTGTGAATAGGCACTATTTATACCTTCTTGAGTTCCTCCTCAGCACTATTGTTTAATTTCTAAAGGTCTCACAGAGACTTTCAGGAGACTCAGAAGAAGAGGAAACAGAATGAGTCAGAAAAAATATTTGAAGAATATTGAAACTTTCCCAAATTTTCTGAAAGACATAAATTTACAGGTTTAATAAGTTCAGAAAAAATCCCAAACAGTTGAACTTTAAGAGGGTCATGCCTCCAAACATCATAATTGTAATTTGTTTCCAGCTTTGACTATACTATTTTTCTTGTCTGCCTATGTGGTTGATAAATGATACCTGTTGTTACTTTAATTTGCATTTTAAACATTTTAGGTTGGTTTTCTTGTGTTGTGTTTACCATTTTTTAGTTCATCTATGAATTGCTTGTTCTGTGGTGGTTTTTTTTTTTTAACTGAGATATGATGGATATGTAACATATTAGTTTCAGGCATACAACATAACGATTGGATAATCTCATCACCACAGTAAGTCTAATGAATGCGTCACCATACACAGTTATTAGATTATTCTTTTCCTTGTGTTGAGAACTTTTAAAATCTACTCTCAGCAACTTTCAAATATGCAATACAGTAATATTAACAATAGTCCCCATGCAGTACATCACATCCCCAGAACTTATTTATTTTATAGCTGGGATTTTGTACATTTTGACCTTTCACCCATTTTGCCCACCTCCATCTTTGTCCTCCGTGTTATTTTTTATACCAAGTTCTTTACTTTGGTACTATTGGTACTTTTAAAATAGATCTATATACAAACATCTTTTCAGCTTATTGTTTCGTATTTGCATTTTCTGATTCTTTGTGGTAGACATTTAAAATTTTTATGTCGTCAGATCTTTAGTCTTTATTTTCATGTTGTTGAACCAAAAAAATAAGGAACATACATGCATATATTTTCATTCAGTTTGGTAGTCAATAATATGTATTCAGGGGTCTAGAATCACAGTGACGGGAGGTAATAAAAGTGGCTTTCCCAGTTACCAGTATGGGAAAATACTAGAATGAATTTTGAGCTATCAGTTGAAGTCATGGTTTTTTAGTATGCATGAAGACAGATATACAAGTATAGATATGTGTGTGTATGTTGGTTAGTATGCAGGCATATATTTCCTAGCTGTGGTCACTGAAAGGGCCTAAGAGCTGTGACATCCCAGTAACAATGTGTGCCTACCCAGAGCTCAGAAATTGATTTTAAATACGACTGTTTAATAAAACAACCCAGGACTCCTTGGAGAAGTGGTTGAATCCAGGACTGAGGCAGGGAAACAAGTTGAACCTGGAACATCTATAATGTCAAAAATTAAGGAAGGGCTTAAAATTGATGGGGGAAGGGCTTAAGGAAGGGCTTAAAGAAGGACTTAAAATAGATGTCATAAGGACACGGGAGCCAACCTGAAGGTGCTTTCAATAGCCAAAAGTGGAATAATTTCAGCAACAAAATAAATGATATATTTTATGGAATTAAAACCCCTAGAACAAAATAAATACCCATGAGTCCACACTAATTAACTCTATCAAGAAAGGAAAAGAGACAACTCTTACAGAAGAATTTTAGTTGATAAATATAGAAGCAATGAGGAAATACTAAATCTGCATCAGGCAAAGACCACAGTAATAATTGTTGTAGACAAAATCCACTAGTAGATGCTAAAAGCAGTATATTAACACAGGCTTAAACTATCTCCTCTCAAGATATTTATCAATAACAAAGGGAAATTGGAACTCCACTGTAATTGGTTACCATAACCAAGTGATCAAAGTTAACATTGTCAGTAGTGAAATACTCACCCTGATATGATACGCTGAGAAGGAGTCAGTATCACTTATGTGGTATTATGGCCAAAAATGCGTAGCCTCAATGTAATTGTGAGAAAAGATCAGACAAACCTCGACAAAGAGACAATCTACAAAATGACCAATTTTCATCAAAAGTGCCTAAGGCATGAAAGTCAAGTGTAAGGACCGGTCATAGATTGCAGCAGGCTACAGAGACATGACAGTGAGATACAACGTGAGATCCTGACGTGGGTACTCGAACAGGAAAAGGACGTGAGCAAAATTCAATTAAGGTCTGTAGTTTAGTCAGTAGTGGTCTACCAGTATTAACTTCCTAGTTTTGATAATCACATAATGGTTATGTGAGTTGACATTAGAGAAAGCTGGGTAAAGGATCTATATGAATTCTCTTTCCTATTTATGCATCATTTGTACAAGTCTAAAATTATTTCAGAATAGGACGTTTTTAAAAAGCTCTTCTTCCAAGATGGTAGGATAAAGATAGATTTATATTTCATAGTAGTATAAGTAATACTGCAATTTCAAAGTAGCTGAGGATGTTCACAATTAGAAATAGCAATTCTGTTTTTCTATGGCTTTCCTTTTCAATGTCCCTCCCTCCAAGGTTTCTGAGTGTGTTATGCAACCCTGGGGTAGAAAGTTTAGTACAATTTTATTTATAGATTTAAAAACAAAAGCATAATGATTAGAAATTCTTAGCATATTTCATTGCATTAATATGTAGGCTTTGGAAGGCAAAGCAGATTTTTCAACATTCAGTTTTATTCCATGTCTGTGAAATCTCAGTACTTCTTACCTATAATTCAGTGTTTTAGCTAGATGTGTTTTTCCCTAGGGTAGTACATGAAATTAACGTGAAAGAAAATATCAGAGTAAATATTTCCATACTCTGAATTTTGTTTATTGCTAGTCATAGGAAAAAAAGAAAAAGATGTTTCATGCAGTTCTCAGTAAAGGTTTTAAGGTTTTATATGAGAGATACAATGGTATGCTTCTAAGGTATGGGCCTAAATTTCTGAAAATTTTAAGGCATCTTTTGTTTTACATTTACAAGTTCTGCTCGAGCCTGTACAATTAATTGTGTTCCTTAAACCTACACTAAGGAAAGGCTGCCCATGGAAATTATATGGTGTCGATTTCTGGTCATTCTGGAAGGGAGATGGGAAAGACGGGAAGGTGTGTCAGTCAGGAGACAGAAACCCCATCAGTTATCTGAACAGGGAAATTATAAAGAATTGCTTCCTGGTAGAAAGGGGTAAAGTACTAGAGGAAGTAAAATAGTAGCTACTACTTCATCTGAGGTGAGGTAAGATAGATACTGAAGGAACTAAGGACTCTTCTCCGAGATTGGACTTCTTCAAAGAGGGAAGCATCTAGCCTGTGAGAAGTGGAGAAACTTGCCAACGGGCTTGGGCAGAAGTGGCCTGCTGTAGCCTTGGGGGTTGGCGGGGGGGGGGGGGGGATGCGGCGCAGGTAGGGGAGGTGTGGGGCAGCTTGGAACCTGTCCTCAAGTTGCTGGAGGGATGGGGGTAGCTCTGAAGGAGCAGTCTGCCATTTTCACAGGGAGGGAAGTGTCTCTACTCTTGCAGGATCACTCTGTTAACCTCCATTGACAACCTTAACATTTTCCACTGGCTGGCAAAGGAGATACCTACAGAGCCCAGCTCCAGTATTACAAAGTAGCGGGGGAAAACCGTGGATTTTTAGCTGAGATACTACAAATTGAAAACTGGCCCAGAAGAAATCATTTATCGTTATAATTCTAAGCTACGGTCTCATAAGTCAGAACTGTCAAATCACTAAAATTTCAGTCTTTACTTGGTCCTTTATAATGAGCTAATCATGTCCTCTATAAATATTTTTAACTGAGTTGTAGTGTTATAAGTTCTGGGAGACCAAAAAAGAAATTGTTCTTTATTTTGTTTCTTCTTTCTGAGGCGGACCCTTATCATAGCTGTATAGACCTCCAGGCAATGTAGTCTCATAGTGCTGAAAGGAGGAGGTTTAAAACAAGATGAACCAGACCAGGCCTCCGAAACCTGAATGGTGCCTGTGGGTGCCAGGCACAACTAACCCCATTTTGCATTTACAGATAAATAAATGATGGTTGGTAACTGTTGCCTCAAATTTGCATTTCAATGGCCTAGTAATGTCCCATCACTTACCTACTACTTCACAGGGATGTTAGTGATAAGGAATAATTAATGATTTGCTAACAAGATCAGATCTTTGATTATAATGTACAATAGATGTACAAATTCTATATTTAACTTTTATTTGCCTTTTAATTGCTATGGATTTCTGGGCCTGCTACTAGGTACTTTATCAGACTGAAGAAATGGTTCCTATAATCTCTTATCCTCAGACCCAGTGGACATTACAATGTATTTTCTCCAAAATACAAAAGGCAGTCCCGTTCCATTATATGTTGTAAATTGTTGCATGGCCATCCATTTTGGCTGCAGTTGTCAGTTCACTGGGACAGCATTCTGTGAGTTAAGAAAGAGTGAAAATGGCAAGCAGGGGATTTACTAGTGTTTTCATGTTGAACAGTTTAAGTGGGGGGGAATACAATTGGCAAATGAAGAATTCTTCAGACTTGTAAGCACAGGAGAAGAATTTCGGGCCAAGAGGATGTAATGTATTAAGCCCAAGCTCATTTAAAATTCTGCTTTGTCTGACCAGCCGTCACATCACAGAGCAGTCTGCTCAGAATGTCTCCAGTGCCGGTTCTGTGACCTCCCAAAGCTTTCCTACAGCAGTTGGCTTGAGTGGAGCAGGCCGCTCTGCTTCTGGGAAGAGAAGAGTTCTGGGCAGTAGCAAGAGTCCTAAAATATTGATGTGGCCACTCCTCAGGTATAGCAGTAGTATATAGTTCTATGCACTGCCATTCAAGCTGTTTCCATTGCCCGGAAATCATTACACTGAACTTATAGGTTGTCAATCAAGTTAATTTTGGTAACTGGAAGGTAGAATTTGCCTTTGTGGACGTTTATATATAGGACATGTATGTATATATATTTTTATATAATGTGCTTTTTTAATAGATGTGAAAGGTTGAAAAGTTACTGCCTTTCATATTTAATGCACCCTTAAATCTTATATATGTAGTCACTCAAGTGCACAGAGATGGAAGCCTCATGTGATTATTCTCTTTAAATGCGTGTGTTGCTGGTGTAGTGATCCTAAGGACTGTGAAGTACGAAGTATTAGTTTGTATCACATGAAGTTGCCGTTCTTGAAGTCAGAGGCGATAAAATATTTTCAGTTTCACCTGGGTCAACCTAATGAATAGTAAAGTATCAACTCTGCTGTCCTATAGAAAAGCACCAGATTATTAAAGTAAATGGCCTAAGCTAGAACCCAAATTAACAACTGGACAAGAGACAAATGATTTTAAGGAAAATATAGCTAATGAGTAATTTATGACAGTCCTGTACCGTGGTGGCAGAAGTGAGGTGTGGTCCTCACCACCGTATTGGCAGAAAATACTTTGGTCCACAGATTTTTCAATCTCTGAACAATGTGTCTTATGCCTAGGATTATCTAGATCCTTGCACGTAAGTTATTGCACATTTGCTTACGTGGCTGCCTTCCTGACACACCTTCCAGGAGATTTTTATTTCTATACTCTTAGCTCCCTTTCTGACTTTTAAATATCAAGCTGCTTGCCCTTTAGTGGTATCGTATATTAGTGTCTGGGGTTCATACTTGTATTTCACATTGCTGACAGCCTTGCCTGGAAAGATGCTCTTGGGCAGTACCTCGTCCCCTTTTGAGGTTGTGTATTTTCTACTGGTCTACTTTTATCTCCTGCTATTTTCTAATGATGGGGGTCCCTGAGGTCTTTTATTTCTCTGAATGAAAGTGGAATCTGTGTGATATTATTTTTAATAATCTTCATCCTTGTTGTAAGGTGTATTTTGAGCAATGGCTAGTGAGTATCTAGGATCGTAAAAGAGTGACCAGGTGACGTGATTTTCCATTTTTTTTTTTAATTTTTTTTTTCAACGTTTTTTATTTATTTTTGGGACAGAGAGAGACAGAGCATGAACGGGGGAGGGGCAGAGAGAGAGGGAGACACAGAATCGGAAACAGGCTCCAGGCTCTGAGCCATCAGCCCAGAGCCTGACGCGGGGCTCGAACTCACGGACCGCGAGATCGTGACCTGGCTGAAGTCGGACGCTTAACCGACTGCGCCACCCAGGCGCCCCTGATTTTCCATTTTTAATAGAAACTGACTTTTGGGTCGTTCTGTCATTTTCAAGGAAAGTGCTACCGACAGTGGTAGGCCCACTGCCTTCTCACTGGTGATAAGCAGTCACTTTTTCCTATTATCCAGAAAGTAATTTATTTAAAATTTCTGATTGGGACCTTGTCTGATTCAACCTTACCATGGTTCACAACATATTTAAATTATAGCGCGCTGTCTACAGAACTCCTCTGTAACGATTCATTGTTTTCCATTTAATGTGCAGCTAATGCAGCGTTTATAAGTTAATGGGTTGATAAACTTAGAGAACTCTTTAATCTTGAATATGAAAATGAAAAGACTAATTTTTAATGCAGCATTATTTTTCAAAACCTCAGCTATTAATGAAGCTATTAATTAGAAGTGTTTTGCCCTTAATCACTTCCAGACTTGGTACACCACATTAGCCTAACTTTTTGGGCAATTATGTGTTTTTCATGGACTTTTGATTCCAAGGTACTCTGTTGATTTTACCCGGAGCATTATATTTTTGCAAAACATGCTCATGTGGAAAGTAGAGATTGGCAGTTATTCCTGCCTTTCACATGTGGAAGCGAAGATGTTCATTACTAGGAGAAAGGAATCCAGTGTGCGGAGTCTTTTGCTGTCAATTATAAAGTGACTATGTGAAGTTCATGTTTAAATGCCTTATCTCACTGAGGAAACTTTATTTTCACATATCCTTTTCTTTGGCTCTTTCCTTCAAAATTCTAGAATCTTTGTGGTGTGGTTATTTCTAGATGAATTATAAAATGTGTAAAAATTTTAACTTGTTTTATAAAACATTGAGAAGATTGGAAGGGATGAAGCAGGTTGAAATAAATATTAGAGCAAATATTCTGAGTGCATAAAATTGACAGGAAGCTATTTACAAGTAGAGTAAGAAAGTATGTAGATATTCTCACAGATATTGAAAGATAAGTATGGCTTAGAGAGCATGTAGAAGCCAGAACTTTGATGAAAAAAGACTGAAAGTTAAAATTAAGCCTAAAATCTAAGAAATACCTAAAGCAATTGAGAAACCTCTATGTTGTATTAATTCCCTTTTTGATTATAGGTAGTTTTTAGAAGGTGGTATTAGAATTTCTGTTTTGTTTCTAACTACTCTCATTTTGACGGGTTTAGAAGTACAGATGTTAGTGGCCTAAGAACATATAATCTGAAACATGCAATCTATTCTCTATTTGGTGGTAACGATGCTACTTAAGATTTTATTTATATTTGTTAAGAAATCATACAATTGCTCAAATAAAACTAATCTGATGTGGACATACCTCTGTACATAATGATTCAGAATCCAGAAGCAATTTATATATTCATATATATATATAAGATACCATAAACAAAGTAAAAAAAGCAATAAAAATAACAGTAGTGGATTAAAAGAGAGAAACACATAAATTTGTTTTGATTCAAGAGTTCAAAATGATCCTGAGGGGGAGGGTGGGGGATACCACACAAACTTCAGTGTCGCTTTTGAATGACGCAGGAGAATTAACTTATTTTGAAAATTGGTAAATAAAGGGAAATAAACATTTATCCTATGTTTTCTGTACAAATGTAACCTAGCATAATCAAATGGTTGATGAGAGAAATTCCTGTTTATAACTGTGTTCTAGCCAATAAATGAAGAAGGGATAATAGAGTATTACCGCTGTACCACCCTGATCAATTAATGGACCTGAGGAATCACTCCTATTTAATAACCCCCAAAAGGAGACAGCCAGGCATTGTATACTTCTGGATGGAAGTACATAGCAGCATTTAAGGAATAGTAAAGATAAAAATTCAAACCTGAATCTGTTCAGCCAGTTTATAGGACATACAGAGGCCAGAGGAACAGAGGAATGTAGGAATAATCAGCAGGACCCAGATTTTAGAAAATTCTGTGGGACAAAAGCACTGATTTCTTTCAGGAAAGCAGGGGTTGAGGGGCAGCCTGTAAATTGAGATTTAAGAGATGTATTTGGATTGTGATTGGAGGAGACAAATGTAGATAAGCGAAGGAAAGGAAAAAGAAGGTGAGAGGGAAGAAAGGGAGAGTTAGGGCAACAGAAAGAAAATCAATAAAATGTGAAGGCTGACTTTCTATATGATGATACGAAATCATAAGTCCCAATCTTTTAGACATATATACTGAAGTATTTGTAGATGAGATTTGCTGCAAAGTAATTCAAGCTGCTGGGGAAAGTGAGTGAGGGTACCGATGCAAACAAGATTGGCCAGGAGCTCCAAACTCTGGAAGCTGGATGATGGTTGCAACAAGCTTTACCATATTCTTCTTTGTGTACGTTTGAGATTTTACATAACAAACAAGATGTCTACCAGGGGAACTGGCTGCCCCACGAAGTGGTGAACTCCATGCCACCTGACTGCATTCTGCATCTGTAGATCTCCATGAGGCCACGAATTTAAGTTTTCATTAAGCTCATCAGGTGATCCCAAACACCAGGATTGGATACCTCTGTGCCAGACCATCTTTGAAGTCTCATCTAATTCTGAGCTTTCTAAGTCTGGTATTCCTTGGAATACCAGATGTGCTCCAGCACATGTGCTCCAGCAAGATGTGCTCCAGCAACTCAGGGACACAGTGGTTGGAGGGACTAGCAAAGCTTGGTAAATAAAGGAAAACTTGACTGAGACCTTGAAATGTAGTTAAAATGTGGATGGTGGAGTGTGAATCAAGTCCATTCATTCATTCCACAAATATTTTCAATGCCTCCTCCATGCCAGACAGTGTGCCAAATGCTTGTGATCAAAACAGTAATGATGATCAGCTTGAACGTCGTTTGTTATGGAGATCTTGTGTTACCGCAGAGGCAATGCTGGTCTTTGAGGACTGGAGCTTTGGCTTCTGAATGGGCTGTACCTCTTGCTCTTTACCATAAAGTAAGCCACACAACATCTCTGAGCCTCTGTTTTCTGACCTATGATAATGAGGTTGGACCATTCCAGCTCTTGACTTTTATAAAAATATGACAGGTGAAAATATTTTTGCGCTATAGCTTTTGCTGTGTATGTGGATGGTGTGGTCTGTGGAACTGATTTTTGTTAACCCTATCAATACCCACGAAATTTGCTTGTCACTGGGGTGGGTGAGGGTATTTTCTCTTTTTCCTGACTCTGTAATATAGTCCTGTGAACACATATTTAAGCTAGCTTAATGAGATTCTCTCCATAAACTGAAACAGGTCTGATCTTAAGCTCATTTACTGTCTGAGAACAGAATTGATCTTGCCTTCACATTTGATTCACCCTCTATAGATTTTGAGAGGAAGAAAAATAGCATTGCTAGCCTAGTTTAACTAGGCCGGAGTTACCAGGGAAAAGGCTGGAAAACCAGTGTTACAATACTTGTTTGCCCTTGTCTGTCTTCTTGTTGAGTGTTAATACATGCAGATCATTCGGATAAGCAATTCAGTGCTCCTTGAGGGCTCTGCCAGTTAAGGCGCTTCACTTTCCATACACGTTAAAATGATTAAGCGCTTGCTCGATTGTCATGAACCCAATTTATGGTTTCTGGGATTACCATCTGAGAAATAATATGGTGTGTTTCATTTGCAATATTAAATACAAAATCCTTTGCAGATATCATCTTAAGCCTGGAATATGGCATAGCCTATTATTTTTAACTAACTGTTGTGTAGAATATAATGGACAGAATAGGGGATTTCATGTCAGGTAAACCCTGTTTTAGCATTATTCACAGTACGATCTGGAATAACTTATTTAAGGTTTCTGAGATGCGGTTTTCCTCTTCTTCAAAATTGAAACTAATATATTCCTCCCAGGGCCATTTTCAGAATTAAATGAAATCCCACAGGTAAAGCATTCAGGTAAAGCATGCCACCCACCAGGCAGCAAATATAATTTCCCTTCTTCCTTCTTTCCTTCCCTTCGTTCGTTCGTTCGTTTTACTGGTTTTCCTTACTGTTTGGTAAAATGCTTTATGTTACATATTTTTAAAAGGAGTAAGTGTCCCAGTAGTTTTCTTCTTTTAAAAAAGTCCATTTTGGGGGCGCCTCTGTGGCTCATTTAAGCACCAGACTCTTGATTTGGGCACAGGTCCCGATCTCACGGTTTGTGAGTTTGAGTTCTGCATCAGGCTCTGCGCTGACAGTGCGGAGCCTGCTTGGGATTCTGTCTCCCTCTCTCTCTGCTCCTCCCCTGCTTGTGTGCTTGCACACCCTCTCTCTCTTCTGTCTCTCAAAATAAATAAGCTTTTAAACAGTCCATTTTGAAGTCTTAGGATAGTATACAAGAAAATATCTGCGACTGAGGAAAATAAGTAACAATATCTATATAATCCGGAAGATGGAGAAGAATTTATCAAGAGCCTGCCCCTAGCCTACGTGTTAGACATGATGCATGTTCTATCATTTAATATTCCTGTCAACTCAAGAAATAGGTCTTTTCTCCATCTCTTTTTATATCATTAGATGAGGAAACTAATTACCTGAGATCAAACTGTTATCACATTGTAGGTGTAGGATTAGAATCCAGATCTTCCTTCTTAGCTCTTTACTACTCTCCATGGATTTTTCAGTCACGGGAAGGCGGGGGGGTGACTTTGGCCTCCTGACTGGAAGTGGGAGGGGCAAAGTGTGGAGTGGGGTAACACATCTGAATTACGTGAGGACATTTTCTTTTTTTTTTTTTTAATGTTTTATTTATTTTTGAGACAGAGACAGAGCATGAGCAGGGGAGGGGCAGAGAGAGAGGGAGACACAGAATCCGAAGCAGTCTCCAGGCTCTGAGCTGTCAGCACAGAGCCTGACGCGGGGCTTGAACTCACGAACCGTGAGATCATGACCTGAGCCGAAGTCGGACGCTGAACCGACTGAGCCGCCCAGGTGCCCCACGTGAGGACATTTTCAAGCGATATTTATGGCACTCTGTTTCCCTCCAATTTTGCTACCCTCATTCTGTCTGTCACAGTAAGACATTTCATAATATGTCATGTTCTGCAAGTATGTTGGGAGAGAAAAAAGATTGAACACTATTGTACTGTGACATACTGCTTAGATAGGAAATTGTATAAATAATTACACCGAATTAAATCCATATATGGATGTAAAGTCTTGAAAATATTTTGACCACCTTATTTTTCTTTATTGCTCCTAGACAGTTTAGAAGTATTTGGACATTTTTATATGTTCTCAGTATAATAGAAGTAAGTACTGTAGTATGTATTTTTTTCAGGTTGCACTTAGCAGTCACTGACAATAAAATAACAGAAAAATGTATTTCTTATTTTGGTTTGCAAAATACCTCTTGGTTCATCTTTTATTGAACATGAAGACTGGTTTATAGTGCTTTTCAATCTAAATTTAATTATGTAAAAGAATTAACTAAGGAAAATTAAGCCATATATAGCTGTTTTATAAATTTATTAAAAAGCTGTATTGAGGGGGGGGAAATATGAAAACCGCACACTGCCCAATAAGGTATGAGGAAGCTAATTGCTTCCTGGCCCTCTCGAAATTACTCAGCCTGAAAAAAGAGAGCACATATTGATTTACTGTATAGTAAATGCCCCACGTCTCTCCTCCTCTAACACCCAGACACTTACCATGCACACACACCCAGCAGCAGTGCCACGGGCCTGCCTACCTGACCACTTCCACCGTCCAGCTTCCGTGATAACAGAGTCAGGATGGAACGTTTTCTTCCTTTGTAAAAGGAAATGGCGTGCAGTTGTCAAAGTGTGCAAAATGAATGGCAGCGTGGCGTTACCTTGAATGTATGTATTTGCTTTTAAGCTCAAGAGAAAGACGAGTTTCCAAAGGCAAAATACGTATTTCCTGAGAATGTGGTCTCCCTTAATCTAATCTATTTCTATGCATACACTAGTATCAGTTCATCTGTTTATATGCATTATAACATTAGAAGCAATGTCAAAACTTAGCCTATTTGACAAATTTGGGGAGGTTCTTACAAAGATGATGCAAGTTCCCGTTGTATTCTCCAGCATGTTCTTTTGCTTTATTTTGGAGATGATCCACTAATTGAGAGAATGGGCATTTTATTCATAATTTTATGTTATGTTTTAACTCCTGCGTAAGTTCTGTCCTGCTAGTTGTGACTTTTCTATAAACATTTGGTTTCCTTTTCAACATAGACTTTGAAATGCTGGTTTTGATTGTCCCAAAGCCAAGTAAAATTAGTGAGAAGTTTAAAAAAAAAAAAATCTTACAAACTGCTCCGAAGGACAATCTGTGATTATTCATGTAAATATATGTATTTTAGAAGTGCAATAACGTGTGTTTCTTTTTTGTCTTAATATAAATTATTAGCTATGATTTTTAATTGTGATCTTGGTTGCTTCGATACCTTAGGAATTCATTGTCTTATGGTATCTTGCACTTTATCTTGAAAGGGTCAGAGCATCCGTATTTGCAGAAGGAAGAGTATTTTGTTGATTAGAGTGATTTTCCTTTGTCTCATTTTTGTTACTTAATAATTGCAAAGTGTTTTTTTTTTTATTTTGCTACTTAATAATTGCTAAGTGGTACACACACACACACACACACACACACACACACACCCAAATATCTCTTTGGAAATATATTTGCCTTCTCTCTTTTTTGCCATTAATATCTATTCCTCAAAGAACTGTTTCTGCTTTTCATGACGCTCCGTTGATGCCTCTCTTGTAAGTCTACCAGCACGCCTTTCGTCCCAGGATTCGGACGCAGGTCTAGCTAGCTGCTCTAGACAGCCTGCTGTTTACTGTTGGCGAGCTCCCATTAACATAGCCACCACTCCTGGGCTGGATAATGGACTCAAAGGTTAAGAGCAGAGGATCTCAACAGCTCCAATCAGCAGGGCTTTTCCAGGGCTAATTACCTCTTTACTGCGCTGACTCTAATGTGACATGTTTATTGCCTTAACTAACAACTCATTAGCTTAGTTGATGTTTTTGTCAATATTAATTCGTTCATTTAAGCCAAGTCAAAGCTTAAACAAAGATGTCCAGACTGAGAAACGGGCAGCAGAGTGACTTTTGTTTGCTCATCTTTTTTACCTCCCTTACTCAACTTCAGTAAAAGAAATGTGTAGAAAGGAAACATTTAGAGTGTTTGCATTGAGAATGTTGGTATTTGTTGATTTGCTTGCATGTAAAGCGATTCTGAATTTATTTTTCTTCATGGTTACTCTAGCCTTCATCTCACAGTTTACTTAATATTTAGTGTCCACTGAGGACAACTATTTCTCATCTTTGACTCTGTGTCTGAAGAGCTAACATGCAGCAGTTCCTTGTTCCAGTTGAATGTCTTACTGTGGTTATTAGAAAAGAGATCAAGTACCCATGCACATGATTCTCATTTCCACTAAACTACTTACAAAATTATGTTGAGATTTATCTTGTAATGATTGCTAACTTACTTACTTAGCCTGTGTGAATTAGTTAGAAAGAGTATGCAATTATGAAGTTATCGTGAAGCATTGCAGTTTTTTGCCATACTTTTGGTTCACATTAATGGTATTTTGGGGGAAATGTCATTGTTTAAATTTCATGTAGTTTGTAATAACTAAACTCTGAAAGCCCTAGAGTAGTGCAGGTGGGTAAAATAATTGAACGTGAGCCTTTGATCGAGTAGTAAGTCAATTCCTTCGGAAAGGTACATCAGCATCTTCAGAACCCTGTAACCCATCTGGCGAGCCCCTCTCACAGGATGTTTAATGGCGTACAGATGCGCAGAAAGTGTTATGATGATTCCCGGTGAGACATGAATGAAGCCGCAGCGTTAGGGGGGTTTCATCTCTGGAAAGACCAGTCTCTGCTTTGAAGGTCAGAGACTCACTCTGATTGGTTGCTTCCTGGAGGTGATCAGGTCCAGAGAAGGCTGATAAAGCTTTCTGTGGAACGTGTTGAGAATTACATGTCATAAACCAGACATACTCCTATCTGTCTCCCATTGTCAGTATCTATAGCAGGTAACATGGACACCACATTATCAGTACTTTTAAGAAATCGCTGTTACAGGAAATAAAAATACTTTATTTTTAAATAAATAAAATTTATAATCGTATACATTCTGCACTAAATACTGTGATTATCTTTACCTTCCTGCTTTCTTGGCCACCATTTTTTCCTTTTTTTTTTCCTGAATCTGCTTCAGTCAGGCTTTTCTGACTTTAACTCTACTGAAATTTCTTCAGTAAGATAACCCGTGACTTACATGTTGCCAAAGGCAGTAAGCAATTCTTGGCTCTTGTCTCTGTCTCTTGGTAGAATATAATTCCAGCTACGTTGAAACCTGCAACTCTGCTTGTCCTTTCCTGTTTCTCCCACCTCGTTAGCCGCTGGTTCTCAGTCTTGATTCCCCCCCCCACTTCCATCCTTCGAAGGTGCCTGTGCACCTGCACTCACTCTCTAGGTATTACTTCCAGTCCCATGGCTTCAATGCATGTGTATGTGGACGATTTTGAAATTTTTATTTTTAGCCCTGGCTTCTACACCAGTCTCCAGACTCCTATATTCAACAGTTTATCTGAAATCTTCCTTCAGATGTTTGATATGTACCTCAGATTAGAAATGCCTAAAACTAAAATTTGGATTACCGCTCCTGCTTCAAAAACAAAAAAACCCTCCTCCTCTTCTGTTAACTCATTTTAATGAGTGTCACCATCATCCACATAGTTGTTCATGCCCAAATGCCTGGAATCAGTTTTACTACTTTTTTTGTTTATTTAAAAAAAATTTTTTAATGTTGATTTATTTTTGAGAGAGAGAGAGAGAGACAGAGCACGAATAGGGGAGGGGCAGAAAGAGAGGGAGACACAGAATCTGAAGCAGGCTCCAGGCTCTGAGCGGTCAGCACAGAGCCCGACACAGGGTTTGAACTCACCAACCCCAAGAGCATGACCTGAGCCGAAGTTGGCACTTTACTGACTGAGCCACCCAAGTGCCCAGTTTTACTTATTGTCTTTCCATCATATATTCACATCCAATCCCTAAATGAATCCTGTCTGCTCTATCTTCTAAAAAATTTTCTTAATCCAAAATTTACATACTTCTCTTACTCTGTCACTACTGTTCTAGTCCAAGCCATCATTATCTCTTGCTTGAACCATTGTAAGAACCTCCCAGTTGGCCTCCCTAATGTTCCCCTTTGCCTGCAACCCACCCCAGTCTATTCTGTACACAGCACACAGATACTTTCTGAATGATGGCAGGTCATGTCACTGTCCTACCCGAAACTTCCATGCATTTCTCATAACACTTAACCCCCTAGGGAAAAGGCCTGTGTGACTGATCCATCCATGGCTGCCTTTTTGATTTCATGTCCTTCCACTCTTGTCCTTATTCACTGCCGTCTAACTACTCTGGACTTTTTACTGGCCCTTAGGGATCCCTACTTACCTCAGGGCCTTTTGTGCTGTTCCCTCAGCCTGGAATGCTTCTCCCACAGATGCCCACATGCTTCTCTTTCATTTCACTTAGGTCTTTGTTCACATGTCACCTTCTACAGAGTACTTTCCTGTCGATCACTTTCTAGGCTCTTACCCTTGCTTTATTTTTCTTCACCTGACTTACTACCACTTGACATATCTATTTGTTTATTTGGTCTTTATGTCCCAGCTAGAACGTAAGCTTTGTGAGAGCATAGAATTTGTTGACCTGTGCTTAAAAACAGTGCCTGGAGGAGGGGGGCTCATTGGGTTAAGCCTTCAACTTTGGCTCAGGTCCTGATCTGAGTTTGTGACTTCGAGTCCCACATCAGGCTCTGTGCTGACAGCACAGGGCCTGGAGCCTGCTTCGGATTCTGTGTCTCCCTCTCTCTCTGCCCCTCCCCCGCTCACACTCTGCCTCTCTCTCGCTCTCAAAAATAAATAAACATTAAAATAATTTAAAAAAAAAACAGTGCCTGGGACATAACAGGCACTGGTAAATATTGGATGCATAAAGGATCACTTAGCTAGTAAGGTGCTGAAGCTAGAACTTAAACCCTGGTGTCCTTTTGCCTCTTACCCAACTGCCCACTCACTCGTTCATGCTGTTTAACCATCCTACACCTTTTGGGAACAGGACATAGAAGTATTTGGATCATTTAGTTAAAGATTCCCTAGATTAATGGATTTTTTTTTTTTTTTTACTTCTTTGGTATCATAAACATTTGCTTCTATTATTTTACTTCTTTATTGCTGACCCTCAGAGTGTCTGAAAATCAGTACTTTTTACATTTCTGAGGCAGAATAAGGTTATTTGCAATAAGTCATAACTTTCTGATTATAGGAAGGTAAGACTCCCTAATTTTAGCCTGCCATCCAAAATATGTTAAATACGAAGAGCCAACATGAGATTAAATGTCATTGTATGACACAACTTAATTTGAAATTCAGTAAAACTGAAAAAAATGAACTTTGAATCAAAGATTATTTGGATTTTATTGTCGTGTGATTATAGGACAAGAAACAGCAAATTATGTTGAAATAGGACTGTTTTTGATAAAACTGATAGTAAATTAATGAGTTCTTAAATATCTTTGTTAAACTGTCTCCTAATTTAATAGTTACTTTATGGTTTTTATTAAATGACAAGTTTTTGTGCAATATAGGATGTAAAAAGTTTAACAGTTTCTAATAACTGCATTAATACAAGGCGTGTAGTTATAGAAGTGTTTGCTAATTAGCCCATATCTATGAATACGGCACACTACATTGGAATTATTTTTAATTAAATCAAGTTTCTGTATAAAGCAAAGGAATAGAATTCCAGATGGGACTCTGCCATCCTTGTTCTTTGATGGACATTAACAAGTGGGAAAAGGCTTCCTTTACTTGGTTACACTTTGAAATAAGTGGCCAATCATTATTAATTCATTTTGCACTCATTGTAATGGCATAAATCATCATAAATTCATTTGGTTTAAAGTGCATATAATGTGTTCTCCCATAGGAGTTTCCTTGTAATTGAACTATTAATTAATGCATTTTTTTAATATGACCTTTTTTTCCCTCCTCTGTTATACAGAGCCAAGGGTGGTTAATGGCCATTTCTTCATTCATGATATTTTTTAAGTAAGAGGAGCAAGTTTGTTCTAACTAGGCCTGTTGACTGGCTGGACTGGTCTAGGAGGGGCCAGAGCCCAAGAAAACGGTCATGTGTATCAACTACCAGTGGGATACTAGTAATAATTATGAAGGTTCTACAAGAACTCTTTGAAAAATTCTCTGAAATGCTATGGTTTTGTAATAATTCCCGTAAGAAAATTTCATTCTCCCTTGATAAATATGGCATGATGCTGGCTTCTGTTGGCATTTCCAGTTCTCGAAACTCCCTGTGGCCACTGGTTTTCTGACAGCATTGGCTGCCATAAAACCCAGGTTCCCTTGGCCTGCAGCAACGAGGCACTCCATAATGGAGGTCTCCTGTCCCTTTGTCATGCAGTGTCCTTCCACAATTCCTTCCTTCAGTCCCTTCACTTATCCAGTGCTGTTTCCTTCTTCATTCAGGCTATAATGGTTGCTTAGAAGGCTTGTAAGAGCTCATTCTAGAATCTGCCTATGAGGTAGCCACAGGATTCCTGTGAGGTCTTCATGCTTCAAGGGAAGCATGGGAGGAAAAATATAGCCTCTCCTTGAAGGAAATAAAAAGTACAAATAGAAAGCTAGGGAAAAAAAAAAAAAATCAAGTTTACAACTTTTTAAGTGATTCTTTCTTATTTAGTGCTATTTCAGCCCAAATAGAAACTGCAAAAACAAAACAAAACAAAACTACTACATGATTCGTGTTCACGTCATGAATATATGTTACCAAGATCTATGGGTTGTATGAAAATAAAGGTTTGAATTTGTGTTAAAAGTGTTGTGTTGGTGTACATAACTGGCAGTTGACTGTGTGTGTGTGTGTGTGTGTGTGTGTGTAAGTGAAGAAAAGCAGCCTATCTAATAGACTGCGGAGAACTCAAGGCACCACTATTATCAGGTTGATAGAAATGAAAGAGGGGGAAAAAAGTAAAATAACATAAAAGTGTTATTTACTATCAAATGGTGCTTAAAATAATATCCAGTGTTTATTTGCTTATAGAAATATATCACTACAGGGGCACCTGGGTGGTTCAGTCAGTTAAGCGTCCGACTTCGGCTCAGGTCATGATCTCACGGTTTGTGAGTTCGAGACCTGTGTTGGGTTCTGTGCTGACAGCTTGGAGCCCAGAGCCTGCTTCAAGTTCTGTTTCTCCCTCTTTCTGCCCCTTCCTCTCTCATGCTCTGCCTGTCTCTCTCAAAAATAAATAAACGTTAAAAAAATTTTTTTTAAAGAAATATATGACCACAGTTTTTTATAGTTAATAAAGTGTTTTCATATAATAGGCATTCCATAGATGTGGGGTGTATTGACAAAGTAAATCTACATTTTGTAATAAGGATGAATAAATGCTCCAGAAGACAAATTCATTATGACCTAAGTAATAGCATTCGTGTGTGTGTGTGTGTGTGTGTGTGTGTGTGTGTGTGTGATGGCTTGTATGTTAATCTTTGAAAGAGTGGTCAGCATTAGCAGCCAGATACTACAAAAATGTTTTGAATTGGCAGTTTGCACTGGTCAATTCATGATGTGGCAATATTCATCTTGCCAAAGCATCAAGTTGGCCATGGTCTAACACTGTCAGCTTTTTAGCCACAGGTTTTGTAGGCTTGATTTTGCTCTATCTTTTCTCATTTTTAGTGTTTTGCTGTTACAGCAAAGCATAAATATTTTCTTGCAGCTTTGGTCTTATGTAGCACTTTTAAAAAACAGTAAGATTAAAGTTGGAACACTTTTTTAAAAAATGCTTGAGATAAAAAGCTTGAAATAAAATAGCTCTAATATATGAGCTATTACTACTCTTGACTGCACGACCACAGAAATCAAACCTCCAGAGGGTCTAAGTTAGTTGTGATTTATCTAATGCTGTATTTGAGCACTTTCTGCTTTTCAAAGGGGTTTATTTTGATTTGTTTTCCACTGTCTGCATTTTTAGTAGTTCATTTGTACTTTTGGCTGCATATACATGGCTGGGGCGGTGGGGGGGGTGGGCATGGTGATGGTATGCTACAAGCCGAACTCCCACTATGAAGCTGTCGCAGTATCTGTACCATTTACCTATCTTTGGGTGAGAAAAACTAGTAATTTGAAAAGTGGACGTTGAATGTGGTTCCAGAACAATGCCGAATTCTATCCTGTAACCAAGTGAATGAGGAGCCTCTGGGTACTCCCGGTTAAGAGCCAGAGACCTGTAATAGAAATCTGAGTTGGGATACTTACAGTGGAGGAAGGTGCCCAGGATAGTACATTCATCACAAATGGCATTTGTTTCCAAACTTCAGGTATCATGGGCCAGTAAAATGTCCAAAAATAAAACTTGAGAGTATATAACAGTGTTTTACATTTTTTATTTTGCTCACTAGAGCCATTAAAAACTAGTACTATCTTCATTTTTAAAAAATCTTTTATTCACCAAAAAAAGAAAAATAGTAAGAACATAATCTTAGAATAAGCACTCCTTTAAACTGAATAAATTTAGCTTTATGAAAAAGACTTACTACATTGTTTATGTTTCTGCCATTTCACCGTAGAGCCGTGGAAACTTTGCCACAGCCCAGCATAGGTTTGTAGCAGACTCTTGGAAATTTCTGATCGGTGCATAATTTTGCTGACTGTGCTGGGCACATACAGGGTAAAGTAATTCTCGGTGTGTGCCAAAACAACAATTTTTTCATGATAACTGAATGTAAAGCATGGTGTTAAGCCTTGTGCCAAACGAAAGTATTTTCAAAAAATTTCATAGAGTGCAGGGAACTCATTTAGCAGATGTTAAAAGGCAATAAAATAAAAATAAATAAGTAAATTAGATAAATTTCAGCTAATAAAATAAATGCCCAAAGATGCTATATTGTTATTTAACGTATGAGTAGTAATTGCTATGTATCTATTAAGATTTGTTTATCTTAGAGGGAAAGAGCGAGTGCGTGTTGGGGAGGGGCAGAGAGAGGGAGACAGAGGATCCATAGCAGGCTCCTTGCTGTGAGCGCAGAGCCCTGCGAGGCTCGAACTCAAGAATTGTGAGATCGTGACCTGAGCCGAAATCAAGAGTTGGCTGTTTAGCCAACTGAGCCACCCAGGCACCCCTAATTGCTAGCCACCTTCTCCAGGCGATTCTCCCCTTCCATGCGAACCGAACCCCTGTATCATTGAAGGTGGCAAAGTTGTCAGCTAATGAATTACGTTTCTTGTGCTTCCTTGAAACGAGGAGAACCGGTGTGCGGTATAATTCTGACCAGTGAAACGTAATCAGACGTTGAAAAAGAGGCTCGACTTAACTGGCACAAGTCCTTTTGCTCTTTCAGAATTCTACCACTTCCTGCCTAGAAGGTGGATGCTGTGCTAGATGTGCAGTAGACCGTTTTGTGACCATGAGGCAACTGAGTTAGAGCCGAGACAACTGCAGGCATCTTGGTGTGGCTACATTTAGCTGTTGAACCAGTGACGGCCACCTTCTGATTGTATGAGGACCAGCAGCTGAAATTATGCCTTAATTCAGAAGGAGGAGGAGATTGATCATAAGGGATATAGTTTTGAATCCATAGTTGGATAGACCATCATGAATAAAATGCTGTCGTAAAGACACAGGTTGTGTTCAGACCCGTGCACTGGCCCCATTACGCATGCATGGCCTGGGCTCCAGAGGCCTGGACTCCTTACCCAGGCCTGCAGCTAACCACTTGCCTTCTACAGTTCTCTGTTATCTCACCTGAAGCATAGGAATCGATGCCATTTTTCTAAAGTCCTTTCGATTTGAAAATTCCGTGATTCTAATTAATCCATCTGGCTGGGAATGAGTAGATAATAGGTCTTGCCCCTTTCTAATCACAACACAACCCAAATATTGATCTTTCTAAAATGAAAATCTAATCAAACCTCTCCTTGGCTTAAAACTTTCCAGTGGTCCCCCATTGTCACCAGAATAAACAGACTCCTAGCATGGCATGTGAAGCTCTTTGTAATTGGGCTCTAATAACCTGTCCTGCCTTGTGTCTCACTGTTCTGTTTCACCCACCTTGCCCTCTTTTCTCCCTTGCCCATCACCTCAACCTCTCCCTTCTCCCCCAACACAATTTCCAACCAATTAAACCCTGTGTAATCCCTTTATCTGGTTGTGTTCTCTCTCATTTCCTGGTCTTTAGACATGTTCTTCTCTGTCTTGCTATCATCCTCTCCTTTGAGTGGCTAACCACTACTTACTCTTTAGGTGTGGGTATGGAAATCCCCTTTCCCTAGAAGCCTTTTCATACCCATAAAATGGGGTTAGGTGCCCGTCTTAAGTTCTGCCTCTCTCTTTCTTTCTTTCTTTCTTGCTTTCTTGCTTTCTTGCTTTCTTTCTTTCTTTCTTTCGTTTATTTTTGAGAGAGAGAGAAGGCCCAAGTAGGGGAGGGGCAAAGAGAGGGGACAGAGGATCTGAAGTGGGCTCCACACCGACAGCTGAGAGCCTGATGTAGGGCTCGAACTCATGAACTGTGAGATCACGACCTGAGCCAGAGTCAGACACTTAACCGGCCCTAAGTTCTGTTTTGACACCTTGTCCTTATAAGTCTTCTAACACTATTCAGAATATATTCAAATTACCTGTTTGCTCACCTGTCTCCTGAACTGGAATGAACTTCCTTGAGGAAAAGAACTCAGTCTTATTTCCTTTTGTTTCCCCAGTGTTTATAGTGACACTGTAGTTATCACATAACTGAATCTTTGGATGGAGAGGCTGGGACCAAATTACAGAAAGCCTTGAATGAGTGTCAGTCTAGTTTGTTGAACTTTTTAATACTACCACTAGAGTGCCTTTTATGAGGGAATCAGTCACGATGGCAGATAACAGCTTCATTCTCCACCTTGCTTACTCAGTGAGGCACTATGGAACAGTGGAACATTTACATAAGATACATACGTATTTTTGTGCAAAATTAGATTGCATCTCATGCAGATTAAAATACATCCGTTATTGGGTACCACAGGTTTAAGGAAAATTCTGAGATATAAAAGTGAAAATTCATAATATTGTCATGAGACTTTTTCTGTCAAAAAGGAAGATACTATCAGTGTCTTAATTTTAGCTTTTTATCACCTTGGTCCATGTTGCAGAGTGGCTCTCTTATGGAATCATAGATCAGATAAACCCTCAATTACAGAATGCAATATGAGTTGGAAAAGGAATAAATTTATCTATCCCTTTTTGTTACCGTAACAACCATTTTTGAAGGCTCGTTCCTTAATATCAGAAAGAATATATGATTAGGAAATTTGAAGACTTAGGCATCCGAGATTATTCCTTCAGAACATCAGTGTCATTATTCCTGGTAGCATTAAAGTCATAAGCATCTTATTAATCAACAAGGCTAGAAATCAGAAGGTTTAACTTGAAAACTGTCTTCATCTTATTTACAGGTTTTGCTTGGAATAAATTGTCAAGACAGATGTGGAATTTTAACTTTTTCTGCCTTTATAATTCCAAAACAGGCCAAAATAATCATACTCCAGTTAATAGATTAAAAATTTTTTTTAATGTTTGTTTATTTTTGAGAGGGGGGGGAGAGAGAGAGACAGAGACAGAGTGTGAGCGGGGAGGGGCAGAGAGAGAGGGAGACAGAGAATCCGAAACAGGCTCCAGGCTCCGAGCTGTCAGCACAGAGCCCGACGCGGGGCTCCAGCTCACCAACCGCGAGATCATGACCTGAGCACAAGTCGGACACTTAACTGACTGAGCCACCCAGGTGCCCCTGTATTTAGTAGATTTAAAATGTGTGTGTTAAATAGGCCATTTTCCTCTCTCCTTCTCCTGGTGCACGCATGGCCTGCCAGACCTGTGGGGATCTTGTTTTTGTGTTACCCAGAGATGGTGATTTGAACGAAAGAAGAGATGCTGTATGAGAATTTTACTGACAAGATCACTGAATGAAATGGAAAGTGATTTACAGGAAGGGGTGACAGCTGTAGGGAGCCTGCATTTCCTGCTGACCTGGGCATCCTCACTGTGAAGGTAGATCACACTTTGCAGGGGAAGCAAATACCCTGGGGGGCCATTGCAAGGCCAGGGATGTTTGGAAGTACGCTTACTGATTCTCCCTTTTCTGTCGTTTCGTTGGAAGGTAAGTGATCACATCCTTTATGCTGTCCTTCCTACTTTGTCAGAAAAATGATGGAAAATATCAAGAAATCGTCCACTTAACGGTTTACTTTGCTCTCAGGATAAAATTGTCAGAGTGGCGAGGCAGCTGTCTCCAGAGTTCCCATACACAGGCTGCAAGAAATCAGCAAGGTCCCTAGTATTGCCAGAATCCTCCTGCCTGTAATGAATACAGAGATAGTGGAGTGCCGTTAAGGAAGATGATGATTGAAATGCTATAAAACATTGTACTTAAGAAACCTTCCTTCCCCTTCACAACATTGCTCACCAAGGATACACTTTCCGGGAGGCCTGTCCCTTATGGGGAAGCCGTGGCTGCGTGTGCTTCAGGATGTCTGCAGAGAACAGCAGTGGGGGGTTCTCTGCAGCTCTCACAACTTCCTAGAAGTAAAGAATAACAGAAAAGTGGTGGATTTCTTAACATTTTGAAATACTCTGACAGACTGGGGCCGGGAGCTGCATTAGAAAGGTACATGCAGTAAAGACAGATGTATTTACACTTTAGGTTCATAATGTGTGCAAAGTACTGTGCTTGGTGGTTTGGGAGATACAAAGTTAATGTGAAACATAGTTCTTACCCTCAAGGAGCAACAAACTTGATGCAGAAAAGGGACATGGCTTATATTGTAAAAAATACCATGTGACAAGGGATGCATAGGTGCTAGCAGAAAATAGAGACCAGTGGGCCACCTTTTTTTTTAAGGAGTTTATATTTTAATCATCCACAAAACTTGAAGCTTTACATATGGCATCTACATGGCTAAATGTGAGAGTAAAATTTGCAAATACATGTATAAATGAAGTCATGCATTTCAGGATGTTTCCTCCAGGAGGCTCTCCATATATAAGTACCTTTTCAGTTTATGGCAGGAGTTGTTAACCCAAGGCCCATGGTCTCCTTGAAATTCTTCTGCAGAATTTGGTGGCTGTGTATATGCATTGTATGTAGTTTTCTGGGGAAAAGACTGATGGTTTTCAACAGATTCTGAAAGGGTTCTGTGGCAGAAGATATTTTGAGCCAGCAATAACAAAGTGCATTCTCAGACTCTTATCTGGGCTTTACAGCTTTGTTCACTTCGTCTCATCTCCGTTGCAATCCATTCTCCTTGAACAATTGGCTAGAACAGGGGCACCTGGGTAGCTTAGTCGGTTAAGCATCTGACTCTTGGTTTCGGCTAGAACAGGGGCACCTGGGTAGCTTAGTCGGTTAAGCATCTGACTCTTGGTTTCGACTCAGGTCGTGATCTCACGGTCTATGAGATCAAGCCCCACATCGAGCTCTGTGCTGACAGCATGGAGCCTGCTTACAATTCTCTCTCGCCCTCTCTGCCTGCCCCCCACTCTTCTCTCTCTCTCTCTCTCTCTCTCTCTCTCTCTCTCTCTCTCTCTTTCAAAATAAATAAACTTAAAAAAAAACAATTGGCTACAGCATAAACATGAGTAAATGTTTTTATTTGTTGAATGCATCAAAGTTTATATGCCATGCTCTTAATTTTGAGAACAGACAAGCTGAATGTGCTATTTGTGATGAGCCCTGACTGCCGTTTGTGGAGTGCCCCCGGGTGCTGGGTGCCAGGCAGGACACCTTGCATGCCTTCATTCATTTAACACCCAGGCTCTTCGTGAAGGATAGCTATTCTTACCCCCAGTTTACAGACTAGGAAGATGAAGCTCATGAGTACTGTCCTCAGCCCTTAGTAAGACATGAAACTCTGGTGACTCCCCTGTCTGAAATCTGAAGCGTATGTACCCCTTAACCCGTCGGCTCTGCGGTGCTATGACTTGTAAACTGTTCTGTCCTTCCCCTCAAGAAACAGACAACCTCTTCTGAATTGCAGCTTGCTCTTTGCCACCCGGGTTGCAAGCTTAATGGCCATTAGGCGTATGTATACAAATCGTTAGCGTTTTCTTCAACATAAAAAAGTACATGTCAATTAAAATCTAGATCATTTCATCAGATTTCAAAGTAATATTGAACTTTTAATTTGTTTACCAAACTCGCGTGAAGAATTTACCACATACCTGGCCTCACTGTACTGGACCAGTAGAGTAGAATGTGGAGAAACGTAGATGCTTGTGGGGGAGACTTTTTACAACTACCCCTCTCCCTTCTCCATCCCTCATCCCTGCTGGTAAAGCATCACCTGTGATGAGAAGTGCGACTGACAGAAGCAGTTGACATGTGAACTCTCTTAGGTGCAGAAGAGTGATGAGTACCGCATAACATCATTTGAAGCCATCTCCAATTTGTGCAGTGCTGGGTAGGGAAAAACCTTGTTAGGAAGTTAGGGTGCCTGATATGTTTCAAAATGATACATACTTATTCATACATAATTATTATGTAACCAAAGCCCTTTAGAACATGGTATGAAATACTGTAGCCTAGCTTATTTGTTTAAAGTATGTGGCTGGGCGCTCTGGAAAGCAGTGTGGAGGTTCCTCAGAAAATTAAAAATAGACCTACCCTATGACCCAGCAATAGCACTGCTAGGAATTTATCCAAGGGATACAGGAGTACTGATGCAGAGGGGCACTTGTACCCCAATGTCTATAGCAGCACTCTCAACAATAGCCAAATTATGGAAAGAGCCTAAATGTCCATCAACTGATGAATGGATAAAGAAATTGTGGTTTATATACACAATGGAATACTACGTGGCAATGAGAAAAAATGAAATATGGCCTCTTGTAGCAACGTGGATGGAACTGGAGAGTGTGATGCTAAGTGAAATAAGCCATACAGAGAAAGACAGATACCATATGGTTTCACTCTTATGTGGATCCTGAGAAACTTAACAGAAACCCATGGGGGAGGGGAAGGAAAAAAAAAAAAAAAAGAGGTTAGAGTGGGAGAGAGCCAAAGCATAAGAGACTGTTAAAAACTGAGAACAAACTGAGGGTTGATGGGGGGTGGTAGGGACGAGAGGGTAGGTGATGGGTATTGAGGAGGGCACCTTTTGGGATGAGCACTGGGTGTTGCATGGAAACCAATTTGACAATAAATTTCATATATTGGAAAAATAAATAAATAAAAATAAATAAATAAATAAATAAATAAATAAATAAATAAATAAAGTATGTGGCTGGGGGCGCCTGGGTGGCTCAGTCGGTTAAGCATCCGACTTCGGCTCAGGTCACGATCTCGCGGTCTGTGGGTTCGAGCCCCGCGTCGGGCTCTGTGCTGACAGCTCAGAGCCTGGAGCCTGTTTCAGATTCTGTGTCTCCCTCTTTCTCTGACCCTCCCCTGTTCATGCTCTCTCTCTCTGTCTCAAAAGTAAATAAAGGTTAAAAAGGTAAAAAATAAAAATAAAGTATGTGGCTGAAGAAACTGTAAACTTGGGGTCTTTTAATAATCTTAATGTTCAAAACCCCTTTTCAGTTAAAAAAAAAATCCAACATGGTTTACATTTTGAAAATACGCTTCAAAGAAAACATCACCAAAGTAAAATTTCTCTATTGCTCTGTCTTTTATTTTGTAATTTCAGGTAAGGCGCTGACATTTCTACTGTTGCAGCCCCCGAGCCCCAAACTGCCCCCCCACAGCACGATCCGAAGAACAGCCATTGATCTGATTGGCCGTGGCTTCACAGTCTGGGAGCCTTACATGGACGTGTCTGCAGTCCTCATGGGGCTTCTCGAACTTTGTGCTGATGCCGAGAAACAGCTTGCCAAGTACGTGCTCAATCCCAGTTAATACGGACGGGTTTTGTTTGTGTTTTGTTGGTTGGTGTTTCGTTTGTTTATTTCTGTTGGAGGTCATTGATGGCCCTTGATAGAGTGTGCATTTTTAAAACAATAGACAAACATCTCTGTATATGAAATTTTGGTTATAGACCATGAAAGGGAAGTATATTTCTATAATTTGGGCACAGTTGGGATTTAGCATTGATTGATTGATCTATGACATAGTTTTTCAATTATGCTTATTGGGCCTTTTATATATAACACTACATATTATTATTTAGTAGTAGTGTAAACATGTCACTTAGAAGGAAAATTATATTTATACTTGCTCAGAAATATTTTACTTATCATAGAATACGTGGACATAGTTTGGGGAGTTACCCTTCATACTCACAGTGATTTTTTAAAATAAAATTTATTTATGGGCACCTGGGTGGCTCAGCAGGTTCAAGTCATGATCTTGTGGTTCGTGGGTTCAGGCCCTGCATCGGGTTCTGTGCTGACAGCTCAGAGCCTGGGGCCTGCTTCGGATTCTGTCTCCCTCTCTCTCTACCCCTTGCCCACTCGTGTGCACGTGCATGTGCACTCTCTTTCTCTTTCTCTCTCTCTCTCTCAAAAATAAATATTAAAATTTTTTTAAAAAAATAAAGTGTATTTATTTATTGAGAGAGAGAGAGCACATGTGAGTGGGGAAGAGGCAGAGAGAGGGAGAAAGAGAGGATCCCAAGCAGGCTCCCTGCTGTCAGCACAGAGCCCAACATGGTACTCTATTTCATGAACTGTGAGATCATGAGCTGAGCCAAAATCAAGAGTCGGACACTTAACTGACTGAACCACCCAGGTGCCCCTCATAGTGATTTTTAAAATCACACTTTTTAAGGCTTCCCTTGCCCACAGGATATGACTGGCCATAGGAGGTTGCAGAGATGAGGGTCCCGGGAAAGGCAGATGAGTTGAGGGAACCACTAAAATCAAATCAGTAGGAAACCGTTGGTAACCAAGTGGCCAAGAATGATGGGAAGGGGTTTGGGGGTGGTGATAGAGGTTCATCTTGACTAATTCCCCAGAGGAAGGTTTTTGTTTTTGTTTCTTTTTAGTGTAGCCATCTTAGCTGGTGGGAATTCCTAGTTAGGAATCCTTGAACTGGCCCAGGTGCCTCTCTAAATGCAAATGTTATCACCTCTTTGATTTTTCTCAATGGGCATTTCATTCTTATCTTTGTTAACCTTGGAAACATCTAGAAATCTCTGCCCTTTTCATCATGGTTGTCTTTCTCATAGCCCACGGTTTCCTTATGACCCAGCGTGGCTTTGGCCTGTAGTCTTTCTGCGGGCTGCACTAGGCTCGGGAAGTGGAGACCGAAGAAGCTAGTAGAGGCTGGACTGTGGCTTTGCCTGCAGATTGGGTATTCCTGGCCCCGAGTCCCAAGATGGGTTGGTAGGAGAAGGAATTTATTCTAGTTTAGGCAACTGTACCCCCCCCAACTTCCTGTCATACAACCACACTTCTAAACATCACCTCTGTGTCTCCCTAGCTGTACGCTCTTCAGTAGGTCACTTCACCTCTTACCTCGGTTCCGTCTACAAGTTGGGGCTAGGTAAGCACCTGCCTCATAAGGTTGATATTAAATGTGTTTGTATTTGCAGAGTGCTTAAAAGAGTACTTAGCACATGTTAAAAGGTTGAATGGATGTTCCCAACAGGTGGTAGTGTCAGTGGTGACGCCATCCATTGTCGTTGTTTCAGTGTTCCACAGACCAAGAGCAGCTCATTTCTAGAATGAATCATTGACATAATGGCAGCCAGCATAGGTTTTGGATACAGGAGGCCTGCAGTTCTTGATTGACTTTAAGAATTAGGAAGAAAGTGAGCCTGTGAGTTGGAAGCAATAGTAAGAGGCAGCTGGCCTTTGTGCAAAGCCCAGAACATATTTCCAACCCTTCGCTGTCCCCCTTGGCTGCAGGTGCCCTGTACACCCTCCAAGGAGTCTAGAATTTTGTTTTGACCTAATTTTATAGCCTATTTTCAAGGCTGATCTAAACACAATTTCAACAGTGTGCAGTCTTGTTTTGTTGCCTGGGAGAAGTAATGGGCTTTATTTTAGGCATAGTATTTAAAATTTGCTTTGTTTTGTTTTTAAATCCGTGTACACAAAGCTTCTATCAGCAAACATAAAGATGTGCTGTGTTTTATCTACATGTAGTATGTCCACAGACACAAATACTTTAGCGCTTCAGTACGTAATTTAAATCTTGCTATTACATCCTTTTCTGTCATGAAGATTAGTATAACTCTCTATACACAGCTCTGAATAAATGAATGTATCAGCATGTAGCCTTGAGGAGTCCAATGTAATTTTCATCATGATAAATTGCATAATAAGCAAGAAAATGTTTGCTTATTAATCTATAACAAGATTTAGATTGAAAATGGCCTGTTCCATCCATGAATACTTGGTACAGGCTGCGGAACGACCGAGACGGGGCAGAATGGAGCAGGGACATGTACAGGGGGGACCCGCATGATGCCGGCCTCCTGGGCCACCCTTTTGTGCCTGATTTGCTGTGTACATGCTAACGGTGCTCAGCTACCTTGCTTCTGACTGCAATGTTACACATGCTTTATGAGGAAGCTTTTATGTTAGGCTTGTGCTTTTTTAAAATTCCAGTTCACGTTAATTGAAAAAGAAAAAAAAATACACAACGCTTCCCTCTTGATTCCCATTCTTGTGAGTTTGTGAGGGAGGAGACTGAGGAGGGTGGCTAGTCTAGGCTGCTGCCTAGTTCTGGAGAACACACATGATAGCAGAGTTTCTTTCTTCCTCTCTCTCCCACATACTGACATCCTCTGTCAGAGATGATTTCTGAGAGGTCTCCTGCAAGACTATGGGTGGCCCAATTGATAGGGCATTTTTCCAAAATTCAAATGCCTTTCTTTTAGAGATAGAACTGAGAATTTTTCCATCTTTGAAATAAAAATAAAACCAGTTGTTTTCTAATATTTTCAAATATTTCACCAAACCTTAAGCTGTGTTAAGTAAGCAAGCTTTTACCGAGTAGTTGATATTCGGAAGGGACAGTATGGGGTATTGTATAGTTACAAAGTTGCATCATACAAAGATCCTGTCTCCAAGGCACTTGCTGTCCGAAGGAAGGGTAAGAGGTGCCTGGAAGTAATCACGATGGGAAGTGAGAAGCAGTGTGAAAGGTATGGACGCCCAGAGCGTGGGGGGGGGGGGGGGGAGGGTGAGTCACGGCTGGGTGCTCAGAAAGGATGCTGGGAAGAGTTTTCTTTGCATCTTTCATCGGGATAATTGTGAGGAGGGGCAGAAGAGCAAGGACCTGCAAAAGACAGATGGGAAGTACAGGCATGCCCAGCAGATGCCAAAGCGCTCCTTAAAACGCAGGGCAAGTGACTAGACACGCTGTTTTACATTGTATTCATTAATTCCTTGCAGAACCTCAACTGTGGGGTGTGCCCAAGTAAAACTTGAACATAAGCCTCTTCCCGGTTATCTCTGGGGAATAGAATTCCGGGCTAAAAAGAGGATGGGTTTTACCTTTTCCTTTATAAAATGATGATGAAAATGATAATAGAAGATCACAAAGCAAATCCGAGAGAGGTTCTGTCTCTTGTCCACAGAAACACCAGTCAGTGAAAAAGGTGAGTTTCAGACCTAGGTCTCCCTGACCCAGGTCTGCTCCCACCGCTCTCCACCTCGCGTCTGCGGAGTAATAAGATAGCCTGTTCAGAGGACGTGAAAGTGGTCAAGTCAGAGTTTTCAGCGTACTTTCAGATTTTAAAAACACACTGAGGGAAATCCTTTCCATCACGAATTTTGTACCTTCTGGAAAAATAGCCTATTTAAATATCAGGAAGCTCCTTGAGTGCCTGGGCCATGTATTATGCATGTATTCATGTTTATTCATAGCACCTGTCACATGATTTGCATTCAATAGACGCTTAATTAAGTCATAGAATTTTAGAGATGAAACTCTTCAGCAGCATTCAATCCGGTGCTCTCAAGATGCTATTCAATAAAAACAAAGTTGGGAGAGCTAATACAACTTGCCTGAGATCTCAGCAGTACTGGAGGAGTAGAGACTATCACTTGAGCCTCCCGACTCCTATTCTGCTGTTCCCATACCCGTATGGTTATGCCACCCTTTATGTGACAGACGATCACAGGTAGACTCTCTGAGGAAGTTTTTAAATTAATGATTATGGGCTGCTCATTCATGATGGACCGTTGAATAGAAAATGCAGGCTGCATTGCATTGAGATCATAGGTAAAGCCATCTCAACTAATGGTGAGAAAAATAGAAACATGTAGTATTATGTTTTTTATAAATCCATCATTTTTTAGATCAGCATGGTTATGTAAATAAGGATACAGTGTTAGAAACAGTTGAAAATCTGACTTTATAAATGTATGGAAAAACTGTTGTGCTTCTGGAAAACTAGACTCCATTTTCTACACGTTGTGGTCTGTTTATGGTTTTGTTTTCCTAGTTCATGTTGCGGGGCCTTTACTCTGAAAGAGAAGGGCAGAGCCGTTTTGGCCCCCACTGCCAAAGGTGGGCGGTCTCTCATCTGTTACTGCCACGGCTGAGGGATGTTAATGAATTGCCAAAACCCACTGCTTTTCTGGGATATTCAGTTTACCAAACTTTCAAAGAGAAACGTATAGTCACTGGAAACCATGCATGCTTTGAAAGCCCCATATGTTAGAAATACTCTTTTTGAACCACATAAAGTAGAATTGGAGAAAAGGGAATTGGCATTTTAACTCAAGTTTCAACCACACTTTTAAAAATTTGAGCGGCAGGGAGTAGAAAAAAGAACACATCATACAAACAATAAGGCGCTTGAGGGTTTTACATTTAAATTATTTTTCCTGGGGCGCCCGGGTGGCTCAGTCCGTTGGGCACCAAATTCAGACTCTCACTAGTTCACGATCTCGCAGTTTGTGAGTTCGAGCCCCGCGTC
Organism: Lynx canadensis; assembly: GCF_007474595.2. Taxonomy (NCBI): domain Eukaryota; kingdom Metazoa; phylum Chordata; class Mammalia; order Carnivora; family Felidae; genus Lynx; species Lynx canadensis. Next base: position 18,701,764 of record NC_044314.2, on the reverse strand, counting down.
AGGCTCTGTGCGGACAGCTCAGAGCCTGGAGCCTGCTTTGGATTTCGTGTCTCTTTCTCTGTCTGCAACCCCCCGACTTGTGCTCTGTCCGTCTCTCTCTCAAAAATAAATAAATGTAAAAAAATTTTAAATTATTTTTCGTATTCATATGACATCTATTTTTAATAGAAAGTTTGTAATCTGAGGGAACCATTTGACTAAATCTTGTTAGCACAGATTTTACATTACAACTCCTAGTTGTAAATGTGTACAACATATGGGAAATAGGTCTAAAAGACAGGCACTTGTTGGGGCATTCGCCACATTTGCGTTTAAGAAACTGATGCCACCTTTGAGTTATCAAATTAAGGTTTAACATGACAAGAATTAACGACTCTTGATTACATTAAAGACATTTATTAGTACATCTGTTTTACCCAGAAGGGGTAAGATGGAACTCCCAGTTGTTCTGTAAGTATGCATATTCCAAATAATTTCAGTCTTTGTTCTCCATGAGCCTTGTTTTCAGTGCCCTGTTACTCTTTGACTTGGTCAGCTTGGACTTCCATACCTCATACCACAGACTGGTATTGAAATTTATTTCTCGTAGTTCTAGGAGCTGGGAAGTCCAAGAACAAGGTGCTGACAAGGCAGGTCTCTTTCTGAGGCCTCTTCCCTGGGCTGGTAGGCGGCTGGCTGCCATGTCGCTGTGTGCCCACCACTCGGGAAGAGAGTGAGAGCAAGCTTTCTGGTGTCTCTCCAGTGGGCACAGATCGCACCGTGAGGGCCGCACCCACATGTCCTCATCTGACCCTAATTATCTCCCAGAGGCTCCATCTCCAGAGACCATCACATTGGGGTGAATTTTCAGGGGACACAAACATTTAGTCCATAATACTGTTGACCATGATTTGTGGGTTGTTCTCTGAAAGTCTAAGTGGTTTTCCCCCCCTGAATATTCTCATAGAGTATTCCTTAATTTGACAGATGGGGAAGTCTGACAATTGTAGATGGTGACATTTAACTATAGCGGTCTTACATGTAACTTTTAAAATGCTTTTACCACAATGGAGTAAGGGTTAGAACAGGATTAATGAGCAGTCATGTAAGGAATGAGCTCAGCCTGAGTGAACTATTTTTCTATTCATGATTTTTATTTACAGTATCTATCATCTCTGGTATTTCACATGGGATGTGTACACCAAAGTGCTGAGTAAAATAGAGAGTATGTCATCTCATATTTTTAAACTAAAGACCCATCTTATAAACCTAAATAACAAATGATCTGCATAACAGCCAGATAAGCAGAATCAGATGAAAAGAGTGAGTTCTGTGTTCACGTACAGATTCCAGAATAAGGCAGACACCCCTTTAATTTCAGACCCTGAGAGTATGATCCTTCTTCATTCAGTTAGAATCCCACATTAAAATATATCACATACACAGTGCACCTTTGACTTTCAAGATAACTACATGTAGAATTAGACTTCGTCTGTTGGGACTACCAGATCAATTACTTTGACTTCATTGCCTGGTCAGTTCAGCCAAATAACTGGCTTAAGTGATTTTTTTTCCTGCCGGATTTTCCGGGTAACTTCATTTAGCACGTAACTCTTGAGCTACCACGATGTCCAAGGGCTGCACTAGGCACTTTGGGGGGATGCACAGGATTAGAAGGCATGGTACCTATCTGCACAGAGTTCACAATACAAAAGTAATTCATAATGCCTGGCAGAATCAGATTCAGTGCTAAGAGCCTAGAATAAATGGGTTTTGTCGTTGGGTGTTTTTGTTTCACTAGATTGTAATTGAATGCTCTAGCAATTGCAGACCAGCACGCAGGCTTGAGCAAGAATTGAACAGAAGGGAGGGAGGAGAGTGTGCCAATGGGGAGAGGGTAGTGGAGAAGCATAAGCCACATACTATAGTCAGAAAAGAAATGGAATTCTAGGGACGGACTTGGAAATTATCCTGGCCTCAGGAGCATGGGTGTTGAAAAGACTGAGTTATGAGTTAGTGAAACTAGATTATGGAGGACTCAGGACCTCAAGCCAAGGAGTTTAAGATTTTTCTTAGAAGCACTGGGACCCAGTGAGGTTTTTAAGCAGGTTAACCATGAAATAAAGTTAGTACTTTTGGAAGATTACTCTGGCAGTGGGGCATTAAGTGGACTACAGAGGAGAGAAAAGGTTTGTCTTCTTCCCCTATGCCTTGGCCACTCCTCTCTGTTCTCACACGTGAAACCTTCCATCCTGTGCACTGTGGCTATGCTGAACCTGTGCAGAACCTTGACCTCAGAACAGCAGAACCTTGACCTCAGAACCTGTGCAGAACCTTGACCTCAGAACAACAGATGTGTCCACAATGTGACGTCCTGCACTTAGGCCGTCAGACACTGATGGTGGGAATCGCTCAAATGCACACATCGACGCCTGTGCACATCGTGGGATGTCCCCGCTTCTGCTGAAATCACGGGCAGTAGTCGTATGGGTCTTTGGTTAGCTTCCTTACCTATTACCCTACAGCTTCTCTTCCAGACCCCGAACTTGACCACTTTTCCTACCACAAGAAGTTTGCCGATTTCCCCAAATGCACAAGGTCATTTGCCGAGATGGGTTAAGGGTGATATGGGACTAGGCCTTTAACTTGAAACCAGTGACCTGCTGTTAGTTCATCTCATTTTCTTTTCACTTTGTTTCTGCTTGTGAGAGTCATCTTGGGCCAGAGGAAACATCTATTGTATGTATGATATAGGTGAGAGGCTTGGCTGGAGGTTTTTCTATCCGCCTGCGCACTTAATCTTCTCAACAGCCTTGTGAAGTGGGTCCTCTAATAGGCCCATTCTACATACCTTGTGCTTACTCAGTCCAGGGTGGCCAAAGAGCACAGCATAAGGTTAGGGGTACGGTATCCACTCGTCACTGGTCATCCTCAGGTGAACACACACATGCATAGCCATTCATTCCCATTCTCCCCTTCTCTTTCTCCCTTCCTTCCCTCTCTTCTTGGCTTCCCACTAAACTTTTCTGCAGAGGGCACAGAGAAGGGCTGGAAGAGCAGCGGGTGGTGAGTCTGGTGGGATCCTGTTTGTGTGAGTAGAACTCTGGTTTCCAACCGCAAGAGGTCACAACAGCACACAGCTGGGAATAGACGGGACTCTTCTGTATGTATTCCGGAAGGGTCCTCTGACACTTGGCCTGCAGAAGGCAGATCCCATCCCTTAGCCACTAAGGAGGCGGTACCGCCACAGGGATGGCAGACAGGCAGCCAGAACCACGAAGTTCAGCAGGGGCAACAGGTTGTCTATCACCATGTTTCCCTTGATACAATGGAGCCCATTAGGCAGCCCCCTCATTAACATATGTATCTGTGCTTCACTCGCAACCCTTACCGCAGCTCCGTAAGCTTGGTCTTCCCATTCCTGTAACGTTGGGTCATTTGTACCACACATAAGACTTCTATCTTCAGCTCAATTTGATCTTTTTGAGGACTGTTTGAATCCCATTTCTGCCATTTAGTACAGTTGCTTTCCATTACAACCTGTCCACACCAGTTGATAACTGTGCGTATCTTCATTTAAATTGTGATTGACGTTGAAAAGAACAGAGCTGAAGTCCACGTGTTACCACATACCACTGGAAACCCCACTCAGGGGTGCAGTCTAGCCGTTCATCCAAAGTCGCAGAGTTTGGTCATGTGACCAGTTCATCAATCCAGTTAACCACAGTATGGTCAAGCCCCTCCCCCCTTTATTTTCTCCAAAGGTCCCTGTCCTGAAAGACATCACACTACTACCTTGGCTCCTCACTGAGCTCTGGACCCAACTTCCCCTTCACAAAATGCTGATACCACCCCCTTCCTGGGCAGATGCATGAGGACATAGTGTAGGAAAGTTCAATTTCAAACCTAGACCTCACGTTCCACTTCCAGTTCTTCCTCCCTGCCGTGCCTTCCAGACATGGGCCAGGCTCCCCAGGAGACAGACATCCTTTCCCCACGGCTGACGGCAGGGCAGGGGTTGTTGCCTGGGGATCTTTTCCAACTCCCAACATTCTGTGATTTTATTGATCTTAGGAAATTTGAGTTAGGTTTGCTCAGAATTATTTAGTTAACATACCAGTTTTGTTGGTTTCAGCCTTTTGATAGTATCAACACCTTTTTGTATTGGCGAAAGAAACATCATACAGAATCTAGAAGGTGTAATTAGCTTTTGAATTTCTTAAAATGTGATCTAAACGTGGGGCGCCTGGGTGGCGCAGTCGGTTAAGCGTCCGACTTCAGCCAGGTCACGATCTCGCAGTCCGGGAGTTCGAGCCCCGCGTCAGGCTCTGGGCTGATGGCTCGGAGCCTGGAGCCTGTTTCCGATTCTGTGTCTCCCTCTCTCTCTGCTCCTCCCCCGTTCATGCTCTGTCTCTCTCTGTCCCAAAAATAAAATAAACGTTGAAAAAAAAATTAAAAAAAAAAAATGTGATCTAAACGTTACAATAATTATTAAGCAATCCAGGCCAACAGTGCTCACACGGTGAACATTTCTTTTCTGGAATTCTCAATAGTAAAGTTTAATCCAGAAAAGAAACTGGCCACCTACCCCGCCCTGCTTTACTGTTAAGCGCCTCTTTCCAGCCCCTACCAAGTACCTAGGATGTCAGGATCGTCTTTGGAGGTGATATGTTCGCCCTGGCTGGCTTCCTGTTTCTTGCACATGCGCGCTATATGCGTGTACATCTGCTCACATCTCTTTGTAGTGGTAAACATCAAAGGAATGCTGTCCACCCTCCTCTCTGAGATCCTGCTTTGTATCTACCCTCAGCTTGGAAAAAAGACTGGAGACCATTAGATGTTCAGTCAAAGATTTAAGCAATGTAGCAGTCACAAAAAAATTATAAGCAGAATTCTTTATAATCAGTTTACCTTTCTGTTAACAGTGATCGGAATGCCTAACGCATACTTATTTTCATCTAAAAGTTAAAATAATGATTCTTAGACTAATCATAGAAATATTGGTAAACTCTTTAAGAATTTTTAGTAAACACAATTCAGTTTACACATGAAACATGCATACTTATTTAATTGGAGCAGGAAAAATCTTCCTATAATTTCTTATGGGTATTTAAGTGTCGAATTTATTTAACTAGAGGGAGAAACTATGATGCATCTCTTACTGAGTAGCAAAATGCCCCTTGTGTACAGCTGATGTGTGGATCACATCCCACATTTTAATAAAAAGTCTTAACTAGTTTTCACAGTAGTCCCTGTAAAATGTACAGGAAGCTTACAACAGAAGTCATATTTAGGTTTTAGGGTTGGCAAAGGAATATAATATCACTATCCTATGAGAATAGTCTCACAGCTTGGAAAGATTTATTTCATCATGTATATATGCTTATATATAGCCTGGACAATGCCATGCCTATGATCTTTATAGAGAGAAAATAAGTATCCATTAATATAATTTTTGCATCAATACAAAATAACCATTGGCAGAACGTGCTGACTAGTAGATTGGTTCTAAAAGTATTGACCATGAGGTAAATTAACAGTACTGAGGTTATTTCAAACTAAAAATAATTATAAAAACTAAAAATAATTTTGCGATTTTCAGTTCTTTTGAGAAGTCTATGGACAGAAGTGAATTTTGCTTCCTTTCAGATACACGTCCTTAAATGAAGCCTTTTTATGTGGCCTTACAAACAAATTATTACCTTTCACTTTTTTTTTTTAGCAAAAAAACTGAAAATGCCCAGCTCAGTCTTCTTTCTTGCCTTATCCTGAGCTTTGGGATGTGCGTTCAGTACTAGTTCTTGATAATTTGTTAACAAGGCGTTTTTAACACTTTGGACAGATGCACATACTGTTTTCAATCTTCACGGTTAATTATTCGATTTTGTATTTGATGCCAGAACACCCTGACTCCTAATCACTGCTCATTGTTGCAAGTCCATTATATTCTAACTGTTTGAGTGCTCCCATTGACCTTGAACTGACATTATAAGCTGTGTCTAATCTTTTCAGTCTATATTTCTAATGCTTCTTTTCTCTTTTCCTTTTTTTCTGATCCCTGTTTAGCATCACAATGGGGCTGCCTCTTAGCCCGGCTGCTGACTCCGCCCGCTCTGCGAGGCACGCCCTCTCGCTCATTGCCACTGCCAGACCACCCGCCTTCATCACAACTATCGCCAAAGAGGTGAGGGAGCCTCTCTGGGTGCTCCACCTTCTCACTTAGAGGAATTATTAGACCTTGTGAGCTGAGGGTCCATATCCACGAATAATCTTTCCAGTTTGTTCTAGAACAACGCAAGCTAATAATCTCGTGCTGAAATGAATAGATACAAACCTGTGTGCCTGCACAGCGATTACCACGGCAATGCCTTCATTACCTGCGCTTTTGTATTCATTTCTGTTCTCAAAGTTAACTCACTTGCAAATATTTGAAATTAATTTTTCAATCTGAAATATCGCAGGCTGATTCTAATTAAAATATGCTATAGGCATTCATATTTTACAAGTATAAATTCCTGCCTGTAATCAAAACTTAACTTATTTAACAGTGGCTCTTCAACTGTAAACAAAAATGTAAGTCATAAACTTGCTAATGGTTTTTCCTATTACATGTCGCAGATAAAGACTTGAATGCCGATTGATTCCCACGTTCTTAGTGTTCTAACTAATTGCCCACATCTAACTGAAAAACTAGTATAGAACAATGAGCCAATTATAGGATCTTTCCTATGGGTCTTAGTAGTGGGAGAACAAGGAAAGGGTGATCAGCTCCTATATTTTTTTTAAAGGTTTATTCCATTTCAGCATGAATAATGTGCAGAGTTGGTGTCCGTGGGGTATGAGCTCTGTCTGAGTTGTTTTTCCTGTAGCTATGATGAATTTTTAAAATACTAAATAAATACCTCTGAGTCTGCCCTGATAACCTGAAGCCTACCGGGCCTGTGTCTGCCCCAGAGCCATCCTTAATAGGCATGCAGCAAATACTTGTGACGTGAAGGTAACTAGAAAGGAGGAAGGAAGGTCCTAATAGCCAGTTGTATCGGTTTATATGAAGTGATGGGACTTTGAATTCATACCTAAAATATGTAGAGTAAGGCTGTGTGTTTTTTCTAAGCGTGTAAAGTGAGATTACACTGTATTTAAAATATGCATGTGTAATATTTTTATAATTTATAGATATTATATATTTATATGAAGTATATGTATGAATGAACAGATTTATTAGCCACGGAATTTTTTTTACCAGTTTTTGTATCAGTTGAATATGCATAGGTAGTAATATTGAGAATATTGAATAAACCTTACATCAGTCTGACCACATACACAAGTCCTATAAATGCCAGGCATAAAACTGCCTCTTTAAAGAGTAAATAAGTATTTATGTTAATTGTGTTTTTGAAATTAATTTTCACCATTTCCTTATGAATATTTTTTAAGTTTATTTATTTATTTTGAGAGAGAGAACGCGGGTGCATGAGTGGGGGAGGGACAGAAAGAAAGGGAGACAGAATCCCAAGCAGGCTCCACGCTGTCAATACAGAACCTGATGCGGGGCTCAAACTGACATCATGACCTGAGCTGAAACCAAGAGTCAGATGCTTAACTGACCGAGCCACCCAAGCACCCCCATATATGAGTATTTTTAAATGAACTGTTAGAATAGCCACACCTTGGATTTACTGTACTCCAGCATTTGGTTAGAAAAGGTATTTTTTAAAATATTTTAATGTTAATGCTTTACGAATTGCCAGTTGACTCCCACGTTCTTAGTGTCTATTTCAATGTAATAGTTAACATTTACTACTTTGTAAAAATAAGTTTACCACTTTGCTTAGAGTTTTGGAGTAAAATCCTGAAGTTCTTCTCACTGTTATTACTGACCCCTCCCCTGTCCTCATGCCCACTCCTCCATGGCTGGCCCAGCGCCCAACACTGTTCTTCCTCCTCTGAATGATGAAGACTTACAGTCTGTATGGGAAGAAAAATCACATTGGACTTACATTCTTTACAGTGCCTGTTGTTTTTGGAGGTATATGGGAAATACAACACTTTATATGGGAAATACGACACTTACAATGATGCCTGTTAGACCGGAAGTGTTGTATAAGCATCATTTATTATTACTTGAGAGCAAGTCTCCTGTCTTTTGCTTGCTGGTATCTTCTAACTCCTGTCCACCTCAGCACCAGATCTACCAAATTCACAGACCTTCAGTCTGTCTTTGGAGAAATGTCATGGTAATGTTGTCTTAAGGTCTCATATAATACCCGGGAACTTACCGAAGTTTATCAGAGAATGCTCGTTGAGCTTTTACTGTACTAAATACTTTTCTTTTGCAATCAAGTGTTTTCTGACCCACCCCAAGAGGTTTGTTTCTGTTGATTCTCCTTTTTCCCCTACTGTATTAACAAGTGAAAAACAAACTAGTGGCTGGGAATGCAGAACTGAGTGGAGCGTCAATCATACCTACAGCACGGAACTGTTTCCACAGGTGCACAGACACACAGCTCTTGCAGCAAATACCCAGTCACAGCAGAGCGTGCACACAACAGCTCTTGCACGAGCTAAAGGGGAAGTTCTGAGAGTCATTGAGATTCTTATTGAAAAGATGCCCACAGATGTTGTGGATCTTCTCGTAGAGGTAAGAATATCCTGCTGTAAATGTGGCAGCAACAGCCTAAATCAGATAGGTCAGTGCAGTATAGAAATCAGCATTTTTATTTCCAGCATCTCAAAACGAAAGAGAGACGATTAAACGAATTAGCTTTTGTACCATTTCACAGGACCTTATTCAAATTTCGTTAACAAATCAAAATAATCGTTGTGTACGCTTACCAGTCACAGGGAAGTAGTCTATGTTGGAGTAATTCTTAGAAGAGTATGTCCTCTTTAATGCCTTCCATTATGAATCAAACAATACATGTAGTGTGTTTGAATAAAAGCTACCCGTATTGTAGATAAATCTGAATCGCCTTTGAAGTCAACAAGTCTTGTTTCTACCTTTTACTGTTCTTTCTTTTGTTTTTTTACAGGTAGGAGAAAGAATAGTTGATAGTATAAAGTAAATCTCCTGTAGCTTTAGTAAATATAGTGTAGTTTTAAAGTAAATATTGCGATCAAACTGTCTAGAATTTTCATGCAAATGAGGCCTAAGTGAATAATTTAAATTTTGGAAAATTAAGTATTTGAAATTAACTTTACATATGTATCTTTTCTATAAAGGTTATGGACATCATTATGTACTGCCTTGAAGGATCTTTAGTTAAAAAGAAAGGTCTTCAAGAATGTTTCCCAGCCATCTGCAGGTAAAGAAACCTTCAGTAGCATGCAAGATAAATAATTTTTTCTGTTTGTTTTAAGGAAATGCCATCAAATCATCATCATTTTTTAATTTATTTTTAAACATTTATATATATATATACATATATATACACGCTCATATACATATACATGTACATATATGTATATGTGTATACTTTTAAAGTTTATTTATTTATTTTGAGAGAGAGAGAGAGAGAAAGAGCAGGGGGAGGGACAGAGAGAGAGAATCCCAAGTAGGCTCAGCATGGAGCCCAGTATGGGACTCAAACTCACAAACCATGAGATCATGACCTGAGCCGAAATCAAGAGTTGGATGCTTAACTGACTGAGCCACCCAGGCATCCCTATGTATTTATTTTTGGGAGAGAGAGAGAGCACACAAGCAGGGGAGGGGCAGAGAGAGAATCCCAGGCAGGCTCCATGCTGTCAGCGTGGAGCCTGACATGGGGCTCGAACCCACGAACTGTGAGATCATGACCTGAGCCAAAATCAAGAGTCAGATGCTTAACTGACTGAGCTACCCCGTGCCCCTCAAATAAATAATTTTTACTAACGAATTATTTTTGAAAAATTTTAGCAGGATGAGTTTGTAGTCTGATTCCTGCTTACATTCTGAAAACAAGGCAGCTTACAGTCAAAAACACAAATGTGATAGAACCACTATTTGAAATTGGGTCATGAAGAGATTTTCTCAAACCTTAAAAAAATGAGTAAGAGATAGCATCTATGGAATATGTGTGTGCTCTCACATTCATTACTCAAATTAACATTTCCATTAAGAAGAGAGTCTAGGAAGCCTCTGACTTAGGAGAGAAGATACACTTTTCAGCCAAGGGAAACCTTTATGCCACATTTTCACTGGTAAATTTCTTTTTTTAATATAAAGATAGCAATTTCCTATGGTACTACTAAGTGTAGGTGTTTTTCCCTGGGAGAAAACTGGCCAAGAGCAGTAAAAACTTTTATAAACAATGTTGCACATGTTAAGCACAACCAATAATTTTAGATGTCTATAGCATTTAACTGTTATGAAATGAAAGTTTTTAAGATGTCAAATGTAGTCATGTTTATTTTTCCTTTAAAGTAGTTTTTGGTTCTTAAAATGTTTATAGCTTGGAGAACATTTTGTTAATTTTTTTTTTTTTTTTAACTCCAAGGGGTCAGTGGAAATAGTGCTTAAGTTTATTGAAAATCATGGTTTTTTTGTAGAAAATAGAACCACCAGTTAGTCATCATTACATAATGTTTTTCCTTTTAAGACCAGTTTAGTGATTTCCTTACTTATTTTTTTGCTTTTACTTTCCATTTTGCTTTCTCTGAGCGTATGGTAGCAAAAAGCTTTATTTTAGGCTGTAAGCTTAAATTTTTGCCTGAGAGTAGTGATGTTACATGATGCATAGTTACGTCTTCTGTATCTCCTGGCATTTGAGCAAGTCTTTGCTGAATTAATTGTACTCCGTGAGTCTTCCAATATCTACAGTAGACTTTATAGTGTAGTCTCGTCATTTTGCTGTTGCTGAGTCATAGCACCCAGAAATGAAACCAAGAACACCTACACGAAAAGATTATGCTGGAATATACATGTGTACAGATATGTATTTTCTTGTGGTACAGATTAAGCATGTTAGAATGCAGTAATTTTTTAACGCCATGCCACATTAATTCTGGTTTGCGTTCCTTTTGTTAAAAATTGTATGTATAAAATCTTTTCATGCAGTTAATTGGTAAGAGTACATGTAGCTGTTATATTCCCAGTCACTCGTTCTCTAAGGACATGCCTATGTGAAATGGACACTGAGGTGTCACTTTACAGATGTGATGATTATTGCAGAGCTGAATGTTAGTTAGCAAAGCCTTCCTTATGGCGTCTGTCATGGCGAAGTAAATAAGCGTCCTGAAGTTAATGTGACAAAATTGTTCGGTGTTTAAAGGGCCTGTCTTTGCCCTTGCTGGAATCCTGCCTCCCTCCCAAGCGGCACCCTCAGTTCCTTCAGTCGCCCTAGTTTACTGGAGTCCACTTTTTTTGCTGGTATCTCATTGCCAAAGAGTAAGGGTTCTGCTGGATTGCTAAGGAGGCATGCTCAGTAGCAGGTTTTTCTGATTTGGCAGAAAGCAATTGTGTTTTGTTTATTAATTTAATAACGTGTATTGCACACCTACTGTGTATCAAGTATAGCTAGGCCCTGGGCCTACCATGAGGAATGAGATGGTATCCTCAGGGAGCCCACAGGGTCTAATAAGGTCAGTGCTTATTAAGGTAAATAATTCCAGGGTGCTGTGTTATGTGCTAGAGTAGAATTACAGACCAGAGAGAGGGTTGGGGATATGGAAGGCTGAGAAAGTTTCACAGATGAGAAAGCAGAATAATAATAATAACAACAATAACAATAATAATAATAATTAATAATAATAATAATAGAATCTGAGGAAGTTTCATAAAAGGGAAGGCAGACTAATAATGATCTCCTTCTATTAAAGGAGAAAAATGTTTTGATAAAAGTGGCTGCCAAACAATTAGAAGGATTTGTCTCCCACGAGGGTTTGAGTCGGTGGGGGCAGAAGTGGTGATGGGTTCTGGGAGCGCTTCACAGAAGAGGCAGTGGGGTGAGCTTCACAGAAGGAACGGGAGTGTGCCATCGGGAATTGCAGAAAGAACCAGACCAGTAGATGTCTGGAGATACAAAAGTATAGCGAGAGTTTGGCAAATGCTGGGTGGTAGTGGCCAGAATGTAGGTTGAGGATGAAAGTCTAACATAGTGCCAGAGTCTAGGGCTTTGAATTCCATACAAAGGAATTTGGCCATTATTCTGTAAGTAATGGAGAATCAACAGAGTTTCAGCGAAAACATGTAATTCTTTGGCCAGAATGTAGTTGATAAGACATAATCGTATGAAACTTCAGATTTATAGCAAACAGTTGTTAGCTACCTCTTAAGAAATTATGTTAGATATTACTACAGCTGTGAATATATAAGCTACATAGGCCCATTTATGTGACAGTCAACCCATAAGCAAAGAAAGATGATTAACAATATAAGGTTGTGGATTATACTAAATGTTTGTTAGAATAGGCAATAAATTATGGAGGACTTCAGAGAACATTAAGCTCAGATGGGACCTCAGAAGTTTTACAGATGCCATGCTACCTATTGGCTGATCTGTACTAGGTTGATAAATGAACAAAAACAAAGATATCAACATATCAACAGAAGTTAAAATTATTTTATTGAGTATCTGCCACATCTATGCCATTGTACTGGGTGCCTTACGGCGCTTATGAGCCCTCTACTTATAAGTGCCCTTCACTAAATATGAAACTGCAGTCAAAGTCAATGATGTGAATATCTGTGGCCCAGTCAGGTGGCATTTGTTTTTAAAATCTTTATATAATATTGTAGTCTTTTTTTTTTTTTTTTTGTTCATTTTTCTTCTTTCCTTTACCTGATTATAAAGACGCTATGGGTTTTAGCTTAGGCTAACTTCTGTAATGTTGCTATATACCAGTATTTAGTTGTTATGGCTGGTAGATCAAATCTTAAAAAGGTGTTAAAAAAAACTTCATTTAATGTTATTTTTAAATGACATATTCGTCAAAGCACCCAGGAGAATGCTCGTGATTTAGATATTCAGAGAATGTTAGTTTCCTATAGGTCTCTCTATCTTAACAATAATGTAAACACCAAAACGTATATAAGAAATTAGTTAATAAAGATTTGAAAGTATTTTATAGGCATAAAGAGTATACAGAATGGCATTATTTTCATATATGTAAAAATTGGTTTACTTCTCAAAATATTAAATAATTTTTAATCAATATTACAAAGGTGAGTCTAACATCTAAAGTTAGGAGCTAATGTAGTATTCTGAAGTCATCAAATATTTAAAAATCGAAAGTACTTTGACTTGGGTTATACATAAAATTCAGTTTTCTGTGTGTACTGCAAGGAAGTAGCATCATCGAACGCTGAATAAGCCTGAGATTGGTTTTCTTGGCTTTTTCTTTTGTTTTTTAAACTTGACTGATATGCATCTGTGTTTTGAATTTTCAGGTCAGGATTTTAAAATTTTAATTAAAATTAACACTCTAACATTGAATTGGCAGTTTCTCTAAGATTTTCCTTATTGTTGGCAACTTGGCAGTTATTTCGCAGATTGCATGTTACAATAAAATTTCCATCTTACTGTTGTCCTGAAAGTCTTGGGTTTTAGCTTAGGGTGATCTCTGTATGTTGTTATATACCAAGAGTCAATCTTATTCGGGTTTGCTTATTGATTCATTTATTCATTCAGATTTATTAATGGTTATATAACTCCACATGTAATTTAATGAATGGTGAATTCATCTACTCAGTTATATTGTTAGCCGAATTTCTTTGTTCTCTGACATATTTATTCAAACCTATTTATTTAAAGTTTATTTATCTTGAGAGAGAGTGCCACGCATGCATGCAGATGGGGGAAGGGGCAGAGAGAGAGAGAGAGAGAATCCCACACAGCCTCTGCACACACTGTAAGCTCGGAGCCCAATGCGGAGCCCATCCCACCAACTGTGAGATCGTGGCCTGAGCCGAAATCAAGAGTGGGGCACTCAAGCGACTGAGCCACCCCTGCGCCCCTATTCAAAACATATTTAAGATTTAAGTTACAAGTTGTAAATTCACTGAAAGAAAGAAGGAGTGATACAAAAAGTTTGATTTTCCTAATTTTGTTTAAATAATAGCTTTTCTGTTAACTGTTAAAAGTTTTTTCAATATCGTCTGCTTGAAAGTAGAAATGCATTAGAACACATGCCAGCAAAATTTGATAGACACTCCTCCTTATCACTGACCGAAAGAGCCCATTTGCTGATTTTATTAAAACATGAGGTTACAGCAAGGTATAAAAGCATAATTTGCTAAAGGTAAGCCCTAAATTTGAATGTAAGCTTAGTAGCTAGTGTGCAAAGAGGGGCAGACCACCCATCCCTAGGTGTTCGTCTGATAGAACAGTTACTCAAAACAAGCATAACTCTAAACTTGAGATCAGGATGCAACTGAGAGTCTTCATATAAAAGACATAAAACATATATGCAGTTCATAGGCCCTGCAGTTTTGGAGATTTCGTGACTCTCGAGAATGTGTTAGAAGGACGCTCACACAACTAAATATTAAACAAAGTGTGATCAGTGCTCATTAGTTGAGAGAACTAGGGGTGCCTAGTCGGTTGAGCATCCGACTTTGGCTCAGGTCATGATCTCACAGCTCGTGAGTTCTAGCCCCACGTCAGGCCCTGTGCTGACAGCTCGGAGCCTGGAGCCTGCTTCAGATTCTGTGCCTCCCTCTCTCTCTGCCCCAACCCACTCGCATTCTGTCTCTGTCTCTCTCAAAAATAAATAAAAACATAAAAAAAAAAAAAAAAAAGATTAGTTGGGAGAACTAAGGACCCAGCTGAGAAGGTGAAATGTGAAAACCAGCATGGAGTACGCACTCCCAGTCAGGCCCCGGGGGGAGTAATGGTCTCTAAGTGTGGTTCCTAGACTGTCTTCAAGAGAATTATCTGATTTCTAGGATCCACCTGAGAGACACTACCTCAGCCTGGTGCGAAGCCTGGGAAGCTACACTGAGCAGCCTGGTGATTGTTAAATACACTCACGTTTGAAAACGAGTACTCTAATAATCCAAATTGAGAAACACAAAACCTGAGTCCTTGTTCTTGATGACCATGTTCTGTTATACAAAACCGTGGACCCTTGAATGTTTATTGGTTTGTATATCGAATAAACTCAGAGGAACTCCAAGGAAGCACCTGAAGACATTCCTTCACTTCCTCGGTTCTAGTCATGCACCATTAGTTTTTAGAGTTGCCCTTAGACCGTATCACACAGTGCCTGCCAAAGACGTTAACTTCCCACTGGTCATTGATTGGCTTTTATCTAAAACTCATTTGGAAAAAAAAAAAAAGAAAAGAAAACTTAGGAGCTAGTTTAAAAAACACATAGTCCATCAAAACGCATGTTCCATTTATTCCTCTACATGTTCTAATTTATATGCCAAGAGTAAATTAAACCGTCAGAGAGCTGCCTTGTTCGGACCGCATGTCTGGTCTCCTTTGCAGTTCTGTGCCCAAGTTCCTCTTCAGCATCATGCCTGCAGTCATGTTGAAGAATCTTCCAAGAGGGTGTCATATGAAGATCGCCAGTGCATTGATTGTAAGGATCAATGCTGATGTCCCCAGCACTTTGCTTACTGTCCCTTCTGTGAAGACTCAGGACATTTCTTTTAAACTCGGATAACAAGCACTTTTTGTTCGTTTTGTCCTAAGGAGCCAGTATGTGTATTGTTTTTTGTGTCTGTTCTTTCTTCTACATAACCAGGGTTAATTTTGCTTTGGCCCTTAGGTAGCTCAAAGCCAGATCTTTGCCTGATTTTCAGTAAGTCATGAAAGTGACTTACGTCACCCATATTATATCTTTCCTCGTCGTCACACCTCAGATGGCTTTCTTTTCTGCCTTTTTACTGGATTATGGTGTTCCATATAAGCTTCCCTAAGTCCTTTGTGTAGTATGTGACTATATATGTGTGACTATATATATGTGACACATATATATATATGTGTATGTGTATATGTGAAATGGACACATATCTTAAATTTTACTTCAAAAGCTGTGGAAACAAAAATAATTGTATGCATAATACCAGTGATGATTATCTTCTAAACATTTTTTAAAAAGTCTTTCTATTAACTGCAGTATCCTAGATCTTCGTGGAGTAGTTTATGTATCTGTAGATACTCTCCTATATTATTTAGTGAAAGATCCAAAAATCACATTATTTTAACTGCTATATAAACTTTATAGTCATAGATTTAAATATTTCCTAATAATTCACATTTTGGTTCCAGGGATGTTATTAATAATATAGAAGCATCCATTAATAATAGAAGAAAATTACTTAAATTTCACTGCCCTTGAGAGACTGTAGCGCACACATCCTTCAAAGAACCGTTACACAAAATAGTTCTGCTGCCAGATTTTTCATCACTATAACAAATAAGGCTATATTATTATATAGGAAATACACTGCATTCTTTTTAGAACACAGATACATTATCAGTAAGATTCTTGAAACAGTGAATTACTTTTATATTTATGAATGAGCCGAATCAGAGGTACAGTCAGGTAACTTATTTAAGAAATGAATTCCTCCAGATTCTCGCCTGTCTCGCTGGCCTTTGCTTCGCCATCATCAGGCTTCTACATGAGGCCTCATTCGGCCCTCTGGGTAATTGTTGTTAGAGGCAGAAGTCCAGAGGGTTCTGAGTAATTTACATTTAATTGCCTGGACTAGAAAAAATACAGCATCCTTAGTTAAAAATGCCCTAGACACTAAGAAAGTAGAACCGATTTTTTTCAAGGAGTGGAGGATATGCATCAATGAAGTTTCTTCAGAATTTCCTTTTTAAAATGTAGTTACCAACTGCTATGTTGCTGAACTTGAATATCCTTGTGAAGTCCCTCATACAACAGACCATCAGCAACACTGAGCATGCCGTGTTTGATTCGGTTTGATTAATCAACCTCTGTTGGTCACCGTATAAACACTGACTCATTCTACATGGCTATATTTGATACAGTAGCCTAAAAAATCAAAGTGCAGAAATGCACAGGTGTTCCTGAACTAAGAGAAAAACAGTATACCACACATACGTGCGACATGTACTTGTTCTAAAGTGAATACAGGTGTGTTATTCATTTTGTAAAAATATTCTTTTGCTAGTCTCAGAATAAAAAAAATTAAGCTCTTGGAAGCTACTGCCTATCAAAGCTCCATTAGGAAAGAAAAGAAAATACCTCCGGAAATATAACGTAATTATAATGTGATGTTTAAATGTAAGACTGTTTTATTACGTTCTTGTGTACCAGTAGTGACAAAATGCATAGCACACAAAGGATTAGGGATTTAATAATGAAATTGTGAGTTGATGAGAAAATATGATTATATTTGGAGATATAAAAAGTTCCAGGATTTTTTCATAGCAAAAATTACATACATATGCCTCTAAATGCAATTTTTAGTCACTTACGACTCCTGTTATGCACATTATAAGTAGCTTGGAGGGGCTTTTGTATCTACTTCCTTTAGAGTGCCCTTAGCAAAAAGTAACCAAAAGCCGTAGGCAGGCCCCAGAATTCCCGGATAGATCCTTATTTCATGCATTTTTATTTTAAGTTGAAGGAATTGATTTGAAATATAACTAAGAGTGATTCAACTTTTATGCTTTTGAAAGACTTGTCAAATAAATTCACAGATTCAAAAGAAATCCTTTGCTGGGCTCTGTCCCAATTTTTGGTTCAGAAAGTATGAACTCTTGACATAGGCACTCCATAGCGGAGGGTGGATAATGATACCAGCTCTGCCACTTAATATGTTGAGTCCTTAATTTCCACAAAATAAACGACACCTGTCATTTCACCTAAGCAGTGGCCTGGCTGCATTATTTTCATAGAATGACAAGTTGTAGAATGGTGAACCTGAAAACGACCTTATGTCACACATTACGTACTCCTGTCCTTCATTTTACAAACGGACAAATGTATGACTTTTTATGCTGACAGTGAGATGAAAATAAAGCCCAGCTCTGCTCAACAGATCCCACACCTGCTCTGTGTCCTGCAGAGGAGAGAGTCCACGGGCGTGCACACATCAGGCGACACACAGAGTTGGGCCATCTTATCAGAGGGCGACGTGGCTCCTGTTGTGTTCCAGGCGCTGGTCTCTTCCTGCCTCACTCTCATTCCATCCTCTTTCCCCATCTTGGACTGTGCTCTCTGGAGAGCCCTGCTGTCACTGTGTCTTCTCTTCCCCCTGGCACCTTGTCCTCAGCCTGGACGCAGGCTCTGTTATCTCCCATTGAACAATCCTCCCTTCCCTCCACATATCACCTGTCTGCTGCCTGGTCTCTCTTCTCTCCTCTGCCAGGAAAAGGAGTCTGTACTCTGTCTATTTGGTCACCTCTCGTGCCCTCTTGGCCCACTCTGATCTGATATTTGCCCCCACTATTTTGCTTACCTCTCTCTCTATCCCTCTGGTTAAACTTTTTTGATTGTCCAATGTTTTTTAGTCTTCAGGGACTCTCAAACTTTTTGGTCTCAGAACTCCTTAAAAAGTAAAGACCCAAAAGAATTATTTGAAATACTGAATGCAGTTCATGTTGATATAACAACATATTTTTATGAAAAATAACTACTTTGCAAAACAAACCAAAACAAAAACCCTGAAAAAGTAGCATTGCTTAACATTTTTATAGATTTCTTTCATGTCTGGCTTAATAGGAGACAGGTGGATTTTCACATCTCTGCCCGTCTTTAATCTGTTGCCATATGTTGTTTTAATTGAAGTACGTGGTGAAAAATCTGGCCTCACATAGACATAGAGTTGAAAACAGGAGGAACATTTCAATAGCCTTTTAAGATGATTTTGCATCTTCTTTAGCAGTTCACTAAAACTCAACATGTAGTCATTTTTAAAGGTTAGCTGCAATGTAGACTCTGTAATCATAACAAACTTTTCATATTGTTATATTTAATCCGTTGGTATTTTGAGAGGGTCTTTATAACATTACGCATCTGCCTTTGGAAAATATTGGTAGCTGAATTTGGGGGATTGTCCATATATTGTTACACTGCAGCACACATTACCAAAACACTTGGCTAATATTACCGTTGATCTCATCAAAAAGTCAGCGAGAATTGGGAAGCTAGAACTCTAATTTTTACCTGAGAGCGTCAGTTTTATCATTGACAGCAAATTCTGTCGGTGGTTTCTCTGGACAGGAATAAAGTAGTTCATTTTCAAGAAAATGTCTGCCGAATGCTCAAGTCCAAATATGCACAGCGTGTCTCTGGGTTGTACGTTCAAGCACGAATGGTGTCGTGTGAAGAACAGCTGGTTTGTAGCTTTTGCACCTCAGCCCTGCCAGTGTCCTTTCCTGACACAACCGTCAGGCTTCAGCGTATGCCAGAAGTGCTTTCTGCACGCTCGCCATTGGATCACACTGCATATTCAGTTCAACACTGAACTTGTTTAGTTCTCTTTACTGCCAGTGCGTGGCTGCGGGAATGTAACAACGGCCGGTAGAGTTTGGTGCCGCGGCCTCGATTCAGGCCGCCGTGCCAGCAGCTTTACTTTTCACTGCTTTTACATCATCAGAGCAGCGTCAACGCAATGAACGGGTCACGTGACATCTCAGTATCTTCCAGAAGTAGTTTTGCTCTCGCAAACTTCCTGCCAGGAGCGCGAGGCCCCCACCCCCAGATCCCCCTTTGAGAACCGCTGATTTAGCAAACTAGCCTTTTGTTGGACCGAAGCGTGAAACTTACTTCTTCTTAATTAAAACTCTCATACGTACTTTGTGCACCCCTTAGATCCCAGAGATAGAAAGGCTACGTCATAACCTTTCCTGGGACCCAGCGCCTGGGGAGGAGGTGGGCTAGACTTGAGAAAGACCAGGGATTAGCTTCTCTGAGGCTCCATACAAATCCTAAAATCGATTCTACTTGCTTGCTTGCTTGCTTGCTTCCTTAATTTATTTATTTATTTATTTATTTATTTATTTATTTATTAGGATTTTCATTTATTTTTTTATTTAAATATGAAATTTATTGTCAAATTTTTTGTTTCCATACAATACCCAGTGCGCATCCCAACAGGTGCCCTCCTCAATACCCATCACCCACCCTCCCCTTCCTCCCACCCCCCTTCAACCCTCAGTTTGTTCTCAATTTTTAAGAGTCTCTTATGTTCTACTTACTTTAAAGGATGCTTTACTTTCCTGCTTTCCTCACTCTGCCCACAGCGCAGTGCTGCTCTCAGAAGAGGGCCTCCTTGGGGCGCCTCGGTGGCTTAGACGGTTGAGCGTCCAATTTCAGCGCAGGTCATGATCTCATGGTTCATGAGTTCGAGCCCCGGATCTGGCTCTCTGCTGACAGCTCAGAGCCCGGAGCCTGCTTCAGATTCTGTGTCTCTCTTTCTCTCTGCTCCTCCCCTGCTCATGCTGTGTCTCTGTCTCTCTCCCTCTCTCTCTCTCAGAAATAAATAAACATGAAAAATTTTTTTAAAAAGAAGAAGAGGGCCTCCTTAAAGAGCCCTGGACATGGGGTGCAACTCAGAGCACTGTGATATATACTACCTGGCAGCAAAACTCCCCACCGGTTAGGGCTCACGTTACAGGTGATATTATTATATTAAATGGGTTAGACCTGCATTTCTTGAAATCGCAGTCTCAAATTCAGCGTGCTGATAGCACCTCAGTCTTCTTTCTCTTCTTGAATAGCGCCACACTTACTTCTTGGAACTTCTGTTCCCGCTACTCCCTCTGGCGGAACACTCCTCGTCCAGATCTTAATGCGGCCTCTTTGGTCTCATCTTTCAGGTCCACTCCCCCGCCCTCCCCGTCTCACACACCCTCCTCGCCATCGCTGTCACGTTGCCATTTTATCTCATAGAGTTTATATCATCTGAAGTCACCTTGTTCATATTGACGCTTAGTCGTTAGGTGTGTGAGAACAGGGGCCTTTTCTGGTTGCTTTTCTGTCGTGTTCCCAGCAACCCTAGGTGTTGAGGGAATGCACTCCAAGACTCTGTGCCTGCAGGGAGGCTTCAGAGGATCGCCCCTGGGACAGGGGGGTAGTGCAGGCACGCCCAGACCTCTCCACCCTCTTGCCTCAGAGGACCCATCCCTGGGATAGAGCGAGGGCAGGCACACCCGGGCCTCTCCTTCACCCCCTCTCACCTCTCCCATTGCAGCCTCACCTTCTCAATTTCTTTCCTGCCTCTTCCCAGTCCTAAATCTTGCCTCATCCTGTTGATTCCAAAGTTACCCTGTAGTCTCTTCTTAGCAGCCTAAGTGCTTATTAAGTGTTTAGCTTGCTTTTGATTCATCGAAACCAAATTCTCAAAGGTACAGAATATATATGAAATCTTAAGATCTATATTCTGTATACACACACACACAAACACACACACACACACACCTATATATATATGTGAGCGAGAGAATGAGAGCAAGCCTACTTTTTCTTTTCTTTTTTTTTTTTAAATGTTTATTTATCTTTGAGACAGAGTGAGACAGAGCATGAACGGGGGAGGGGCAGAAAGAGAGGGAGACACAGAATCTGAAGCAGGCTCCAGGCTCCGAGCCATCAGCACAGAGCCCAATGCGGGGCTCGAACTCACAGACCGTGAGATCATGACCTGAGCGGAAGTCAGAAGCTTAACCAAAGGAGCCACCCGGGCGCCCCATCAAGCCTACTTTTTCAAAGATAGACACTATGTCAACAATTCTCAACCCTTTTTAAAGTCTCAGGACCCCTTTATACTTACAAATTATTGAGAACCCCCCCAAAATTTTTGTTTATGTGGATTATAACTGTCAATATTTGGCATGTTAGAAATTAAAATTAAGAAATTTAAAAGGAACCCATTAAATGTTTATGCAGATAACATTTTAATGAAAAATTATATTTTCCAAGACAAAGCAAATTAGAAGAATGGCATTGTTTTGTTTTTTCCAATCTACCATTAATAGAAGCCTGCCAGATTCTCCTATCTGCTGCTGCCTGTGATAGCTCACATCCTGTAGCATTTGGAAAAGCCAACTATACACTCGTGAGAAAATGAGAGTGAAAAGGGAACATAGCATCTTAGTGTTCCTGTGAAAGCGGGTCCAAAGCAGAGCGTGCTTTAAGAACGGCCGCTCTAAGAGTGGCTGTGGGCTGCCTTCAGTGGCAGATGGGTTCTAGATTGTGGGGGCCCCTGCCTCTGCCACACCCAACTGGACAGCCTTGGGCATGTCTGTGGGCTTCAGTTTCCTCCTCTACAAAATGAGAGGCTTCCTAATAACCTGAGGCAAGGTACAACTCAAAAATGTGACAAATTTTTCCTCATTACTGACTTATTAATATATGATTACCAGTCATTCTATCTCATGATAAAGTTCTGAAACATGTTATGTCATATGCTCCTAATATAGGAATGCTACAGCTGCTTTAATGCCTTCCCTAAAATTCTTTGAAGTAATTAAGTATCAAATCTGAACCTACACTAGATTATTTAATGAACAAAAGACTCAACTAATATGAAAAGTAAGTTAAATATTTTAGAAAGAAGAAACAAGGAATTCCTGTTTTATTATGCTGTTTGTTTTAGCCTGATAAAGTTTTGTGGAAAAAGCCACTTAGGTAGAAGTCAGAGCATAGGTTTCACATGGTATCACCATTGTGCTTTTAACAGCATATTATTTATGGTACTTGTAGACAATGAAATATTCAGCACTAAAAAGAAATGAACTGTCAAGCCATTAAAGATATGAAAGAACTTCAAATGCTAATTAACTAAGTAAAAGGAGCCAATCTGAAAAGGCTACATACTGGGTGATTCCAACTATTTGACATTCTGAAAAAGGCAAAGCTGTGGAGTCAATAAAAAGATCAGTGGTTACCAAGGGTTAGTGGGAATGGGAAAGAGAGGATGAATGGGCAGAGCACAGAGGATTTCTAGGGCAGAGAACCTACTCTGTGTGGTACTGTAATGGTGGATACATCAGTCTACATTTGTCCAAACCCCTAGAATGTACGATACCAAGAGTGAATCCTAATGTAAACTCTAGACTCTGGCTGATGATAATGTGTCAGTGGAAGTTCATTAGTTGTAAAAAAAAAAAAAAAAAAAAAAGAAAAAAGGACCACTCTCGGAAGGTAGATGTTGATGATGAGGGAGTCTGGGGGGGGCCAGGAGTATATGGGAAAACTCTGTGTATTTTCTGCTCAGTTTTACTGTGCAACTAAAACTGCTCTGAAAAGTAAAGTCCACTTCTTTTAAAAGCATATAATTATTCATTATAAAAAATCAAGAAATCAATATGAACTTAAGTGATGTGTAATGTTGAGCCTTCAGTATTTATTTTTGATGACAGCATATCATTCTCAATCATTCAGTGATGAGAAATTTTAATTAGTCACTCTGATGTGGCTTATACCATCTAATTATTTTAAATAACGCTAGATGGTGTTTATTTTTAGGATTGAAAATTAATATGAAAAGAAAATATTTTAATTGACTGGGTTTTGCCATGTAAATGATAAATCTCAGTACCCAATTCCAAAATTAGAAAAAAGGGATCACTGAAGAAATAGGACTCAGTAGGGGTGCCTGGGTGGCTCAGTCGGTTCATCTGCCTCTTGATTTCGGCTCGGCTAAGGTCAAGATCTCCTGGTTTGTGGGTTCGAGCCCTGCATTGGGCTCTGTGCTGTCAGTGCTATCTGCCGATAGCACAGAGCCTGCTTGGGATTCCGTCTTCTTCTCCTTCTGCCCTTCCCCGCTTGCTCTCTCTCTCTCTCTCTCTCTCTCTCTCTTAAATAAAAATAAACAAAAAAAAAAAATAGGGGTCACTAAATGGAGTTCAGTTGATTTAACAAAGTAAAATATTTTTTTAAGCAATTGTGTGGCTTTTCGCAATTAAAATTTTCTGAAAGTATTTTAGAATTTGTTCACTTATTCAGCAGACATTTAATGTGTGCCTGCTCTGTATATGGGGCTGTGCCGAGTCAGTGCGGGCTGCCCGGCTACATCTGGTCAGTCAGGCACTGCACTGTTGCTGCTTCAAAAGCCCTGAAGTTGGCTTGGCAGAGGCAGGATGGTGAAGCAGAGAAAGGTCACAGTGCTACGGTAAGAGGGCATCCGGGACACATAGAAGAGTTCCAGGTGGTATGACACAGAGGAGGGACCAGGTAGTAGTGTAGTTGGAAAAAGGAGAGTTGGTGATGTCTTAGCCGAGTTTACAAAGATGAGTAGATGTTTATCAGGGAGACCAGTCCTTCTGACTCCAAAATCTGAGCTACTTCCATATGCAGAATTGGTGGTCATTGAATGAAATCTTACGTTAAATGTGATGGTGAATCTCTGACTGATGAGTCAGGGCTCACTTTGCAGAAATTACGGTGTGCATTCTTCTGCGTTATATGTTTCATTGCCAAGAATGAAGAAGTTTTCAAACAATCTGTGCATAGACCAGAGCAAATATTTAACGGCGTGAATACTTGGATTTCTTAGTACATGTTAGAGACTTGTAGTAGTAAGGAGGAAACTTTAAAGGGCTCAGGATATAAATTACTCTAATTTACTGTAAATGGAAAAATCGTCTGCATTTTAGGAGTATTGACATTGAATTCTTTTTATTTAAAAAATTTTTTTTAATGTTTTACTTATTTTTGAGAGAGAGAGAAACAGAGAGAGACAGAGAGAGAGAGACAGAGTACGAGCAGGGGAGGGGCAGAGAGAGAGGAAGACACAGAATCCAAAGCAGGCTCCAGGCTCTGAGCTGTCAGCAAAGAGCCTGACGCAGGGCTCAAACTCGTGGACCGTGAGATCATGACCTGAGTTGAATTTGGATGCTTACCCAACTGAGCCACCCAGGAGCCCCTTGAAATTTAAAATGTTTTTGGGGTGCCTGGGTGTCTCAGGCAGTTAAGTGTCTGACTGATTTCACCTCAGGTCATGATCTCACAGTTCATGGGATCGAGCACCATGTTGAGCTCTGTACTGACAGCACAAAGCATGCTTGAGATTCTTCCTCTCTCTGCTCCTCCCCTGCTCACACACACTCTCTCAAAATAAATAAATAAACATTAAAAAGTAAAATGTTTTTGTGGTTTTGCTGGATTTAACTGATTATCTCTCAGCTGACTTTTGTTGGGAAAAGTATGATCTTATATAGAAAATGTACTTTATGTTAAAACCTCTTAGTATGATCTTATATAGAAAATGTACTTTATGATAAAACACTTTTAGTTGTTCATGTCCTCTAAATGTAATTATTGTTTACCAACAGTTGTTTCCATTAAAAGATACCAGAACTGTGGCACATCATACTGCCATTAAAAAGATTGAGGTCAATCCGTTTCTACTGATATAGAAAGGTATCAGTAGAAGACAAACTAGCAAAGTTTCAGAAGAGTAGGTAAAATAAAATCATTTTTTGAAGAAGAAAACTATATGTACGGATCAATATTCACGCATGTACGCGTACAATACATATGAAAAGGAAAAAAAATCCTGGGAAAAGCATTTTCCTTGAGTGCCTAGGGTGCTGGAGGAGATTGGTGGTCAAGGGTAACTTTCCTTTCTTAACTGTTTATTTGTCTATATTCTCTGGGTTTCTTTTTTACAATGAGTGTGTATTTCTTTAAATTTGTTGTATATTAGAAAATTCAAATAAAAATAATAATAAAGTAACCATTGGGAAAACATTAAAGCTATAACAGATACACAAAGCAAGGTAAAATAAGTAGTTTTGAACTGAATGGGAAAAAAAATCTAGACAGAAGAATGGAAAGTCTATATTTTCAGAGCCAGTTTACGTTTTCTTAAACTTTGTTATTATGTAGACAGACTGATTGATCCTCTTTTCAAGTGAAAAGCTGAATCAGCTCTATTCACCCTAAATGGGCACTTAGACTCCAGTAAGGAGATGAACACTGTCTGCTTTAGAACAGTGCATGAGCTCATTTTTTTTAAAAAACTCCTCTAAACCTGTGGTTTGTTCTTATCCCATACGGTGATAACAATAATGGAATGTAAAGCAGCTTCTGTCCTAACTTCCAGGAAAATTCTTAAATTAGTTACCATTTTGTAGTCCTCTTTTTACAATAAATAATTATAGATGTTACTCGGATGCTCGGGTGAGTAGAAGTCCCTCTAAAACCATTTTAGTCCACTTCCCTGCTCCTAAGAAAAACTCCCCGACAGATGGCTGTCTTTCAGTATTAAAATTCTTCATAAAACAAACCTCTGCCACGTCTAGGGAGTATTCCATTCCACTGTATCACAGGAAGAATATTTAATTTTCAGACTGTTTGAAATGATATAAAGAGTTTCGAACCAAAACCCCTGTTGTTTGTATTAGCAACTTGGAGCTGAAGCTGAAATAATTTGCAGTTGTTATCAGGTTATATTTGCCAATCACAAATATTTAAGAAATAAATATAAAATTGGGGGGGGACTCATTTCCCTTATTTATTAGCATCTTACCAGTCAGAACTGATTTGCCCTAAGGAAAATAGCACGTTAGCTACATCTGATTTATTCTTTCTGTGGTATATATTCAGAGGTACAGAAGATGGTGGTGATGATGATGCTGGTGATGCTGGTGATGGTGATGATGATGAAAGCTACTAAAGTGTGCATGTACTTACCATAGTAGGGTTTATTGTGTGCCAGGTACTGTTCTCAGTACTTGGCATGTATTAGCTCATTTAAGCCTCACAACAACCATGAGGTACTAGTGTTGAGGTACTAGGTACTAGTGTTGTTCCCATTGTCACATAAGGAAACCACAGCATAGGCAAATTAAGTAACTTGCCCAAGGTTCACACCAATTATTAAGTGGCAGAGCCAGGTGAGAAGAACTCTTTCCCAGCCATCATATGATGCACTCTTAACATGCATGGCATTTTCCTTGCAGAAATTCTGCTCCCTATACAACCTAGGAAGTATTTCCAGTTCTCCTCTTAGCATTCTGGCTACAGTGTGTCCATAGCAAGTTCTTCCAGAAGGAAAGTAATTCACCTGTTAAATATTTAACAGTGTTATTCAGGAAATATCTATAGACCACTTACAGTTTACAAGAGGCTGAATGGGAGATCGTGACTCTCAAATAGAATTCACCAGTATCCGTCACCATCTCAGAATGAGGAATTTTTCCATTTTGCCTTTTGAACTGGTGCCCTCCACAAGAATGACGCACTTCTAGAAAGCATCTCCTTACCCTCCACCGCTCACATCCCCCAAAACTAACACAGCTCCCCTTGAACTGGTGCCTTTGCCAAACCACTTTTCACATCTGTAAATCTTTCAAACACATGAGCAGCATGGAGACCTGGAGTTCTGGGGTCAGTGTGGGAACACATTCTATAAAGTACCTTCTGATTTACAGAGTGTCCCCACCCCACCCCCGATTACAGCGATGTATCTGTGAAGACTGTCAGACAATGCTCTGAAAACCTGCTGTTCCTCTTCCCAGCCCTCACATGGTGGTCCTCAGAAGAGCTCTCTGGCATCTCATACTGGCCAGCAAGGGGAATGGGGTAGATGTCTGTGGGTAGTGTCTGTGCATTGATTGCTTCACCAAGAAGGCTTACCTTACCTGTTCTTTCCCGAAGAAGAGCTTTGTCTGTGTTTAGGGCTCCAATCTTCTTCTTCTTTTTCAATTTTATTTTTTAGGTTTACATATTTATTTTGAGAGAGAGAGAAAGAGAGCACACGAGTGTGGGAGGGGCAGAGAAAGAAAGAGAGAGAGAGTCCCAAGCAGGCTCTGTGCTGTCAGCACAGAGCCCAATGCAAGGCTGGATCCCACAGGCTGTCAGATCGTGACCTGAGCGTAAATCAAGAGTCGGACCCTTAACCGACTGGGCCACCCAGACACCCTTAGGGCTCCAATCTTCTTCGTGGGTTATCGGGAACACTTCATGGATATTGAAGAATTCACTCCTCATCTACTATGTATAGGGATACACGTTGTTGATTAGCTTTTAAATAATTTTTGTTTACATTAATAAAGAAACCTCCATGCAAATCCAGCAGAGTGTAACTGAATGAATCTCTAAAAAGTTATTTCATGCAAATTAAAACAAAAATGTGATACCATTTTTTTCCTTGTGTTGGTAAAAAAGAAAATTTGGTAATACCAAGTGGGGGTACTCTCTTACTTTTAGAGGGAATTGAAGGTAAATTGACATTGCCTATCAAATGTAAAATGTGTGTATGCTTTAATCCAGAGTCTTGCTTTGAGGATTCTGTCCTACAAAAACATTCACTTATATATACAAGGATCCACATACAGTACAACTTAACTGTCAGAAAGGGAATAGTTAAATAATGGAATATATGTATAGAGGAGTACAATGCAGGAATGAGAAAGAATGATGTGGGAGCCCGTATACTGACATAGGAGGGGGGTGGTTCCATGAAGTGTTGAGAGAAGAAAAGAAAGTTGCAGAATAGGATGGGTAATACGATATCATTTCTGTAACCAAAACTAGAAAAAACTCTCAGAAGATCCACCAAATCGTTAATAGTAGTCAACCGTTGGCGAGGAGAGGGGTTACCATGAGAGTGAGGACTGACTTTTTATTATATTCATAATGGCGGTGTTTGAGTTTTTTATTTTATTTATTTTTTTTATTATTTTTTAAATGTCTATTTACTTTTAAGAGAGAGACAGTGTGCAAGTGGGGGAGGGGCAGAGAGAGAGGGAAACACAGAATCTGAAGCAGGCTCCAGGCTCTGAGCTCTCAGCACAGAGCCCGATGCGGGGCTCGAACTCACAAGTCGTGAGATCATGACCTGAGCCGAAATCGGATGTTTAACTGACTGAGCCACCCAGGCACCCCTGAGTTTTTTTACAAGTACCTATTACCTTAATACCTTTTTAACAAGAAGAGTCAAAAGTTTGTGAACAGTTTTAAATCAACATCAAGAATTTCTAAAAGCCACTCAATAGTCCTAATTCCTCATTTACTTATAAAAATACATGTGTCAAGTATTTGGGGCAGTGCCAGATATAATTGTAAATAGTTATAAATTGTAAATAATCGTATTCATTCCATACATTCTGTTCTGCACACCCTTAGCATTTAGATGGTTTCATGTTAAGTTGGGGATTAATCTTGGATTTTTGAAGAGTGTTTCTTATTTTTTAACGCTCAAAGATACGAAAGTAGTAACAACCTGAGACTATTGCAGGTTACCAGAGTCATAGTGAAGAAAGAGACTCTACCAGTTTCTGTTTTCCTCCCAAATCATATTTTTGCTAAGAGTTGCTGTTTCCTTTTCCTGTGTGTTTCCAAATTGACTTTTAAATTTCACATCAGTTTTCTCTTATTTGAAGGCCACTTTTAATAAAGATAAAAAGATCACCAATTCAAAGGAGACTATAAATAGAGAGTACCGAAGCTCTTTCAAGACTCAGGCACTGGGTGCTTGGCACGCTCACAAGCAAAGTGATTTGCTCCAGGATCCTGCACTCGATTCACATGTGTGTTTCACACTATAAACCGCTCCATTGTGGAGTGGATGTCACCCCATTGTGACTTAGTCCTGAAGAGTCGAAGTCATAGATAGGGCTTTGGAGAAATAAGATAACCTATTGCAGTGTTTACTAATGACTGATAAGTTATTTCTGTTAATTCTGTTTTGTGTGTGTGACAGTACCATGTTCATTGACATTTTTGTGTGGCAGATTCTTAGCATAATCTTTATTTCCATAACAACATTTATACCAAAAATACATACTTTCGTGTATACATCGTTACTTAGACTATATTTGCCTTCTTGAGTTTCAGCCTAGGTAGTCTTTTCTAGTTCCCTAAGGTAGAATTAAATAGTTTCCACTATGCAGCTGTTGGTCTCATGCTGATATATCCAGGTTACGGGGGCCTTTTCAGATAATTCCATGTAAATCTACAGTTGTTTGTCTCAATTAAAAATAGATTTTTAGGGGCGCCTGGGTGGCACAGTCGTTTAAGCGTCCGACTTCAGCCAGGTCACGATCTCGCGGTCCGTGAGTTCGAGCCCCGCGTCAGGCTCTGGGCTGATGGCTCGGAGCCTGGAGCCTGTTTCCGATTCTGTGTCTCCCTCTCTCTGCCCCTCCCCCGTTCATGCTCTGTCTCTCTCTGTCCCAAAAAAAAAAAAAAAAAAAAAAAAAATTAGATTTTTAGAGTGATCATGGGGCCATTCTCTGTTTCTTGACTTCTGCCTAACTTTTTTGGACAGTTTTTATTTCCTTTGTTTCTTTACCTCATTATTTTATTTATTTATTTTTTTATTTTTTTTTTTTTAACGTTTATTTTTGAGGCAGAGAGAGACAGAGCATGAATGGGGGAGGGGCAGAGAGAGGGAGACACAGAATCGGAAGCAGGCTCCAGGCTCCGAGCCATCAGCCCAGAGCCTGACGCGGGGCTTGAACTCGCAGACCGCGAGATCGTGACCTGAGCCGAAGTCGGACGCTTAACCGACTGAGCCACCCAGGCGCCCCTTTACCTCATTATTTTAGACCCTATAAAATACTGGTCTTAAAAACCAGTATGTTTTCCCATTCACAATTGCACCAAGAAGCATAAAATACCTAGGAATAAATCTAACCAAAGATGTAAAGGATCTGTATGCTGAAAACTATAGAAAGCTTATGAAGGTAATTGAAGAAGATTTAAAGAAATGGAAAGACATTCCCTGCTCATGGATTGGAAAAATAAATATTGTCAAAATGTCAATACTACCCAAAGCTATCTACACATTCAATGCAATCCCAATCAAAATTGCACCAGCATTCTTCTCGAATTAGAACAAGCAATCCTAAAATTCATATGGAACCACAAAAGGCCCCGAATAGCCAAAGGAATTTTGAAGAAGAAGACCAAAGCAGGAGGCATCACAATCCCAGACTTTAGCCTCTACTACAAAGCTGTAATCATCAAGACAGCATGGTATTGGCACAAAAACAGACACACAGACCAATGGAATAGAATAGAAACCCCAGAACTAGACCCACAAACGTATGGCCAACTCATCTTTGACAAAGCAGGAAAGAACATCCAATGGAAAAAAGACAGTCTCTTTAACAAATGGTGCTGGGAGAACTGGACAGCAACATGCAGAAGGTTGAAACTAGACCACTTTCTCACACCATTTACAAAAATAAACTCAAAATGGATAAAGGACCTAAATGTGAGACAGGAAACCATCAAAACCTTAGAGGAGAAAGCAGGAAAAGACCTCTCTGACCTCAGCCGTAGCAATCTCTTACTCGACACATCCCCAAAGGCAAGGGAATTAAAAGCAAAAGTGAATTACTGGGACCTTATGAAGATAAAAAGCTTCTGCACAGCAAAGGAAACAACCAACAAAACTAAAAGGCAACCAACGGAATGGGAAAAGATATTTGCAAATGACATATCGGACAAAGGGCTAGTATCTAAAATCTATAAAGAGCTCACCAAACTCCACACCCGAAAAACAAATAACCCAGTGAAGAAATGGGCAGAAAACATGAATAGACACTTCTCTAAAGAAGACATCCAGATGGCCAACAGGCACATGAAAAGATGTTCAGCGTCGCTCCTTATCAGGGAAATACAAATCAAAACCACACTCAGGTATCACCTCACGCCAGTCAGAGTGGCCAAAATGAACAAATCAGGAGACTATAGATGCTGGAGAGGATGTGGAGAAACGGGAACCGTCTTGCACTGTTGGTGGGAATGCAAATTGGTGCAGCCGCTCTGGAAAGCAGTGTGGAGGTTCCTCAGAAAATTAAAAATAGACCTACCCTATGACCCAGCAATAGCACTGCTAGGAATCTATCCAAGGGATACAGGAGTACTGATGCATAGGGGCACTTGTACCCCAATGTTCATAGCAGCACTCTCAACAATAGCCAAATTATGGAAAGAGCCTAAATGTCCATCAACTGATGAATGGATAAAGAAATTGTGGTATATATACACAATGGAATACTATGTGGCAATGAGAAAAAATGAAATATGGCCTTTTGTAGCAACGTGGATGGAACTGGAGAGTGTAATGCTAAGTGAAATAAGCCATACAGAGAAAGACAGATACCATATGGTTTCACTCTTATGTGGATCCTGAGAAACTTAACAGGAACCCATGGGGGAGGGGAAGGAAAAAAAAAAAAAAGAGGTTAGAGTGGGAGAGAGCCAAAGCATAAGAGACTGTTAAAAACTGAGAACAAACTGAGGGTTGATGGGGGGTGGGAGGGAGGGGAGGGTGGGTGATGGGTATTGAGGAGGGCACCTTTTGGGATGAGCACTGGGTGTTGTATGGAAACCAATTTGTCAATAAATTTCATATATAAAAAAAAAAAAAAAAAAAAAAACCAGTATGTTTAGCACAGTTTATACACTAGTCCCCAAAGGATAGGCATAGTGTTTGAACTTCTTACTGCATGACTTTTTACTGTTTGTTTGGACCACATTTATGTATTCATACATTCAACAAAAGATAAAGAAAAAATAGGATGTTGGACTACACAGTAATGGAGGAAAGGCTGCTGTCTTCGACAATCTTGTCGAATGCCCCATGAAGCTCTCCTTTGTCAAGATCATCTTGGAACAGAGACATAAACAAAGTGACTGTATGATCTGAGCCATGGAGACATCAGGCAGATGAGATTTTCAAGCAGAGGGAGCAGCAAGTGTTCAAGCTCCAAAGTGGAAACACTCTTGGCATATTCAAGAAAGTACAAGGAGATCAGTATAGTTAGAGCAGAGTGAGCAAGGGGAGAGCAGATGACGTCTGAGAGGTGGGACCACATCATGTAGAGTCTTGAGGGATGGTTGTGAACATAAGACATGTGACTTGATTTATGGTTGAAGAGGATGTCCCCGGCCGCATGTGGGCGCTGATGAAAGTGTGGGTATCAGGAACTAAACTTCTGGGACGGTAACCAACCCAACCCCAGCAAGAAATACATTTTGTAACATTACCGAATTCCAGTTTATTCTTTTTTCACATGCTTGGGTGGTAATGGATTCTCTAACTTAGCCGAGTTTCTTTGTGATGGGCCAAGCAACAGAGATCATTGTTTTAATTTGAATATAATGAAGGGACTCTCGCCAGGTTGTGACCCAAGAAAGCTGCCCAAGTGACATGGTATCAGTGCAGGGAACTGGAGACTGAGATCCCATTTCACAAGACTCCACACACACGAGTCCTTATTCTAAGAACACCCCCCTTCCAAATTTTGGAGGAATTTAAGACTGTCACATAGGATCAGGTCACGGCTGGGATAATTTTAAAAACTGTAGCGGATCCTCCTCTTCAATCCATTGATATCTTTGTGGGTAGCGGTAAATAAGGCCTATCTCACTATCCTTGATCTTGACAGGCCCTCAATAGAAAACTGGTTCCAGGAGAGTAGTAGTCTAGGGGTATGGTGGATTCTGGAAACCCTCGGCAGAGATAGGCCTACTGCAGCAGCCAGTCCCTAGAGTAGACACTTATGAAGTGACTGCATGTATTTCTTCTTTTAAAAGAGACGCTGTATAAAGTTTAACAAGAAATCCAGAGATAAAAACGTGCCATTAGACCTTCACTGTCTAGAACTGTTATATCATTTAGAAGTATTACTCTAGCAGTAAATTGTAGAGAATGAAAATGCAGACCTGTAACATATAGCCCTTTCCAGGCAAACTAAAGCTTTCATACCAGGAATAGATTTTGACCTTTTTTTTCTTCCGTAAATTGTGGTGTTTATAGATGATACAGAAACATGAAGTTGATATCCAGAGCACAGAAGATGACCAATGTAACAAAAACTTTTAAGATTCTAGTTTAAGTAAATTTTGTCCACACTAATGTATTTTACCACAGGTTTGTTTTGAGGAGGAGAATTTTGAGAGATAATTATAGTCCTGTTCTGCAGAAAGATTTAGGCAATATTACCACTACATCTGTGCAAAGTTTAATCATAGATTTTGAAAATACTTCTGGAAATTTTATTTTCCTATGGCTATTAGCCGGCACAGAATATTTAAGCCGTTTGTTAGATATTATGTTCCATGTTACTCTAATAAGGAATAGATTGTGTGTGCTTAAGTGTGTAGATGTAGGTGTAGACACATGGTGATGCCCGGTACTTAAACCACTGTAATTATTGAATAATAAAGTAGTGTTTTTAAACTCTTCAGATTTTTATTTTCAGTTCTAAGAAATTGGATTTTGAATGCTGATTCCTACCTTCTCTGATAAAGTAGAGTGACATGATGCTTTAGACAGGAAAAACTTTGAGAAACTAACCTTTTACTAATCAGTTAATAGTGGGGAAGCTTCATATGTGTCAGAAGCCTTCAGTACCCTTTCTTCTCTCAAGCCAGTATACAGAGAGGACATCCCATACCTGAGCCCAGCAAAACCAGCAGGCCATCCCAATATAGTGTCTTTCGTGTGACTAAAAAAAAAAACATTAATTTTCCACTGAAAGGAAAGAAGTCGTGTCACTGGGTAAGGCTTAGGGATAGGACGAAAGTATTATTGAATCCACTACTTGCTAATAAGTACCAAACAAAAAGTTTTAAAACTTAATATCTTGTTTCCTAGATTTATGAAATGTGGATGGATGTCATAATGAATGCCCAAACAGCTTTATCAGAATATCTCTGGTTTCAAAATCCTCACATTCAAACCTCTTTCTCTCTCTCAGCCTCTCAGAAATGTAGTTGCATGGCCAGGTAGTATTTTACTCAGTTTCAAGAAAGCATTAGAGCAGTAATTTCCTTGCTGTCATGTTTTACCTCCCCGTCCCATCTTTAAAAAGATAATAATGGAAAAGTTAGCTTGGTAGTATGACATCAAAGAGAAAAAAGGCAACAGTTGTGTGGTAGAATTGTGTAATATCATAAATATTTAGGGTAAGCCACTTGTTCATCTGGGCAACTCATACTGAGTATATTGAAAACTCTTTGGGGATATAAAATCATACCTTATTTATACTTGTAATAATTTTTATTCGTATCTTCCCAGGCTCCAGCCATATGGTCATGAAATCATTATGGCAAAGCATAGATCCGGAGTTCAGATACCTAATTCAGTTGAGAAAATTAATTTAGCAAAAAAGAAATAAAAGTAAATCAGCCTATTATAACCTTCAAATCATCCTCCCTAAGCTTGCTTTTCATGTAATGCCAAATAAGTACCAAATATGCTTACTTACACTACTGTACTCGTAGCTCTCATTTAGATAAACTGGCAAATGTGGAAGATCTATGGAACTTGCCAGATAACTTTTTCTTGTGGCTGACTTACTAATTTCATTCTAAATTATTGATATCAACTTAAGCATAACATTTATGTAGCTTTTTATGATTGTTCTGCTAGAAAGAATATTTCACTGCTTAATACTCTAATAAAATGTGAGAACATAATCAGATTGAATATGCACGCCTTTTCATCTTTTCTGTTTCTGTTCGAATAGAAGTATTTGCATAATAGTTACTCCAGCAGAACTGAGTTTCCATATTAAATCTCGTTTGTATTTGACCCTGTTTATCGTTTGAAAATTCAAGGGTGTTTGTAATGATGAAGTTGTCTTTTCCTGCCAGTAATTATTAACGGGACTAAGTGGTATTCCACATCATTTTTCTTTCAGTTGATTTTATTTTTTTTTTTTCAACGTTTATTTATTTTTGGGACAGAGAGAGACAGAGCATGAACGGGGGAGGGGCAGAGAGAGAGGGAGACACAGAATCGGAAACAGGCTCCAGGCTCCGAGCCATCAGCCCAGAGCCTGACGCGGGGCTCGAACTCACGGACCGCGAGATCGTGACCTGGCTGAAGTCGGACGCTTAACCGACTGCGCCACCCAGGCGCCCCGCTTTCAGTTGATTTTAAGAGCCACTAAAGTGCAACAGTTTTGAAAAATCTCAGTGTATTAATTATCTGTTGATTTAAAAATATATGTCAGAGCCCACTTCCACCTCCAGGTTATCTCACCTGGTTTTTTTTGTTTGTTTGTTTTTGTTTGTGTTGTTGTTAAAATGTTCAATCCAGGTTCTACATGGTCAGCTATTATGAGCGGAATCACAGAATAGCCGTTGGAGCTCGCCACGGTTCAGTGGCCCTGTACGACATCCGGACTGGAAAATGTCAGGTAAATAAATCATTGCGACTTCCTCTCCATAAAGTGTGGAAGTTATTGAAAGGAGTGGGAGACTAGCGCTTCACCAGTTGACATGCTGAGCTGCTGGAACATTATGGATAATGCCAAAGGGATCAATAGTTTAATGAAGGACTCAGAGAATATAGAGCCCTACTGTCTTTATTCACTGGCGACGAAGGGCGGCCACAGATGGGTTCCTAACAGAGCCCAGAGAAAGGTGGTCCTGCTCACCAGGTCTTTGGCGGTAAATCTTTTCTTTCAAACAGAGTTTTCTGATTCTCCTATTTTTGCCATGTGTTGTCTGAGAAACTCTGGATGATACATTATTTTGATTAATAACTAACCAAAAATTAATTTCCCAAGTGAAACCAGATATTTGGCAATTATAAGACAACATTCCAGCCAGAGTTTAAGAGAAGAAGAAAACCACAACAGCATTGAGTGTGGCTCTATAAAAGTGAGACTGATGAGATAATGTTATTTTTTATACTTTTATAACTCCTTATATACTTTTATAACACTTTATTGCTGATGAAGAATCGTTCATGATTTCGTTTTTCATCTCGATCACTGGATTCTCAAAATGTGCCAGTTGGTTAGACAGGGCACATCTGGCCCTGCTCTAGATAGAGGTGAATCAAAACTCTGAGACTTTAAATCTGTTTATCCCAGAGATCATACTATTAGCAAATGGCAAAACCAAGGCTAAGCTCCCCGGTGATTATGGTAAATTTATAGTGCTCATTGATAAATAGTTCCAAGTCATAACTTCCTATGTTTCATTGTAGCATTTATCAGTGCTGATCTATTCCACCATATTAGGAATTATATTCAACTGTATTAGGAATTTCAACTGTATTATGAAGAAATTCATAAGGCTATAGCTAAAATTTTAAACTGCCTCTTAAATTTAATCAGCATTTAATTTATTCTCCAAAAGCTTCCCTGGTTGCTTTTCATGAAACCGTGGTTCTAAGAAATGGTAACAGATGTTAGGGGGGGGAGAGTTTCAGGGTCAGACAAGTTTAGGGGAGACGACTGGAATGTTGAACACTTTTTTTTTTAAGTTTTTTAAAATTTTTATTTATATTGAGAAAGATATAGCGAGCAAGTGAGGGAGAGGCGGAGAGAGAGACAGAATACCAAGCAGTATATTTAGTACATTTAGACATTTTAGTGCCCCCATGATGTTTTTCCTACTTAGCTTCTTGATACCCCAAATGATCATTAGTGTTGTATGATTGAATAACGGTTACCTCCCAGCTCTGTATGGAAATAAAGGTTACCCTTTCTTCTAATCACTCAGAACATGAAAACGAAGCTAAATCTCTAAACTCAGTCTTCACTGCTTTAGCCAGTGACCAGTTATATCCAGTGACAATGACACTTCGGGGATTCTCATAACTCTTTTATGGTGTCAGTGTTGTAGTATTTGAAATCAGTGAGTCAACAGTTGAAACAGAATACACAAGTATACTTGTCATGTTCAGAAATGATGTCTTCTTAGGAGTGAATCCAAGGACTAGGAGTTTTGAACTGGGAATACGTGGTAACGTATTTCTCGAATTAGCTCTCCGCATCAGGTGACACAGAGAGGGGGACGGTTTCCCTAGCATGAGTGAAGACACAGAGATATGACATAAAACATGTAGAGAGGATAACTAGAAAGTTCACTAGACTCTAAGGGTAGGGTTCCGATTTTGCAGGACGGTAAGGCTTATATAACCACTATACAGGGAGAGTCACAGCTGATGGGAAGATGTGCTGTGACCTGGGCAGGGTGCCAGACTCTGAGGGGACATCCATGGGCCCAGTGGAAGCAGAGGACCCATGCCTGTGAGGGAGTGGAGGAGGAATGTGTAGGGTCCCTGTCATTGTCACTCCGTTGCTTGGTAAAGGATAGAACAGAAACACTAAGTCTCTGTCCCTTACCTTTTGGCATTGGCTGCTGCTGTTTTGTGTTTGTTTTTGTTTTTTTAAGTCCATTTTCTCTCGACTTGTTCTCCCCAAACATAATGGAAGATTATACAAAGCCACAGAATAAATATGCATATCTGTCTGGAGCGTGAATTTGACTTCAGTGTAACTCTTGCCCAGATCTGCCTGCCCTGTTTCAGTAAATGTTCTACTGGGACACAACCACACTGGTTGCTTGGACGACTTGCTCGTTGTCTGTGTTGCTGTCGCACTGCAAGAGCGGAACTGAGTTGTTGTAGCCACTGAAGACCATATACTGTGTAGTCCGCAAAGCCGAAAATATTTACTAGCTGGCCCTTTACAGAAAAAGCTTGCTGACCTGCGCCTTGGCTAACTGAGGAGGGAGGGTTAAGTCATGTAACTGCCAAGTCAGTGGAAACACTGGACTGTAATACATCAGAGAAGAATAATTAGAAACCGTGTGGCTTGAAGCCCATCACCACTTACGCGTCTCATAACCTCAGGGAAGTTTCTTAAACCTCTCCGAGCTGAAGTTTCCTCACCGCCAGCCGTGATAGAAATAGTGCCTGTTACTGTGACAAGTTAATTGTGTAATTGATGTGAAATTGTTAGCACGGTGCCCGCCAGGCCGTTAGTTTAGTAAGTGCTGGTTGTTGTCATAATATTCACAGAAACTTGGAAACCCATCCCGTTGCAGTTAAGTTGCATTAACTTTAGACAACACGCAAGGTCACTTGAAACATCAGGGTGTTTGTGGACTCTGGGGCTAGTTCACACTCCTCGCTGGTGGACCAGGGAAGCAGAGCGCCAGAGGCCATGCGTGGATTTCCTTCCTAAAGGCAGCGCTTGCCGGTGGTGTTAGGCCGACTCTCGGCTGACGATGGAAATCAGAACTTTGATGTTAAAAATCCTGCTGTGGTGCTGACTACGTTTTTACCTGACAAGCGCTAGCAAGTTAGGAATATACCTGACTCGACTTTTGCTTAATTAAAGAAAAAGAAACGTACCTCCCTAGGAAGTACTTAAATTTTGTTGGTAGGCAGCGTTCTCGATAAGCAGGCTAACGAAGTTCCGTGGATGCTTAGAGCTACAGGTTTGTGTGTGGTTAAATCAGCGATGAAAATCCTCCCTCTGGCAATATCTGCCTTTGGTTTGGCAGACTTGATATTATGTCTCACTGACTCGCCAATCTTTTTGAGACACATCCTTTGTGATAAATAACTGCTGGCTCTGTGCCAGTTTCTCCGAGGTACCTGTTAGCTAGTTTCCCTCAGGAAGTTCTCACAGTGTCACTTGGACGTATCTGATCCACTCGGGTAAATCCAGATACTTACTTTCTTTGGCCATAGTGTTAGAAAAAAGGCAGTGACCTGTGGCAGAAAGTATGGCAGAAATCATCTAAATCTTATAAGAATTTTATTATGGAAAAGTTTAAGTTCCTTCAAGAACTCATTTTTGGAAAAAAAAAAAAAAACCACCTCATTTTTGAAGCTCATTTTTTAGTGTCTAGAACACAGTGGATGGGGGTGCCTGGGTGACTCAGTTGGTTAAGCGGCCGACTTCAGCTCAGGTCATGATCTCACGGTTCATGAGTTCGAGCCCCGCGTCGGGCTCTGTGCTGATGGCGTGGAGCCCAGAACCTGTTTCGGATTCTGTCTCCGTCTCTCTCTCTGCCCTTCCCCCGCTTGTACTCTGTCTCTCTCTCTCTCTCAAAAATAAACATTAAAAAAATTTTTTTAAAAAGAACATAGTGGATGCATAATAAAATACATGTTGATCAAATAAAACACCGTGGGTCTTAGGAGTAAAAAATATAGTAAGAAACATTGTATGATGTGGTAAATAAAAATAAAGTATCCTTAATTATATTAAAAATGTATTTGTAATCTTAGGCATAATTATATCCTGGTATGTCAGAAACCCTCCCTCCCTCCTTCCTCTACTTGTTGTTTCTAAGGGATATCGGATAGGATATTTTTTCAGAAATAGCCCAGAGAACCTCTTTGTTATGAGTCATGAAAAGTACCTGTATGTGTCTTGGTGAATCCGCCTTTACCGACTCCTTTTAAAAAATGCATTTTGTAATCCTTTCTGTAGCTACTATTTGCTCCTGTCCTTTCTCTCACTAGTGTACATATTGAATGACTGGCCTGTAGCTCCTCCTTCGCCCCACACCTTCTAGCTTCCACCTTTGCAGAGCCGCTGAAACCACATACTCAGACATCACTGGGGTTCTCTGGTCCACACCAGGACCAAGGGGTGCCTCTTCTCACATTCTGTCTTTTGACTTCCACAGCTCTATCACTTATCTTGATTTTTCATTTTATTGTAGCCTTAGCTGGTTTTCTTAATGTCTTGGGGTATCCTAATGTTAATTTTTTACATATATAAATTTTTAAATATTTATTTATTTTGAGACAGGTGGGGCAGAGAGAGAGGGAGGGAGAATGAGTTCTAAGCAGGCACTGAACTGTCAGCGTGCCCAACATGGAGCTTGAGCTCACAAACCATGAGATCATGATGTGAGCCAAAACCAAGAGCCAGACGTGTAACCAACTGAGCCAGTCAGATGCCCCCAACCACTGATGTTACTTCTTACTGCTCTACTGCCCAGAGCCTGAGTTTCTTCCCTCACCTGTTCTTTTTCCTGACTTTGGCTAAGAATCCATACATTATCATTGACTCTTCCTCTTAGCAGGTGAGACAGATCAGGTCCACAGCCTGGGCTCAGCCTAAACTCCAGCCCTAAGGCTTTTATCTGCTAGACATTTCCATTTCGCTTCTTGTCATTGTTTCAGATTCAGTGTTTTAGAAAATCTCTCCAAGGCTACATTCTACCTGCTTCTTTCCTAACCTGCCTTTTTCTGTTAAGGGCCCAATTATATAATGATATCACAATTCCTATTCCTTGTCCTTCACCCATTCATACCCAGTCACTGAGCTCAGTCAACTTTT
This sequence comes from Lynx canadensis, assembly GCF_007474595.2. Taxonomy (NCBI): domain Eukaryota; kingdom Metazoa; phylum Chordata; class Mammalia; order Carnivora; family Felidae; genus Lynx; species Lynx canadensis. Next base: position 18,660,866 of record NC_044314.2, on the reverse strand, counting down.
CTTAGCAATATACCTGAAATCTACCTTTTCTTCTGCTAACAACCTAAATTAGGCCCTTGACCTGTGTGCTTCAAGGTCTTTGAGATTCTGGCCTTGATTGTCATACATAATCCCCTCCTCCTCTGAGCTGCGTTTTATTCAATAACACTGTGCCGTGCTGTCCCCTGTCTTGGTCCTCTCCCAGGGTACGTAGGAAAGCATTCAAAAATATCTGTAGGATGATCTGTTGCAAACACAGTAAAGATTTCAAGAAACGCCCCTTTCCCATTACACTTCTCTTTAGATTATATTGAAATGTCTGATTTCACTGAATATATACAGGTGTACAGTTGCTGTATATTTATAGGTGAAGTGCTGCTGGTTAACAAAAATGCTGAGGATAATCCACATTAACATAATGAAAATTGGCCCTGTTTTCATTAACGTTTCTATCGAAATTTATTTTCCTTTGACCTTCCTTTGAATTCCTTACACCCCCATAAATCTATATGGCCTTCTCAAATTCTTTACTTCTACCATATTTCTGGTTGGGATAAATTATAATTATTTCTTTAATAGCATTTGTGACCTGCCAAATTTGATATTAAAATTAATTAGCAAGTTATATATCTATGTCTAATAGCAGTATTAGAGCAGATTCTGGAGGCAGACTGACTTGGGTTTGAATCCTTGCTCAGCCCTTATTAGCTTTGAGGCCTGAGCAAGGTACTTAAATTCTTTATGCTTTAGGGTTTTTATTTTTTGCCTATAAAATGGACATAATAACTCTCATAACATTGTGTTGTAAAGATTAAAAGAATATATATAAAGCAAATGTCAGCCAATAGTAAGGGCTTAAAAACTGTTACCATCATAATTATTATTTAGTCATTAGTTAAATAATCAGTCAGCCTCATTCTGTTCACTCCTGCTGTTGTACGTTAAACTTCATACCAAGTAAATCTATTACAATTTCTTTCTTACGATTTTCTTTGCTGCTGTTTCCAGGACTACTTGATTAATCTTGCAAGTAGAGTGAATGGAATATCAAGCCAAGTAATTAGCAGATTTCACCATTGACTGATCTGTCCTCATCCATTTAATAGTTGTCCTTCTGTTTATCCTGATTTTCCATACCATTAATCTGTTGTCCTACTGATATACTTTTTTTCAATGATTTTTTAAAAATCATTACAAATACTACTTTTAGTGTTACTGCTATATAAGAATCTTCTCAAGTAAAGTAATTTTAGGCCAATTTTTAAATATACTATTCTCAGCTGCCAGCATAGCTCAGTTTTTGGCCCATCTGATTGCGTATGTTTAAAGTCTTCTATTAATCACCACTGGATTTGTTTTTAAGAACTTTATTACTATGTAATTTTCCACATCTGTTTTCTTCATCCTTTTTAAGACATAAAAGATGAAGTCAGTAATTCAGCCATTTGATTATTATTATTTTCAGTTTCTCACTTGTTAGCATAATTTTTTTGTAGTTTCTCTCGGTTTCAACAGGAGTGGTGGTGAGTGTTCTCATTCTCCCTCATTTGCATATGATGTGTTCCTTATCCCTTTGTCACTTATCTATTGAAATTCAGTCTAGTTCCTTTATAAACTTAACCTTTTTATGTAAACCACAAGCCATTTTTATGATCCATACGTGGGTGGCTGCTTTCATAACTCAAAAGAAAACTGTCGTTAGAATCTTAACTAGTTTTTATTAGGTCTCAAGTTGGTGTAAAATTTTTTATTCTGCTTCCTCTCTGGATCTGGCAGGCTATAGCCAATGCCTGATTCGGTTTCTTCTTTTTGCCAGCATGAAGCTTCCCATAAGTTTTTTTTTTTTTTTTTCCTCTCTCTGATGGAAGTATTTTGTTTTCTTTTTTCTTTTTTTTTTTTTTTTTTTTTTTTTTATTTAATTTTTTTAAATTTACATCCAAATTAGTTAGTATATAGTGCAACAATGATTTCAGGAGTAGATTCCTTAATGCCCCTTATCCGTTTAGCCCATCCTCCCTCCCACACTTCCTCCAGTAACCTTCTGTTTGTTCTCCATATTTATGAGTCTCTTATGCTTTGTCCCCCTCCCTGTTTTTATATTATTTTTGTTTCCCTTCCCTTATGTTCATCTGTTTTGTCTCATAAGTCCTCATATGAGTGAACTCATATGATATTTGTCTTTCTCTGACTAATTTCACTTAGCATAATACCCTCCAGTTCCATCCACGTAGTTGCAAATGGCAAGATTTCATTCTTTTTGATTGCCGAGTAATACTCCATTGTATATATATATCCCACATCTTCTTTATCCATTCATCCATCGATGGACATTTGGGCTCTTTCCATACTTTGGCTGTTATTGATAGTGCTGCTCTAAACATGGGGGTGCACGTGCCCCTTCGAAACAGCACACCTGTATCCCTTGGATAAATACCTAGTAGTGCAATTGCTGGGTCGTAGGGTAGTTCTATTTTTAGTTTTTTGAGGAACCTCCATAGTGTCTGCACCAACTTGCATTCCCAAGTATTTTGTGTTCTTTGACAATAATCTGCTGATACCTAGCCAGTCAGAATTGAGTAATTTGGATAATTTCCATCCTCTCCTTGAGAAGTCTAGATACAGTGTTTGAACGATTAGCATTTACATGAGAACAAGAGAAGAGGAAGATGTGTGGCAGCTGGTGAAAGAGGAAGTCTACCTGCTTTTTTCTCTGGCATTCCATTTTTTCCCAAAATGAATTATATTGATTGCTTCTTTCAATTATAAATGTAATTCGTGTTCATTTAAAAAATAACCTGAAGCAGTAACAAAATATTTAAAGCGGAAAGTTAAAGTCTACTGTTACCTGTAGTTTAGAGTTAATTCCTGTTTTAGCTGTTTGAATACTTTGAGTCTTGTTTCTGTAATAGACAAATAATATTATTCCCTCCCTCTTCCCCAGTATAATAGTTTCCTGCAGCCTGCTTTTTTTTTGTACTTAACAATGTTTTATCTCTTCCTGTGAGTCCGTATATCTCCTTCAATAATAGCAAGTATGTAATGAATGCCTACTTTTAGCTGTAAATAAAACAGGCATACTGCCCTCAACTAGCTTCTGTTCTAGTGAGAGGAGAGGAGACAAGTAAGAAACTAACAAGGAAATATCAGGTAGTGGTATGATAATACAGTGGGATGACTGGGTACCGCTTTAGGGACTCAGGGGTGAGCACATTGAGGGGATGGCATTTAACCTCAGACTGTGCCACCATCTAGAAGAAGGGCATTATACGGAGCAGGTAGTATAGAGAGTAAGGTTTGAACATTGAAAAGTTTGGGGAACAGAGAAAAGGCAAGCGCAGAGGGCACTGATTTTGTGAGCAAGTAGAAGATAGATTTGAGATGGCATGGGATAGGAAAGGAAGAATTCCAATCCAGAAGGCCAAGGTGGGGATCTCAGATTTTATTCTAGTATGATGAAATGCCTTCAGCAAATTTTAAGCAGGGAAATTATATGATCTGTATTTTAAAATTATTTTGTATTTGTTGTTTTTGGAATGCTTTTGTTCTTTATTTCACAACATTGGATTCATAGGAAATACACTACTCTGCAAGTTAAAAAAAAAATCTTAGTGCATCATAGCCAGAATTCCCAGGTGACAAACATTAATCTAGCATGTTCCTTATAAAATGTAAAATACTTTAACTGTTTTTCTGTTGATGAAATATTCAAATTGAATCCAGCTTCGCGTTCTTACAAACAAGGATGCAGTAAACATCTTTGAATATATGTCTTTATACACCAATACCTTTCTCTCTGTAAGATAGGTTCTAAAAATTGGAATCGGTGTGATCCATTTTTATTTTAAAAGATTGATTGCTTGCTGCTGAGGTGGGAGTCGAGTTGTTGCAGTGGGAACGGAGAAAAGTGGAAAGACGAAGGAGAGCCACCAGGTTTTGGTGATTGTTCACATGTAGGTGCGGTGTGGGGCTGTTAAGGGGGGAGGCGGGGGTGAGACAGAAGAATTCAGGGTGATCCAGGTGTGAGCCATGAGCAGCTCTTACAGATGGATTATGATGCCGTAACAACCGGGAGAAAAGCAGGCTGGGAGTAGGAATGAAGTTCAGGACGTCAGCATTGGACACATTAAGTGCAAAGGGCTGTTTTAATCGGTTTGGATGACTGCATAGTATTCCAAAACACAGATGTAGGAGATGCCATTGACCAGTCCTTTATCAGTTAACATTTAAGCTCTCTACCCTGCCTTTCTCACCATTACAAACAGTGTTGCATTGAATGGCCTAATTTATATAACTTTTCATGCCTATCTAATACGTTAGAGTAAATTCCTGGTTGTAGAGTACTAAGTCAGAAGATTTCTGCATCTGATTGCCAGAATGCTCTGAAACTTGAAACTGCCCACAGTTGATGGGCATTAGTTTTTCACACCCTCCCTAATATTCCTGTGAATAACAAACAGAATGACTCTTGAACCACAATTATTCTTATAAAAAATGAAACCTCACAGTTTGTGTGTTTTGGCTCTTGTATTTGTCATCCTATTCAACAGACAATTTATCCATTTATTGAGGAGTTATCATTCATCTTATCTTTTAAAGTATGATACAAAAATAAAGTTAAAATTAAAAAATTTTATGATGGCTCTTCTCTGTACCAGATACCATATTATAAGCAAGATAGCAACAAAATAAATACGAACTGTTCCTACCCTCAAGGAGTTTATGATTTGGTATGTAAGATAAGACATAAGCCCATAATTGAAATACTGTGATCATGCTTTCTAGCAGGGCAATCTAGAATGCTGTGGGAGAACATAAGAGGCACGCTAGCCCAGACTTGCTTAGGAATCTCGGGAGAATGGTCTGGAAGGGTTCTCTAAAGGAGAGGGCATCTGAATTGAGCCATTAGCAATTAGAAAAGAGGAAAGGGAAGGGACATTATGCCAGGCAGAAGGCATAATTCTGCATAATTTACAACATCTGCAAAGCCCAGAGGAAGAAGAAAGCTTAAGGGAAGCTTGCTTATGTAAAGCCAAAAGCTTTGTCCCAGATTATGTGAATGGTTCATGTTATAGCAATTTTCAGATTAGCATTACACCTGGAATTGCATAAATCTTATGTGAAAACAGTTTTTCCAGTAGATCAGTAGAGACACCCTTTATCTGTGACTTATTAAATACTAAGTCAGTAACAGATTTTGTAAAGTTATATGCTGTTAGCAAAGTGTTAAAGAAACAACTGAATGCTGGCTTTCTCCATAAATAATATTTTATTTCCATAAAAGAATATTTTTCCATAAATAATATTTTTAAAAGGGGGCTTGGCAAGATATGAAAATGTTTTCAGCATGAGATTTAAAGCACTCTAATGAAAATAAACCATATAATTCTCTCTAATACGTTTAATTTTGGCAAGCAATCTAAGGCTACTATATATCAAAAGAAAGCTAATATTCAAGACTTAACAAAACTGTCAGCAAACATACCTATATTAATAGAAGTTTGGAAAACAATATGTTCTTCTCTCTAAAAATAACAAAGATTTTACTAGTAGTTAGAAAGAGCTATGGACCTTAGGGATCTGGTGGACAGTAAGATTGATGTTTCTTTAAGGCAGAGTTTTGAAGCTTCGGGCACAGTTTTCACTGAGCAGAAGTCTATAACGCTTATACATCAAGGGCACTTATGTGGTGATTGCAAAAATTGCAGTGACAATTGACTACAGTACTTAGTCAGACTGTGACATTTTAGGTATTTTCTTCCTGCTCTTTTCAGCAGCTGGTTTTATGGCAGGTGCAACCAGAAATATGGCATCGGGGGTGATAGTAAGATGAATGGTTGGGGAAGACAATGGCTTCCCGACATCGTGTTGAAGAATTACCTAACAAGCTTCCTGTTTTGAAAGTGAAATGTTATTTAGAGAAGAATCTCTAGGAAGAGAAACAGATATCTGGAGCAGTGCTTGAAATCAGGCCATCATTTATTCTGGAAGTTTAAACATTTTTGAAGAATATTTTGAACTGACTGTGTGTGTTTCTGTTGTTTATCTCCTCTTATCACTCGCTGAGTATTTCTTATATCTGTGTTACACTTTGAATGGTGGCATTCAGGATTTTTGCACCAAGAAGGAAAATTAAAATACTTGGTATTATCTGTAGTTGGAAATACATCAGTCAGAGAATTCTGTTTACAAGCCCAGCAGAGTTGTTACAAGCATTTCAACATCCTTGTACAAGCTTAGACTAAAGTTTATTTTTAATCTCAAATTCACGTTTTATCTACATTTCTAAATGCCATTCAATTTCCTTGCTAGCTGTCTCTTTTTCCTCTTAACACATAAAAAAAAAAATGAAAGTGCACATGTGTATGTATATATGTATATGTGTTCAGGTATTTAGATATCCCATGTATACTTAGTATATAAAATTAGAAAATATTAGGTGAGTCACAGATCATTGAATTCATTCTGGATGCATTGCTTTGTAGTCTTTGTGTCCACTCTTGATATATAAGGTACTTAGAACAAGGACTGGCATGTAGTAACCATGCAATAAATGTGATCCATAAGTACTCTAAAACACATATGAGGACATGCCTCTATAGCTCATGATAGGTTCTAAATAGATGTTGATGATTTAAATGAGCTTTCTGTCAAAATTTGGTAGCTCCTATCTTAAATAGAGCTCCTGATGGAGTTCACATCTGAGTGGGGGAGGAGGTCAGAGGAGGTACATAAAAGCCCCTGGATCTAGCAGAGTCAGCCCCAGAAGTTGCTCAGTTAATCAAAAATGTTGCTCAAGTGTGGAATCATGTAAAATTATATGTATCTTAAACATTTCATTTTAATTTAAATCCTGTCAAGATAATTTTATTTTTCTTCTCTTGATGTGAGACCAACGCTTTTCCTTTCTATAATTGGACCACTGATTATAGTTCTAGAACATTCTTCCTGAGCCATGCCATCTTCTGTTTAAGTAAGTTGAGAAATTAAAGATACATGTAAAGCAGTCTCAGAGTATCAGAGACGCCTGGGTGGCTCAGTCAGTTAAGCATCCGACTTCGACTTCGGCACAGGTCATGACTTCACCATTCCCAAGTTCGAGCCCCACGTCAGGCTCTGTGCTGACAGCTCAGAGCCTGAAACCTATTTCGGATTCTGTGTCTCCCTCTCTGTCTCTGCCCCACCCCCACTCTTGCGCGCACATGTGCTCTCTCTCCCTCCCTCTCTCTCTCTCTCTCTCTCTCTCAAAAATAAACATTAAAAAAAATTTTTTTTTAAGCAGTCTCAGAGTATAATCCTAGATGTTTATACTTTGCCTGGTCTTGTGCATTTGTCTCACACCTAATTTCATGAGTGTGTCTATGTGTGTGTCCTTCTAGAGCCATCTTCCCCTGGTATTTTATAATTTCATCTGATATTTAATTCACCTGCCTATTTACGTTGACAGGCACAACTACCATGGCTTTGGTTAACTCCAGGTCAAAGAGCGCCCACCTTGGGGGAGCAGTGGTGAGTGAGCCTGTTGCCTGCTGGCATTCCTCAGGGAGTGGGCATCAGGATGCTTTACAGAGGGAATAGAGTGTATTGGTTAATGCCAAGAGTCAGTAAAGTCAAGGTCATTTGAGAGACATTCTGTTGCACGGTGCCCAGAAGTATTTACGTGACACTATGGAATGCAGAAGGGAATGAATGACCACTCCTGTGGGCGAGGTATTTCCAACCCAGCAGAGATGACAGAGATGAAACGAGTGAGTGCAGTCAAGGGTTTCGGAGCCCCCACAGAGGGTGACAGACCACAAGGTAGGAAAGGGTGAGTCCCGTGGAGGTAGGAAACAAGAACAGCAAAAGGTTCCTGAAGAAGGTGACATTTGAGTTGCATCTTGAGTAGCTGTTCCGTAGGCACACGTGGAGGAAGAAAACTTTTCGGAGAGAGGATGAAACATCAGTAGTAGTGCAGAGGCATTCTTTAGCCTATGTGCATCCCAGGAACTTTAGGGTTTGGGCTGTGCTGGGAGCAGAGGCTGCCTGCAAGGGAGTGTGGAAATGAGAAGGGAAGAGAGAGAAAGCCAGCGGGGAGGAGGGGTGACATGGTGGGAGGCCTTTCCTAGATGGATTGCTCCGTAGTCTCAGTGTCATAGGTCAGCAGAGACAAACTCAGAAGCCTACACAGGTAAGGCAGGGAGCATGAATTAATAGAACAAAGTAAGCCCACTTGGTTTACCTTTCATTTTTCCATGGTTGATAGCACTTTTCCAAAGAATGTTTATCATTTTTTTTAAGAGCGGGTTTGTTTATTTATTTTGAGAGAGAGCATGTGCAGGTAGAGGAGGGGTAGAGGGAGGGCCAGAGAGAGAGAGAGTCTTAAGCAGGCTCCATGCCCCCAGCGCAGAGCCCAAATGCAGAGCTGGAGCTCACAACTGTGAGATCATGATGTGAGTCGAAGGACGCTTAGCCGACTGAGCCACCCAGGTGCCCCAGAAATGTTTATCTTTTTAACACTACTCTCTGGAAAACAGCAGTGTAAGCCTTTAGTAAAATGCTACGGGCTATTCTCCTTGAACAGTAGGGATAGAACTGGGAGGGGGGGCTGCTGTGGCGCCTGTGTAGACAGATCGGCTGCAGCTCAGTTCCTGTCAGTGGTGCCATGTGGAATTGTGGACCTAGTGTTGCCTTATCTTCTGACTTTTCAAGAGAGCTGAAAATACAGATTTTTATTTAAAACTCTCCCGGTTTTTCAATGCTAGTGACTAATCTAAATGTCTTTAGAGTCAGTACTATGCTGAATGCATAGTGGCACATCCAGAGGGACCGTCGGAAGGGTTTGAAGGCAGCCGGATCACATACTCCATTTTGGAAGTTCACGGCTACAGAGGATGAAATGAAGAAAGTTTGTTCTGTGAGGCCTCAGTGAAGGTTCAGGCAACAGTTGATCGGGACTTAAAGGGAATCTGTGGTGGCCAAGTGAAGAGAAGGGGTAGGAAGCATGATAGAGAATAAGTAGATTCTGATAAGCCTTAAAATACAGTATCTACCCTTCTCAAAGTCAGCATATATAGTATATACACTTAAGTATATATACTAAATTACAATATAAAGTGATGCCATAATGAAAAAGTAAAAGCCACATTTTCTGGTAAAAAAAAAATTCAGAAAGGGATGGGCTGCGTATAAACTGGTGCAGAAGATAGTCATGTAAGATAAAGATTTAGGAGGTATCTGACTGGCCCAGTTGGAGCACGTGGCCCTTAATCTCGGGGTTGAGGGTTCGAGCCCCATGTTGGGTGTGGAGATTACTTTAAAATCCTTAAAAAAAAAAAAAAAGATTTAGGTTAGGCATAGAGAGGAATTTTTAAAGTAAAGGACTTGTGGAATTGTTGGAAATATTTAATAGGATATTTCATCTACAAAGTAATAGCAGCCACAAAAGATGATTTATTTTTTTTAACGTTTATTCATTTTTGAGAGAGAGAGAGTGTGCAAGCGAGCACTTGTGAGTCAGGAGAGAGGTAGGTAGGGAGAGAGGGAGACACAGAATCCAAAGCAGGCTCCAGGCTGTCAGCACAGAGCCCTACCTGGGGCTTGAACTCACAAACTGTGAGATCATGACATGAGCCAAAGTTGTACGCTTAACCGACTGAGCCACCCAGGCGACTCAAAAGAGGCCTTAATTTAAAGAACTTACTATTTTGTATAAGAAGACATCCAGAAGTAGCTGGTAAAGTGAGCAGCTCAGTGGTATGGTCAGGGACCCCAGTCTTTCCGTCTCTCTGTTTTGCTGCATTCGGTGTGTTGGTCTTAGGCTAGACGGCCACCACAGACCTAACCACCTATGCAGAGAATACCATCCACAGGCAGTAAGGAGAAACTTTTAAAGTAAATACCCCCCCTGAGAAAACCTTGTGTCTCAATTGACCAGAATTGTATCACATGCCCATTTTTAAACCTGTTGCTGGCAAAGTAAACAGAATTCTCATGACTGACTAATTGAAATTCATCCCTGAGATAACAAGAAGGCTATCATCCTCCCTGAGCACAGGGTTTTAGTCTTAGGAAGGCAACCAACCTCTTTAAACGAGTGTCCTTACCTGTAAAACGGGAATAATTTTAGGTCTTCTTGAGGATTAGTTGAGCTAACGTATGTAAGATATTTAGTGTCATGACATTTTAAGTGTTCAGGAAATGGTAGTGGTTGAGATGGCTAATAGTCATCTTTGAAGGTTCGAGTTTCTGAGCTCAAAAGAGACTTTAGTCTTGTTTTAGGAATAAAATTCTTGGGGCTCCTGGGTAGCTCAGTCGGTTAAGCGTCTGACTTTGGCTCAGGTCATGGTCTCACGGTTCATGAGTTCAAGCCCTGAGTTGGGCTCTGTGCTGACAGCTCAGAGCCTGGAGACTGCTTTGGATTCTGGGTCTCCTCTCTCTCTGTCTCTTCCCTGCTTGTATCTGTCTCTGTCTCTCTCTCAAAAATAAATGAACATTTAAAAAAAGTTTAAGAATAAAACTCTTGAGGAGTGTGTGGGTAGCTCAGTCAGTTGGGCATCTGACTCTTGGTTTCAGTTCAGGTCATGATCTTACGGTCTGTGGGTTTGAGCCCCACGTCCGGCTCTGCACTGGCAGTGTGAAGTCTGTTTGGGATTCTCTCTCTCTCTCTCTCTCTCTCTCTCTCTCTCTTTCCCTGCCTCCCCCCCCGCCTTCCCTCCCCCTTCCTTGCTCTCTCTCCCGCTCTCCCTCTCCCTCAAAATAAATATAAATAAACTTTAAAAAAAAAGAGAGAACTCTTGAGTCACCTGGCTGGCTTAGTCGGTAAAGCATGTGACTCTTGATCTCAGAGTCATGAGTTCAAGCCCCGCCCCACATTGGGGGGTAGAGTTTACTTTAAAAAAATAAATAAATAGATAAAAAAAATTTTTTTTAATTTAAAAGAATAAAACTCTTAATAGGAAACATTTTAAAACGAGCTGGACTAATATAAAATTACCCTAAAAGAACCAACTTTCCCTTTTATTCTTATAGGAACAATGAGCTGGGATAAAAAAGTACAGGATAAGCCTCAAGAGATCTGGTGCTGTTCTTTCCTATGTACTGTCCAAAGTAAGGGCCCTTCCCTTCACTGCACTGGAAGGAGAAGATTGCTCTTGATTACCTCGCACTGCCCCTCCCTCCTCCCAGCTCAGCTGACGTGCTCCTGCTTCAGACTGCTGCTAAGCACTTGAAGACAGAGTAGGTGCTTAGACATAATTCTCATTTATTCGAATGTTTAACTACTTAGGTAATTCTGCCATTCCCCAAAGTTACATCTTAATGTAGAATATTCATTAATACCTTGAAAGGCCCTGAAACGTCCTTTAAAAGGAATTTCAGGAGCAAGTAAACATTCATTCGTGTAAGCCCACCACACCAAATTAAAAGCTTCTTTCTCACATATACAAGAGTGGCCCTTTGTAGGAGAAGGCCAGCCAGCTCCCATAAGCCTCTTGAATTTCTCTGGGCGAACACACCAGCATATGGCATTGTTTCTGTGTTGCTGTAATTTATGTAAATGCGTTGTCAGAGATGAATTAAAACTTATAGTTGTAAATCTACAAGGACACAGCTGTAACTCACACAGATTTATCACTTGTGGACGCGTATATCAAGCCTCTGGAATTACTGCCTCTACCGTAGACAGAGGTTAAAGAAGAAGGTAACAGCTTACATGCCATTATACATATACAGCAGTTTGTCATTCATCGGTGGTGGTAGGAATACAAAATATAGCAGGTGGACCGTCCTTCACCCAACACCATCTAATCGACAAATTGCAGTAAGAATGCCGAAAGAGAGATCACCAGATGACGAGTCAGAAAACTTTGCCTCACATCCAGTCACTAACTCTGTCACTCAGACTTTTCCAAGCCTGCGTTTACTTGAGCTCAGACTGCTTTTCAAAAACCTGTTAATACCGCCTCCGGCATGCTCTGCATGGTTTTTGCGAGGTGGCCATACGTTCATTCATTCATTCAACAAATGTTTATTGAGTGCCTACTGTATGTCACTCACTTGTGTTAGGCTGAAAGAAATAATGGAGGCCAGCATCCTTATTTTTTGCCAAAAAGCTAAGTGAGGTCAGAAAGATGAGGTGCTTTACAGAGGATGTGAAAGAGCTTTTGGAAAATTGTGAAATGCATACAAGGGGAAATCATTATTAATTGTAAGACAGAGCCAGTATCTCCTTTATATGATGTGTGTGCTTAGTTCTCCTGATGTTTACACCTGCCTTGGAGTTCCTTTTATATATAACTTCACTCGCATTGTTTTAGCATTGTTCTTCCTAAACCAGGTGACATATCAGAATCACATAGGAAATTTCAAACTGGATTTTCCCTACCTCAGACCTCTGAATGAGAATCTCTAAGGCAGGGCCCTAGATGTCTACATTTTTATAGAATACTGGCAAGTAGTTCTAAGGCAGACTGGAGTTGAGAACCTCTAGGTTTACTGACTGAAATGGCAGATTATATGAGGAACAAAAAATATGTGAATTATTGTGAATTAATATTTTAAGTCCAAGAGTCCGTAAAATTAATTAAAAAAAAATAAAAACTTGCATCATATAGACTAAAATGGAGACTTAGGATGGCCTTAGTGGAATTTGATTTGGGTGGGAGGTATCACCATGGAAAAGGCAGTGTAGCAATATTAAAAGTTTAGGAGAGAAAAACCAGTCATAATCCCCCCCACACAAAGATTTTACACTTATATATTGCTTATTCACATGTATAGCAACTTGTAGATGTTTGTAGTCATGGTCTATATTTCCCTATATTTGCTTTGAAATATAACATAAAATTATAATATTTTAGTTTATGAGGTTTTAGTTAACTCCTTTCTGTGTAGAAATTTCTCTTATCATCTTGAGCTGAGCTGAGGCCAGAATCTCTAGATTTTCATATTGCATTTGAGAATTTTCCTGTTACGTTAGGCCATCCCACCCTGACAGAACATTAAGCAGCTACTCTTAGGTACACGGATAGCCTCATTTTCTCCCCACAGTGCCCTTTTTGATGACTTTTCTGTTCTTCAAATTACAACAGAAGGGAGCCCCTACCAGATAAAATCACTAACTGAAAGTGTACTTACGGAAATCATCAATATCTTATTAACCCCTTATAGCTTTGCCCCTAATTGGGAGTTTTCTCCAGTTACTCCAGTACAACACACAATTCAAGAGTTTTCTGTCTCTGGATAGCTCTCATGATATAGTAGGATCTTTTCTCTTGCAGCATCCATTCAAATAATTTATTAATTTAGTTGATATTAAGAATTTACTGTGTATCAGCTACTATTGTCAGTGCTGCAAACTACTGAAATAATATATTTCTATTTAATGGTTATGAGGAAACTAATGCCTCCTCTAGAAATAGAAGTTCATTCTTAGCTACCTTGCTTTTCTAAGTGGTGAATCCAGTGAAATTCCCAGGATGAGTCACTTCCACGTATGGGGAAAACACTCACTAAGCATTTAGTTTGTCAGTATGTCCTTAATAATATACTAAAAGGAATTATATATCAAGAAGATTTTATAGCAGAGCAACAAGAGACAAGACTAGGCCAGAGCTAGGTCACAGAGGCCCTTGTGTCATGATGAGAAATTGTGGTATTATCCTAAATGTAGTGGGAAACTATTAAGGGTTCTAAGCAAGTGACTTGATCTGATTTAACTGGTGTGGGGGGAATGAATTGAAGGAAGACAAAAGCGGAAATGGGAAGACCACTTACAAGGCCATCCAAAGGTATCTCAGGCTAGAGATGACAACAGTCTAGACTGGAGGGAGGATCGTGAAGATAGAGAAAAATGAACCGATTTGACATGAATTTGAGAGAGCGAAGTTTTGAGGATGATTTCTAGGTTTTGCTTTGAGCAACTGCATAGCTAGGGAACACTGGAAGAGGAGCAGATTCGTGGAATAAGGAGCAGTAGACAATTGTGTTTTATGCTAATTTTGAGGAGCCTAGTAAACATTCACGTGGAGCTGTTACATGGCTTTAGAGACAAACAAGTAGACATCATTGATACGTTCATGCGTTTATAGCCGTGGCTGTGGACAAACAGACCGTGATAAGAGAAGCTTGGATAGAGTGAGAAGGGATGGGACAAAGTCCTAAAAAAAGGTCACCATTTAGGGATGAGATGGAAGAGGTGCATCTTGCAAAAGCATGAGAATGGGTGGTTGGAGGGCATGAAGAAAATCAGAAGACTGTTGTGTCTTAGATACCAAAAGAGGAGAGTGTCTCATGGAGGAAAAGCTACCGAAAGGTCAAGAAAGGTAAAAATTACTTGAAGCCCATCAGATTTGACAACAGAAGATCATTGGTGACTCTAAAAAGTAGCGTCAGTGCCGTGGTGGGGCTGGAAGCCTGACGGCAGTGATGCCGTGAGCAGCCAGGCTTGCGTAGACCACTCTTTCAAGAAGCTTGGTTGGAAAAACGAGAGAGAAGAGACATAGCGAGGAATAAATGTGACATCGAGAGAGTTTTGCTTTTCAAGATGTTTCTCTTTTTTTTAATGTACTATAGAATATTTGACATTTTAAGGGTAACACCTGATCCATGGTTTACCCAAGTGAAACATTTAGCAGTAGGAAAGGGTTTAAAACAGGTATGAAAGATGCTGTTTTGGATTGACTATGGAGAAAACACTCCTACATGTTTAATGCCAACCTAGAGAGAACACAGGTGGCATGAGATCTATGCTAATGAGAAACGAAAGACCATTCAGACAGGCCTTTGAAGCCACAGACTAAGACGAAGAGCAATACCTTCGTCTCTAACTTTAATAAGGGACATTTGCCCAGGGATTTCAGAGACATGTTACTAATTTGGTGGATTTCAAAAGCATACAGCTTCTGAGTATTCTTAAATGAAATTATTCAATAATCCTGTGCCTCTAGGATTAAAGGGCCTGTGTTTTCTCTAAGGATGGAGCGCTATTGGCTATATATTTGACTTACCAAATATATTTAATATAAAGATAGCATGGCCGTAGCATTCTTTTCATATTAGCGAGAAGGGTTTCATTTTGATAAGCATAGTTTTTAGAGGTTTTCTCTTAATTTTCTCCAGACAAGAGAGGTAGGTTCAGAGTTCAGTTTGCGTTTCTGAATTTCCACCAAGAAGATGCAGGTGGCCTCATAGGCTTGAGCTGTTTTTTTTTTTTTTTTCCTTATGGTTTAGCCATCTCACCAAAGAAAGAGCTTCACTCTGATTTTTCACCTTTTTCATAAAGCAAATAGAGAGCTGTTTACAACAGCCTTTGTCTGGCTTTGGCATTGATTTTAAATCACCTGGATTGATCATGTGGTTATGGGACTTTAGAAAATCCCACCAAACACCAAAGCCTCTAAACACAATTAGAATTGAGGGGTTTTTGATCTGCTAGCATAATGTCTATAGGAGTCCATTTTAAATTATCTTTAACTTCTGCTCAGGTTAGGTGGGAAAAAGCACTGTCCTAATGCATGGTGTCTGGGGTTTTGTAGATGCTCTCAAGCACGTAGAAACGTTCCTAGTTTTCAAAATGAGGAAGCAGCTAAAATCTGTCTTGGAGTGTTTCACTGCCTAGGCAGTTTCCTCAGCCAATGAGAGGAAGATATGCAAATCAGCCAGCTGTCCGGTCACACACTCCTGGTTCGCAGGACTCAGGCAAGCTGATCTCAACCAGATTTGACAAAGAGGTGGAAGGTCTAAAATGAAATAGGTCAACACAGATTCTCTAATAATAGGTAGATGTGAAGGGACGAAGAGGGATCCCACAGGAAAGCTGCTTTCTAAAGACTGCTGATATCCCTGCTTTTCATTTCAGATTTCTCCTCATCAGTGGCACCTGTGTCTGAACCTTCTTATCTGCTGACGAAACACTTCCTATTTTCCATTAATTACCTTGTAGATTATTTCTAGAAGATCAGTGTCTAACAAAGTAAATATTTATAAGGATTCAAACTACTTTAAGAAACCGACTTTGCCTTTCTTATGGGAGGTATTTTTCTAAGGCTTGTTATAGTACCTCAATTTTGTTGTCATGGTGACTAGATAATAGAATATAACTTTTCAAAAATGAAAACCTGCTTTTAACCAGATCCTTCCAACCAAGTAGTCATAAATATAGAGTTTAGAGTGGACAATTTATGCTCAATTTCTCTCCTAGCTAAAATCAAGATTTACTTTACAGATATCCGCTTTCAATAATTAAACACACACACACACACACACACACACACACACACACACACAGTAAACTCCCTGCCATTCTCCTAATAGTAAAACATAGTAAGCACCAACAAAGACATTGTTGTTTTTGAATCCATATTCTTTCTAGTTAAAAAACACATGTGCCCAGAATCATCATAATTTTGGAGTATTGTTATGGTAGCGCCTTAATAAACAATATACTGTTTTCCTCAATACCTGTACATAATTGTCAGTGGATAAAGAAAAAGAAACAGGAAAGTCTCTTGTCAATAGCCTGAAAAAATAACATTCTTTTGAAGTGTGATTAAAATCCTGTAAGAGATCAGTGCTTTGTTTCCTAAATTCACTCACAAGACATTTTACACAATTGTTGTTTTTCTTTTTTAATATTCTTTTGATGTTATAACAATAGAAACATATTGCAATCCTTCCTATAACATTATGTTGGAGGAATGTTTACAGTATTTCATGCTTGAGCTAGTGCACATTTTAATGCTTAAAGATGTTATTTTATCTGTTAGGAAAAAAAGCATTGATTGTAAAAAAAAAAAAAAAGGAAAGAAAGAAAGAAAGAAACCTCAAAATGCTTTCCACTATGCTTTTTTCTTCCAGCAGATTTTCTCCATGTTTCAAGAAAGATGGCTTTACATAGTAACTTAGAAATAACACCTAATGATTAACAGAATGATGGATGTGACGAATCACCTTTTTCTTGAGAAATAATAAATCAACATATTCCTACCCATAAATTTTTACTGAAAAATGAAATATTAGCAGCATATATTTAACGAGGTGTCAGATACACTGTCGACCAAATGTTGCCCTCATAACCAGTAGACTACCTTAAAATGTAAAACCAGTTACATTTTTTTATTACAACTAAAGTAATTCAAATATAATTTATAATTTTCTAAATTTAGTAGACTTTTACTCCTTGTTTTTACTCTTCTAATCATAAGCATGGACATGATCTGCTTGAGCATTATCAATATTAGACCCCAAAGTTAAGCAAATAAAACCTCCTGATGTAGAGGTTTTTACTCATGAAATTTTTAGTTAGGCTTTAATTTTAGGATTATAAACTAAAATATTCAAAAGAGTTGCCCTTTTTATACTTAAGTGGTTCCCCCTGGCCCCTGTTTAGGTAGCATTTTTTTTCCCCTTGCTCTGGTTTTATTTTTAGGCAGTCTTTATATTGAATTCTGTTTGGATTTTCTGGAAGCTTATTTGAAGGGTGAATTTGTGAATACAAATTGATTGTTAGTTGCACAGCAAGTTTGCTTTATTTCCATTTTGGGGGTGTTTTTCCTTGAGTAGCCATAGTGTATGATGGGAAGTGGAGCAGGGCAGTGTCCTTCCCCTGGCTGTATTGATTTGCCCTTCAGCTGTGTGCAGTGCAGAGAGAACCTCAGGCCTTGTTGTTGATTATCTACACAGTGTCTCTGGGAGCATTATTGACCCATTGCCGCTGACTGCCTGTGGCTCTTGATTTTTCACACCGTCTCCATGACACTCATAATAAAACATACTATCTTATTGCAACTCAGCTCTGGGAGCCAACTGATTCAGCCGTAGAATACCACAGTGTTTCTAGAGAACATTTATTGTATGTGGGGTAAAGTGTTGTAGCAATTTTAGGATTCTGTCTTGTATAGTTTTAATAGCTACCTCTAAAGCAAGATTCCACACACACTATTACATTTTTATTGTTTTAAGAAAGCCAATACTAGCTTTGCCTGTATTGTTAACAGGAAAATTTGCCTTATTAGTACAAAATTAATTTTAGAACATTGACATAATGAAAGGAATATTCTGTTTTAACATTAGGCTTGACGTGTGGCTATAATATTCATTTTCAAAACTAAATTTTGAAATATATTACAAGGATTATGCTATAACTTGTACTACAGTAAATGATAGTTTTTTTTCAGATTTCTGATTGTATTTGAATAACACTCTCCTAATTTACTATTTCCAATGTATTCTCCAAAGTACATTTTAACTTCTGATAGGGTATCAAGTTATAAGAAATGACATAACATCTTTCTTCTTAGTTATCTTGGAAGACTTTTTAAAATTTAGGCTGTAATTAGTAGAAAATGGATTTCTTTGAGCATATTTGTTTTGTATTGGAGGTTTCATATTTTTTGAAATACCAGATTATTTTAATTTTTATTTCCTGTTTTTTCCCAATCCACAGTTAGCATTAACAATTCCTTAGTATCCTTAGTGTTGATTGGTAGTGTAGTGTTTCAAGAAAACTCCCAGAGATCCTGAGAAATAGGTTTTGATTCTGTTAGTACAGAGAGAATAAAATGAACATGTTTCTTAAAGATACTTTAAATAGTTTAACCCACTGTAAGTACTGTTATGAATGTAAATGGTAAAATAGTTCAGAAGAAAACAATTACTTTTGCCAGAAGTATCTGGACATTTTTATAGAAAAGATAAGTCAAAGCAAGAGTTTCAGGTTAGGTTAATATTGTTGGCCACATTTTATTAAAGTTGTTTAAGAGTGTTTTCATTAGTCAGAACAAACTAAAATTTCTTTAACAAGCCTATTTTTAATAAATTCAGATTGGGAAATAAAGCTAATTTATATTCATATGCGTCCAGTTTCACAAATTCCCTGAATTAGAGGATCTTTCAAAAATGTTTGCCATAAAACTGCTTAACAGTATGTTCAAATTAATAGTGGCTTACCATTGGAAAATTGTTACTTTGTTTAAAGTTCAGTGAGCTTTGCCTTTTAATTTTTTAACTTTTCGAAAGCATAATTCATTTGCATGGGTGGATTTAGTTTGTGTTTTCTTGTTTTATCAAATCTAAATGTATGTTTTTTAAAATACCAAATTGTCATAAAATAAGAGCTTTTTAAGTAAAGTTTTTAGCAAGTATTGTTTTGGGCTGGTGGAGGCATAGAGCACGGCCTCAGTAGACTGCCTCCGACAGCGCACAAAACCCTGAGCAACTAAGTTGTCTCTAATTAGAGCTGTGTTGTTTCTCAGCTCATTTATTTTGGGTTTATGGCCATTGATGTAAATAGAAGCCGATGGCGGAAAATCAGAGGAAAAGCATCCCGCTTCTCATCCCTCCAAATGAGGGATGTATTCTATAAAATTAAAAAATTAATTCTCCACGATTCTTCATTCCACACCTCAGTGAGTGTTTGGACATGTGATGAGGATCCACGTGATAGAATCTCTCCGACTCTCAAACAGAGGCGTTTTTCAAATCTGGGTACCCAGGCTTAGGCAATATTTCATTCACCTCCGGGTGGCGGGGAAGAACAGAGTACATTGGACCCATTGTTATGCAAGCAGTGGTCGTCCACAGCCAACTTTTACTTATGTGGATTTAACACCCACAGTAGGGCAGGTTTGAATTCTGTGTTGGAGTCAAGTATCAAGTTTACAGTAAACCTTGGTCACCGTGGTTTTTCACCCTCCCACCTGATGGTTTTTGATAGCTTGAGGTTTGTGTTCCACTTAAGCCGGAGTATTTCAGTGTGTCTTTGGGCATTCAGACCACTTTAAAGTGTACATAAGGCTTCCTCTAACCAAGTCATAGTTATCAGGTACTGCAAAGGTTAAGCCTTATCATCGGCACCAAAAAAAAAAAAAAAAAAAAGGTGAGGTTTCATCAAAAACTTCCATCCTCACAACCTTTCGACCACAATTTGATGATTATTATTGATTATTTCACAGCCTTTCACTCACGCTCTGCCACTGCGGCCAGCCCTGATATACAGATAGGGCTGCAGTCCAGCTAAAATAAGACTCCATCTTGATAATGGACTGAGATGAGATACTGTTATTTGATAAAGATAATTGATGTTTCACAGTGAATTGGAAAGCAGCTTCAAGTGCACCGTATTTGGAGCTATATTCTATCCACAAATATGGCAGTGGTTTATAAAAATAGAACAAAAGAACTAAAGCTAAATATTTGGATGTGGCTCATTTAGAACAATTGGTGCTGTGGTTTTGTTTTATTTTGTTTTGATGTTTGATTATTTAAAGTTCCACTCAGTGGGGGGGGGGGGCGGTAAAAATTGGAAGGGGCATATCGTGTTATTTTTCCTCTCCTGTTTCAGGTTAGTTTGTTAAAATCTTACATGGCATGGGTGTTATTGATCAGCTCCCTAGCAGACCTAATACCTAAATTCTGTGTTTGGATTATGATGAATGACTGTCACACATAAACCAGGTATCTTAGGTCAGAGTTAAATTTTACGTTATCATTAATTTCGCGAACATTTTACATGCTGTATGAAAACACAATTTAAATTATTGATCATCAACATCATGTCTCATGGCAAAGGCACTTCGAATAATCTGGGAATGCAGGTTGGGCTTCTCATTTATTATTAACAGATTTCTCCAAATATAATATATAACTCACTGTATGTGTTTGTTCATCATGCTCCCCTTCCGCCACCAGGTTTAAGTTGATTAAGGTATCATTCGTCTTAGGTACTGTTCATCCGATTTCTTTTTGTCTTATCACCTTCGTAACCCCTAATTAAGCAATAAGGCTTGACAGGGAGTATGGTTATCATGAGATAATGACACCCCAAGTGTGTTGTGAGGCACAAGGTTCAGCTGAGTGCTTCTAAACCTCTAGGGGTGTGATTATCTCCTGATAAACATGCCACGTTGCGGCTCGTTGATATCATCGTTGCATATCCACCGCTGGAGTTGGGGTAGAATTGACACTTCCTCGCCCACCTTCTTACCCATCCAAATTGTTGATTTCATAAAGTTATTTATTGGTTCAGATCTCAGACTTACAAACCAAACTTGAACCCATAAGCTTTTATTTTATTGTTTAGATAGAATCCGTTGACTTGCAAGTATATCTTTGAACAAAATCAAGATTAACTTTTTTTTTTTAAAGGTAAAGTTTCTTCTGAAGAAAGACTGCATAGAAGAAGCAAATGAATTTTTTGATGTTGTCATTTTTCAGCCATTAGCAGATCGCATGCCAATAAATGGTAAAAGATTAGGCATGCATGCATGTTCGTGTAAATGAAGGTATTAACTAGTTGAAAGTTGTGTAGGAAATATTAATTGGATTTGGGGTTTGAAAGTCTCTTTTAGCTCATCTCTTGTCACTGTCACAGTTAAAAATAGACCAGTGCAGGAGGAAGAGAAATAATAATTTTGTAACTTTATTTTAGTTCAGATGTCTGGTGAATTGATAATATCTCAGGGAAGAATAATTTTTATTTTCTTGAATAGGCCCTAATCTGGTATTTAAAAGGAAAAATGGGATTATCTACAGTAGTGTTGACCTGTTAAAGGGAAGAAGAGACCACCTTTTAGATCATCTGCCTTCTTAGGAGCGTGTATGTGTACATACTGTTGTCGTGTGAAAAAGGAGAAATAATGAAAATACCATGGCTAACTTTCGAATATTTTTAGTATGAATGTAAGTTAATCATTTCTTCTAAAACAAAACTGCTCACTAGAACTTTGTACGATGAAGAAAATGTCCTGTAAATCGGTGTTTTCCAAGACAGTAGACATTTAGCACAGCTAAGACTGAAGAACTGAATTTTTTTAAATTTAATTTTCAATTCATTTAAGTTTAAATAGCTGCATTTGGCTGATGGCTAATATATGGGATGGCATAGTTCTAAAGAAAAAGACAAAATCCCTGAAAGTTAGTCATTCTTGAGCACCTCTTACAAATTGTTGAGAAATCAATGACTTTGTGGCTTAAAAGAGTATTTTCTAAGTAATTAATCTACTTTATGAACTTTTTAAAAATGTTTAAATAATAACTGTAAAAGTCTATTAGTTTTATAAAGATCTAAAATTCTTCTTACTAGAACTTCTACTATTTTGTTTCCAACTCATATTCAGTTTTTCTAAAATTCCTGTCCAGTAGTTAAATATTTGCTGCATTGTTCAAACTATGAGTCTAGTTATAAAATTTCAGTAATAGCTTTCCTGGCAAAGTGAAACACTGTAGGAAGAATTTCTATCAACCAAAAATGCTGAGACTTTTTGTGCCTATTTATTAAATGACCTAATCCTTGATCATACCATATCGTTTTATTTATCATATAGAGAAAATGGTTTTTTTCATAATAAGAATTATACTGTCCAAGTTTGCCTTTATTCTTAGTCCTATTTTGAAAAGGTACAGAATATTAGTTAACCTTTGAATGCTCTGTTGGTGAGCCCAGGCTTTATCATTTTCATAGCTTAATTTGTTCATTCTTAAAATAGCTTTGGATTTTAAGCTAAAATATTTACCAAGCCCTAGTCTATATGTCAGTGTCCTCTAAGAAAGCAAACAGGAACATGTAAAACTAATGTCTTTCTTTAAGTGGAATATAAACATTTTTTTTAGCTTATTTATTTATTTTGAGAGAGAGAGAGAGCATGAGCAGGGGAGGGGCAGAGTGACAGGGAAAGAGAGAATCCCAAGCAGGCTGCATTCTGTGAGCACAGAGCCTGACGTGGGGCTTGAACTCACGAACCGTGAGTCATGACTTGAGCCAAAATCAAGAGTCGGATGCTTAACCGACTGAGCCATGCAGGCACCCCAGAAAATAAACATTTATTAAGCAGAGCAGATAATGATTATTTTTGTTGCTATATAATATTTGTATTACTTGTTTTTTTTAATATGATTAGAGCATCCCGGGCAGAAAACTGTAAATCAAATTGCCCATACATAAAAGCACAATATTTGGCATTAAGTCAGTGAAACCAAAGGGGCATGTGAGATGAAGACCCAGGGAACCCTCTTTCATTATGTGAACCGCGTTGCCATTCATGGCAAATAAAACTAGATTCGCAACAAAGTCCTAGTGAGGTCTGTAGCTGAATAGCCGGGAAAGCAGCAGAAGATGCCTCCATTATAGTCGGGAGGGAGAAGAACTTTCCTTCTCTTCCACGTGGCAGTCAGAGGATTAGAGGGGCTCAACTGTGGGCAAAAAGCACATTTGGAAATCCTTTTGCTTTTCTGGATCTCTGGTGAGAACCAACACTTTTACATTTCACTTTAAGTAAGTCTTTTTTTCTAAGGAAGTGATTTTAAAATAGAATATCCTACAGCGGAGGTCATATGATTTCTAAGGTTTTCTTGAAAACTATATGGGAAGGGGAAGAGATGATAGATCTGGGTGAAGTAAAATTAGCCATGAATTGATCCTTGTTAAAGCTGGTGAAGGGTACATAGAGGTTTATCATACTATTCTGTCTGCTTTTGTGCGTGTTTAACTTTCCCATAACAATTTTAAATATAAACAACGATAAATATTGGGTTAGTATAAATATTAATAATACTAATAATAATACTCGTGAGGTAGGATTTACTCCTTCCATGGTTATTCTACTTTAAACTCTTCCTGGTGCTCAGGCTCATCCTTCACCAGGCTCCCCTGCAATCTCTGTGCTTAGGCCACACTAACTCTTTTTTTTGGGGGGGGGGCACTCTAATGTCTTCTCCTCTCTCATACCCCAGGACCTTTGCACATGCTATTTCCTCATGGAGGTCCTCTCTTCTCTACCCCACATATCCCATCTCTCTCCTTTATTTAAATTAACTGCTATCCTCACTTGTTTCTAAACCCAGTGGCCACTTGCTAACTCACGGACACACCAGACTGTACTGTTGGAGACTAGACCAATTCTCATTCAGTTCAGTGCCCACCCAGAGGTCCAGTCACTCACCTCCTGTTCTCCTGAGATTAAAATCGGGGCATATCCTTTTCTCAGCCTTGGGCATAACACATCATATGAAGATTGTACCGCCTCTCCCTCGCTGCCCTAGTCCTCCCACTTTGTTTTATAAATCGTGGGGGAGAAACTGGTCGAATGAGATTTGAATTAATCTTGGGAGAGATGAGGGACCATGATAAAGTAGAAAGTGCCTGCTTCACTGGAGGACGGGGGTAAAGAACCGTAAACATTTCAGACATCAAATGGACCAAACACAGCAAGTGTGCTGGCCATACTGGGCCTACGGGCAGTCTGCAGTTGAGGGCAGAAGCATGAGCGGTGATAGGGTGAGAAAGAAAAATCTGTTTCTGTTGAACTCTCAGTGTCTCATGCCTGTATTTAAAATGTTTATTAGCAGCCGTCCAAGATATTATTTAAAACGTGAATACCAATACCCTGCTTTAAAATGTGATTCCACAAACCTCTAAGAGGAACAGAATATTAATGGACAGAGAGGATCCCCTGTTTCAGTTCACCTTCTCATTATAAGTTCATGTATAACTCAATGCCATGTTCAGACTAGTCGTGCCTTTCAAAACATACCATCATTTCTGTTATAAATATATCTTGCCAGATTTTTAATATTTTCCATTTGTTTTAATTAATCATATTAAACAATTAAAACTGAAGCCATGAGGCCTGCTCAGTGTAAAGTAACCTCAAGCCCAAGTAACAAGTTTAATTTTGTAAAGCACCCATAATGAAAAAGAATAATTCAGCTAATCAAATAACAACTTCCTTTTTCCTTACCTATCTTGATTAAGGCAGCTGGTATCACTCCTGCGGCCTGAGAAAGCATCCTAAGCTAGACATACATCAGTAGCAAAAACGCATTAACGTGAATGCTTTAGAGCCAGGAAGGTGGGGATGCTTGCCTTCTTTTTGGAACCAGGAATAGTGCACAGCAGCTCAGCATCTTCTAAATTAAAGTTCGGCTATGAGATCAGTGGGGAGGATGGGCAGGATCGGGAGGAGGGAATTAAGAGGTACAGACTTGCAGTTATAAAATAAATAAGTCATGGGGATGTAAGGTGCAGCTTAGGAAACATAGTCAATAATATTGTAATAACTTTGTGTGGTGACAGATGGTAACTAGACTTATCATGGGGATCATTTCATAATGTATAAAAATATCGAATCACTATGATGTACACCTGAAACTAATAGGATATTGCATGTCAATGATACTTCAATAAAAAAAAAAAAAGCCTATCTGTTGGAAGAAACTATGGAATATAAAGATGTCATTGTCTGTGTGGAATGCTTCTTAGTATTAACTAAGGTATCTCAAAAATGATAGAACCAGGATCAAGACAAATATGAGGTTGCATGGGGCCTTTGCACACAGAGATTATTCGCAAAGGAGTGAATTTTCTTATGGTAATTTTAAAATTAAAGTTGAGTTTTGTCTAAAAGTAGAAGATAATGTATTTCCAACAATATTGAGCATACTAATTAATAGTTAACTCTGAAAAGGTCATGTTTTGGGGGGGGCGCAAGTGAGCAAGGGGCAGAGAAAGGGGGCGGAGAGAAATGGGAAGAAGCGCACACCCCAATGAGGGCCTCATGCTCATCCGATGAGGGGCTCAAGCTCACCAGAGATGGGGCTCAAACGCACAAACTGTGAGGTCATGACCTGAGCCGAAGTCAGATGCTTAACCAACTGAGCCACCCTGGTGCCCCGGCTCTGAAAAGGCCTTAAGAGTATAAATTAGGGGTGCCTGGGTGGCTCAATTGGTTAAACGTCCGACTTTGGCTCAGGTCATGATCTCATGGTTCCTGGGTTTGAACCCCACATCAGGCTCTGTGCTGACAGCTCAGAGCCCGGAGCCTGCTTCAGATTCTGTGTCTCCCTCTCTCTCTGCCCCTCCCCTGCTCATTCTCTGTTTCTGTCTCTCAAAACGAAATAAATGTTAAAAAAAAAATTTTTTTTTTAAGTATAAACTAAAATTTTGTGGTTAGGGCCATACGGAACATATGATGGTAATGGAAAACTGCTCCAAGTAATAGGCAGTATTTTTTTTTTTTTTTGAAAAACAATGTAATTGATGTAAACATAGTCAATGGAAGGCATTAGTGGACCAGACTTTTCCTGGTTGCGTTGTATTCCCCAATCGTGCTGTGACTTCTCAAGGCCAGTCCAACCTGTCCCCAAATATTTCCCCTGGATTAGGAGTTCAAGGGTAGGATGCTCAAGAGAACATGTGGCATGTACTTGTGTAAAGTTTTCATTAAGAGACTGGTTCCAACTCTGGGCAGTTGTTTGCCCTTCATCTGGAGCTTGAACGAGAGAAGCTGGTGTTTGATGGCTGTGATTCATATGCCCTTCATGCTGGCTTGAACTGCAAGCTACCTCACTGCTCTAATAGCCCAGTATTTTGTGGAATTCTATACTTCCCAAACTCAAATCTATCTTGTAGTAATGTTGCTGGTAACTGACCACATATTGTATCTATGTTTACATATTTGACAAATGGGTTGAATGAAATAGAATGATTTGACAGGGGGGGTGGGGTGGGGGGAATCCACTCTGTAGGCTAATAAATTAACTTCCGAAGAAGCAAAGTAGAAAAACCTCTCAAGTTATTTCAGAAATACGCAGATCACTTAAACATATACATTCGCGAGCTTAAGAAGTTGTATCTGATAACAAGAATTTAGAACTCAGTAAAGAAAACAGTTTTTCTCAAGTTTCCACCTAAGACTTAGCTCTTATCAAAGAAGTTTGGCATGTGGATGCCACGTTTGACATAGTAATCAATTTAACTTTTTCTTTTATTTTCTTCTGGAATGATGCCATTTGCTGTAATGAGATGGGGCTGCCTGGAAAAATAGTAAACTTGCTGACCACTCTGTGAAGCCACATGCTGTGATTTAAAATTTTTATTGTAAAAAGTGTGACGTCGTGTCTAGAGTAAAGGCTCTTAAAACATTGAATTTGTATCAAAAGAAATGCAGAAATGTATCTAATTTACCTTTGTCTCCCTGGATAGGCCCTTTCAGCTTTTAACTCTGTAAATGCTCCATTTTAAGTGTGTTAGCAAAGCACTTTTATTCACGTTGTCAAAAGGAGCCTCTGTCTAGGGATGATGGTAGGATGGGGGGGGGGGTTGTATGTTTTTCCTGTTCACCCTAATTTATAGGAAACCCTTTCACAGGAAGGGTATTTTCCTGTAAAGTGATCAGTCATTTCCCAGGATAATCTTCAGATTACTGGAGACATACTTGGCAGTGATCAGGCCGATAAATTGCTGTCAGTCAATTGCGTGGCAATGGCTGAGGGAAACGGACTCTCTTTTTTTAAATTTTTTAAATTTTTATTTATTTTTGAGAGAGAGAGAGTGCAAGGGGGAGAGGGGCAGAGAGGGAGACACAGAATCTGAAGCCGGCTCCAGGCCCTGAGCTGTCAGCACTGAGCCCGACGCGGGGCTCGAACTCAGGAACCGCGAGATCATGACCTGAGCCGAAGTCGGACGCTCAACTGACTGAGCCACCCAGGCGCCCGACTTATTTTACATTTTTTGTTGATTAAAACAGAACCAGTAACACTGTTCATCCATTACTATTTAAGGGGGCATTTCGCTGTATTCTACATATGTCTCTATCCTCTGTTGAAGTAAGTGGAAGTCCTTGGAAACTCATGACTCTGTTATGTTCCTGGCATTTCTGAGTTCCTTCTTTTTCAACTATTCTTTTAATTTTTGATCACTAATATAGTTTCTCATCTTATTAAGAGTAAGAATTTGTTTACTCTGTCCCAGGAATTGTTTTCCTTTTTTGTGGTTTTTTTTCCCTAAAGTTTTCTCTAAATAGTTTGTTTATTTCTTTTTAAGGTTTATTTATTTATCTTGAGAGAGAGAGAAAAATCAAGCAGAGGAGAGACAGAGAGAGAGAGGGACAAAGAAAGAATCCCAAGCAGGCTCTGCACCGCCAGGGCAGAGCCCAATGCGGGGCTCGAACTTAGGAACCGCGAGATCAGGACCTGAGCCCAAATCAAGAGTCAGGTGTTTAACTTACTGAGCCACCCAGACACCCCCCTGAATAATTGAATTATAAACTCTTCTGACACTGGTTGAGTATGTTTATATTTGCAAGAGCATTATTTAATAGACTCTATGATTTTAAAATAAGGAGCCGCAAGGTTTTCAGCATCCTTTGTTGGTAGACTATTCATTAGCTATACCCCACAGTGACCATTATAAAAATAAAAAAAATCCCTCTTGCATCTATTCTACAACACTTTTAATCTTTCAAATCTCATAATAGTGTAGGTTCTCCTCATTCCAGCATCCAAAAAAGTTCTAAACTTCAGGATTGTAAGAGGGGATTTTACCAAACTGACCACATGCTACACAGTGTTAAATTTCTAGGAGATAGCTGATCATTTATTAATTCATTAACAGGTATTTCAAGAAGCAATGGTGCATTACTCAGATGAATTAAATTCTCAGAACATTCGAATTTAAATCACTAAACAACATGGTTTCTGTAACTGCGCATCCAATATTCTCTTTCAATAATTTAAAGTAGAGGAAGAGAGACAAAAGCAACTTCCTTTCGAAAACCTGGCTTCTGGATTTTCTGAGCCTGGTGTAATTAAAGGTATACCCTTTAATAAGCTTGTTAAATCCCAAAGGTGATGACGGGTGTGCCTGGTACCTGCCTGTAGTTCTAGGATGAATGGAGAGACAGGAGGCCTTGAGAAAGCTGCTTCTGCTAAAATGCTGCCGGTTGTCCCAGACATACACATTGCACTTGAACTGAGAGGATGGGTTCCTCTTCAAAATGGTCATTTCCTGGCAAAAACAAGTTTAAAGGTGTAAAATTTGTGATTTTTTTTAAAGCATGCTGTAAGTGGCTATGAAATGTGTAGCACTTACTTCTACGGGGAAAAAATCTGACCGGTCTCCAGAGAGGCACCCTCCTGGAACTGGCCCTGCTTTACGCTGAAAGGATATTCCGAATGGGACTCACTCTGTCTACAGATCATCATCATCTACAGATGATGACAGTCATCTGTCATCACCACTGGCATTATATGAAATTACAGCTTTCTTCCAAATCATGTCCATTCTGCCTGGTTTTTTTTTTAATTTTTTTTAATGTTTATTTATTTTTGAAAGAGAGAGACAGAGCAAGAGTGGACGAGGGGCAGAGAGAGGGAGACAGAGAATCCGAAGCAGGCTCCAGGCTCTGAGCTGTCAGCACAGAGCCTGACGCGGGGCTTGAACTTATGAACCATGAGATCATGACCTGAGCCGAAGTCAGATGCTCAATTGACTGAGCCACCCAGGTGCCCCAATTCTGCCTGTTTTTGAACCACGCGTAGCTCTTCCAGAA
Source organism: Lynx canadensis (assembly GCF_007474595.2). Classification (NCBI taxonomy): domain Eukaryota; kingdom Metazoa; phylum Chordata; class Mammalia; order Carnivora; family Felidae; genus Lynx; species Lynx canadensis. The sequence continues at coordinate 18,631,587 of NC_044314.2, read as the reverse complement.
CTCATAGTTTTGTCTGTCCTTCCTCTCCTGCCTCCGTGCGTTCGCCTCAGAATCTGAAAATGCAGCCTTCTTTGCCAGCAAGTGTTGCGACACAGATTCTTCACTTGAGTTCATGACAACTACTGGAACCCACTTGGATGCTTCCAGTTTCTGACACACGCCCCCTCACCCCACCAAACCCCGGTTTCCCCTCACGACCAAATTCCAGGTTCGGTCACAGCGTCACCTGTCTGAGTGGGTGTGATGTGCACATATCTGGGGACTCCCTCCCCAGGGAATCATCGCAGAGACAGACCCCCCGTCTGTAAGTGGAAAGCTATTCTGTCCGATGCGCCGTGTAGACTGACTTGGATCCACAGGGCAGACGGTTGGCGTTAATGCACCTTTGGTAGCTGGGCCACTTGGTGCTTTTGAGGTTTAATGATTTCAAATCAAAGAATAGAGCAACAAATGGAGAGGACTGCCAGAGGGGTTGGCATCAGCATGTCCGCTATTTAAAGTAAGTCCAGGGGTGCCTGGGTGGCTCAGTCGGTTGAGCGTCCGACTTCGGCTCAGGTCACGATCTTGCGGTCTGTGAGTTCGAGCCCCGCGTCGGGCTCTGTGCTGACAGCTCAGAGCCTGGAGCCTGTTTCAGATTCTGTGCCTCCCTCTCTCTCTCTGACCCTCCCCCGTTCATGGTCTGTCTCTCTCTGTCTCAAAAATACATAAACATTAAAAAAAATTTTTTTGATAAATAAATAAAGTCCAGAACTGTTTCATAAGAAGCTACTGTAATCCCTTCCCACTCTCGTCTATTCACCCATGTACTAAATACTCTTTTCTAATACAAATTGATTGAGGATCTGTTTCTGCTCCTAAGAAGCTGGCCACTAGCTCCCACATTGTGCGTGAGGGCAAGTCACTACTCTTTTTTTTTTTTTCAGGTGAATCTAAATAAAAGTCAAGTTTAGATTTCCTTTAGAGAAGGAATATTCCTTCTCCTTAGAGAAGAAATATGACTTCTCTTAAATTCTGGGGCTTCGAAAGAGACTTTGTTATAGTTCACAAATTACTGACAACGTTTAAAAATTAAATGTTCAGAAAAGAAGTTAAAATGTTCTTATAGCCAAATTTACCACAGAGATTAAACTTAAGTTGAAAATGGAAAATTCATAGCAGTTTGACAAATAGATGCAACCAAGAATATATGAGCTGGGGATATAAGTAAAGTTAGGCTACTTGGTAGATTAGAAGATCGTGTAGAATTAGATGACGCCTGGTAAAAATTGTGTTTTCCCTCCGACTTTGAGGTAGTTGCTCCAGTGGGTAGGAGAACCCCAAAGGGAGTTAGAAATGCCCAGAACTATGGAGAAAGGGGCGGGGGAAACAGCCCCATTTATTCCTTCTGCTTTGTCAACCAGTACAAAATGGTGCTCAGAATCTGAGGTTTTAGCAAGCAGCAGGCTGTTATAGAATATTCTTTATTCTTTGCAGCCTACCATGGTCGTGTAAGCACTTAAACTTATTTCTAAAAGCGTCTCTAATATTTCACTTGAGATGCAGAGAAGAGCATATGATGTTAAAAAAAAATTGCTTGCAAATAGGCTTAAAAAACAAAGTGGATCTTTTTTATACCTCATGTAGAAAGAATCGTATTTCTAAGCCATAAACACTGTCATGTGAGCTTAATATTAGTGAAAGTTATGTATGGAAATCCTTAATTGCCTGAGCATTTTATAAGAAACTGACTTGTGTGCGGCCTTAAAAAAATCAGATTTAAAACAAACCTGGATTAAACAATGAATTGTTCAGAGGAAAAGAAGCAATTACTTTTCAGAAACAACATATATCCTTCTCCATGGTCGCTGGCAGAGTGTTTTCAAGTATGATTTGATCAATAACCTCACAGTAGTGGCAGATATAGAAAAGAATAAATGTTTATCACACTTGTAAACATCTGAGGCAAAGCTGAAGTATTTGCTGAAAAGACAACATCCGTTCTTGAATTTCCCCACGGGTTAGATCTAGGGGGGCATTTACTGTTAGATCTGTAAGGCTGAGTATTAATGACTGAAACCGGAAATTAAACTAACAATTCATTTTTATCATAAATATCTGTGTGTTTCCTGGCAAAGTGAAGTAAGGAATTGTGCTGAATTGTCCAAAGGGTGTCTCATTCCCGTGTAGACAGACAACACAGATCTTGCAACCAGCGGGAGCTAAGGGAAATTTGCTTTTTGTAGCTTCTCAAAAACAAAGAAATACAATCAGGCCTTTATCATTCCACTCCTTATAAAAAATATTTCCTAATTCATCTTGAGATATTTTTTTGGCACTTGGGCTAATCTCCATAATCCAGCTTTTTCAGAAGAAAGGTGAATAAATTACTTAGCTCATAAGCAGGAGCAAATAGCTGCTGATGCCAGTGGGATGCACAGTGTTTACAGCAGGAAGAGCCGAGTGAGTTGGGAAGGTAACCAGCCTGGTTTTCAGTGTGTTCTCTTATTCACACTGAATAAATAATAATTAAATAATAAATGTGTGCATGATCCGTGTTTTAGAACTTACTTTCCTCCTACTCTAGTTTTAGAGAAGCCACTTTTCCTGGTGATCTTTACAGGAAGGGTGAAGAACAGGAAAGTCCTCCAATATTAATTGTGTTGCTTTCTTTACGTTCTGCAGAAAACAGCAACAAAGGAGTGGAGGAAACCAGGTGTAGGTTCGGGCATCTGAGTCTTCCAAAACCTGGGCAGGAGAGCGCCAAGGTCACGGGGTGTCTCTGAAAAGAACAGTCTGGTATCCAAAGCCCCAGTGTTTAGGCAGTGAAAACCCATGTATCCTGGCATTTTGTGAGCCTCCCTGCCCATTCCCCCCTGGACCTAAGAGAGATTGGGTTTAAACTGCCTGCCTCTCGGGGGCTGTGCGTGGAACTCTTTCACTGGGCCTCAGGGAGCCAGAGGTCAAGTGTGCCATCGCTCAACATGTATATTTGACACTGCAATTGTAGGCATAATGTGGGTTTTTTATGGGTTCTATTTACTAAAAGTGGGTTGGAGTAGACTCTCTTAAAACATGGAGGTAGGGGCATACTTCATATGGGACAAAATGGTCTACAGGGAAGGAGTTGAATTCTGTCAGCATACTTGAAACCAGCATGGTTTTAGTGGCTTTGAATCAATCATGTGACTTCCACACTTCTTTACTGTGCTGTTTGCCTTTGTAACCCCTCCCATATAGAACTCCATTAAGGAAGGATGATTTGAAACTGGGAGGCCCATTTCAGTGAGTTAATCATCAGATACAACTGTGGAAAATCTCTGTAAAATGTCATTATTAAAAGCAGGTCACTAGGGGCACCTGGGTGGCTCAGTCTGTTCAATGTCCGACTTCGGCTCGGGTCATGATCTCGCGGTTCGTGAGTTCAAGCCCCATGTTGGTCTCTGTGCTAATAGCTTGGAGCCTGGAGCCTTCTTCGGATTTTCTGTCTCCCTCTCTCTCTGCCCCTCCGATCTCTCTCTCTCTCTCTCTCTCTCTCAAAAATAAACATTAAAAAAATTTTTTAGGGGCGCCTGGGTGGCACAGTCGGTTAAGCGTCCGACTTCAGCCAGGTCACGATCTCGCGGTCCGTGAGTTCGAGCCCCGCGTCGGGCTCTGGGCTGATGATGGCCCAGAGCCTGGAGCCTGCTTCCGATTCTGTGTCTCCCTCTCTCTTTGCCCCTCCCCCGTTCATGCTCTGTCTCTCTCTGTCCCAAAAATAAATAAACGTTGAAAAAAAAAATGTTTTTAAAACAGTAAGTCACTAGAACATAAAATTTACTAAGCTGTGCATATAGAAAATCTTTTTTACCCAAAGAGTAGCATTTTTTATGGATATGAATGTGGTTTAAGTGGCTGTTTACCCAGAAGAAATAAATGAGCATATTCTGGTTACAAAATAAAATATATTTTAAAAACTTAGAAATATTGAAAAGCTGAGAAATTGCAGGTCTAACTCTTGACTGTTCTAAGTTCTTGATAGTACAGTATAGCACTTAAATAGCTCAGGAAAATCAGATTTTAGCAACGGTATCCCACCCAGTACTAGTATGAATAATGTGTCCTATAGAAGGCATAATAATTTATCCCAGGATTTCAAATATCTGGGGATGGCCTCTACAGGAAGAAGTCAGAGTTATGAGAATATTTATAGAGTCTATTAGAAAATACAGTATGAAAAAGTTTACAGAGAATGTCAGTGAAATAAAATCCTGACCGTGAAATCCTTTGGTTTAATGTGAGACTTCATGACAAATAATAGCAGAGTTCTAAATCTCTCCATCTTCTACAACACCCGTCTTTGTATCGTGTGTCAGAAGAAACCCAGCGAAGAATTTAGGGTTGGGAGAATGTGAATATAGAAATGTAAAAAAGTTAAATCCATTAGATAGGTGGAGATGATAGAGATGAATATTTTAGGAATAAATAAATATTAGGAACTAATACATATTAAATGGTGATAATGGATTATATACATATATGTATATATATGTGTATATATGTATGTATATATACATATATATATAGTTCGGCAGAAAGAGTAACCCGCAGAACTCTTTTAAACTGCTTGTTCTGAGATGAGTAAAATAATGGGAAAGGAAAGTAAGAATTCTTTTCAGCCTTTCTCCATGAGGTCAGCCCCTATATTAGTGTGGGGCATCCAAGTCCTTGAAAAATATCTAGCAACGGGCTCACAAAAAGAAAAAGTGTTCAGAACAATATAGGCCAGGAAAAAAAAAAAACAGCAAAGGTTTTCTTTGTGTTGACAGCTGAGATAGAGATAGGTTATGGTAGAGAAAACAATCAAGGAAAAATAACCAAGACTAATGAGGAGAATTTAATGCTTTCACACTATGATTTTATACAATAAATTTAACAATATGGATGAATAGAAGGGAAGATAGCAAGGAAAATAGAAAAATACAAATCCGTACCTAGTCAGGGTGGAAGTGGAACTCCAGAAACCCTTCCAAGAGCTTGAACCACTCCCTGGCTTGGCCAAGGCAGTTCCCTGAACATGAGGAACCTCTGTCTACCCTTGGGCCGCCATAAGCTTCTCCCCCTCTCATGGGCAGAATTCCCTGTACCTCAGTTGCATTTGGGGCAGAATTCCCTGTGGCCAATTTCTGTATTCGGGACACAGAATAGCGACACAGCTGGTTGGCTGAGTGCCATTTCCTGTGCTTGGGAACCATATCAATGTGAACTGGGAGTATCACCCTCTTTAGAAAGTTCCATCTTAGGAAACGTAGTATGGACACAGGGACAATGTCAGTATGCTAAAATCTTGACAGTATGATCCTTTAGTTTATAAAGTAGTTGTAAAGATATTTATTAATATTTTTATTTTTATTAGCCAGAATCACATTCATTTTTTTAAAAGCCTGTCATACACCAGAACATTTTCACTGGCCAAAGAGAAGGCTTAATAAATATTATTCTAGGGGCACCTGGGTGGCTGAGTCAGTTGAGTGCCTGACTTTGGCTTAGGTCATGATCTCATGGTTCGTGAGTTTGAGCCCCACATCAGGCTTACTGTTGTCAGCCTGTCAGTGCAGAGCCTACTTCAGATCCTCTGTTCCCCTCTCTCTGCCCCTTCCCCACTCATGCTCTCTCAAAAATAAACATTAAAAAATAACAAATAAGTAAATAAATAAATAAATCTTTTTCTAGCCCTTTTTCATATTTGGTTCCACCAATCCTGTATTATTTAATTTCCTGTTTTTCTTAATTAAGAAAGTGTGAATTAGGGATGATTCAAAAATACTGATTTTTTTCTTCCTTCATTGAATATTATTTGTTGTTTTCAATGCCCCTTTGTTGGGTGTTATTTTAATCATGTGTACCCTATTCTGTAGACAGATTGATTTTTTTCAAAAAGACCCAAATCATTTTTGTTTTTGAGTGGTTTTTAATGTCTCTTGTTTGGAAGAGGATTAGGCGCTGAGAACAGAAGCTCGAGCTGCCGCTCCTTTTGTCTTCCTCGCACAGCCATGAGAAAGTGGAAACCCTTTTAGAACTGCATCGTGACACATGTGTGACATGTGTGGCTTGTTTTATAGGTTGGTTGTTCTGCTGGAAAATGTTTGAAAGTTTCCCTCATGTAAAAGCTAGACCATTTCAGTATTATGCCATTTATCAAATATAAATTAGTAAATTTCTGGAGGTTCCTGGGTGTCTCAGTTGGTTAAGCATCAAACTCTTGATCTCAGTCTTAATCTTGGAGTAGTGAGTTCAAGCCCTGAGTTGGGCTCCACAGTGGGCACGGAGACTACTTTAAAAAAAATTATAAATTCCTGATATAGAATCTTTTTAGTTTTTTAATCTTTGATTATTTTTGAGAAATAGCGAGCCAGCAGGAGAGGGGCAGAGAGAGAGGGAGACACAATCTGAAGCAGGCTTCAGGCTCTGAGCTGTCAGTACAGAGCCCGACGCAGGGCTCGAACTCATGAACTGTGAGATCATGGCCTGAGCCAAAATCGGGTGCCCATCCAACAGAGCCACCGAGGTGTCCCTGATACAGAATCTTCAAAAGTTTGCATTTGTAGATTCTAGAAATTCTAAAATACGTTGCTAAATTCTTAATCCTTTGAAAGGAATATAAATATTTGTGGACTGTAGCAGGTGCAAATTTAGGTTTAGGACTTTCTAAAAACAAAGAAGTTAAGAATGGTTTGGACTAGCCATCCTGAATCAATCACCAGTATTGTAAATTAAGCAAAAATGTAGAGCTGATATTCAAAGGGAAGAAATCGTTGCCTTTGTCATACACAAATCTACTAGAGAGTAGTACAAAGAATTCGAGTTAAAGAACACATCTCGTGGATTTACAGGAAAGGTATCCTTAATGAGAAATGGTAGGTTGTGGTTAAGGTTCTCCAAGAAAATTGTGGGCACACTGTCCACTGGGACCTGATGAACATCTAGAAAATGCATTCTGGGGAATCGCTGTAGCCTCACACTGTAAGTAATTAGCCTTTCGCATGTCTGTTTCTCAGGGCTTCCAGCCAGTAGCGACAAAAGCATCAGTCACTACACAACACACTCTTACCTAATAGATCTAGTTTCCTAGGTAAAATTTACATGTAATAAACGCACCCATCATAAGTGCACATTTTGATGAGTGACAGCAAATGTGTACGGTCTTGTCACCACCAGCATGATCAAGACAACTTACCATCACCCCCAGGAGTTTCCGTCTGCCCTTTGGAGCCAGTCCTCCTTCTGGCTGTTGCTGATCTGTCACTGTAGCTTTGCCTTACTGAGAATTTCATAAGAGGAATCGTACAGTATGTGGTTTTTTGTGTCTGGCTTATTTCACTTAGCGTAATGTTTATTTTCATCGACCTCACTGTGCTTCCAATCTGTTTCCTTACTAACCACTAATGTTAAGCTTCTCGATACAGAATCCAAATACAAAACCTAACTAGAAGATGGGTCCATCTACACAGGAACAGAAATTGTTTAGCCACGTTAAATAAAGGAAAACCAAAAACAATTATAGGAGCAGTCATTACTTTTGGAGTTTATTTTCTATCCCTTATTATTTGTCATTGGGATTTTTATTCCCTTTGTCTTCCCCCTCCTGAGGTGCTTTCTGATGTCTGTATTTTTAAATTAAAAGGAAAAATTATCTTTGTTTTCAGCATTTTGTGATAATTTCACAGCTCTTATAATAATGTACTGTGCCCTAAGGTGTCTGCACTGATGACTGGAAATCGGTGGGTTAGAAAATCCTTATATGAAAACCAAAATTAAATACAACGTAAACCTGTATATGCCTGTACCATAATTTTCCTTACAGATACTAATATTTCTCTAGTACAGATAAACTATGTGAGTGTACCCTCTTTTGCTTCCTAGAAAAATGTAAATTATGCATTGAAACTGACAAATAAATTACCATAAAAACATAGGAGTTAGTTATTCCCACAGTCAGACCTTTCAACTGAATCCTTTTTTTAAAAAGTATCTGAGAATATTTCCCACAGTGTGTCTATACATTATTTATCCGCATCATCCTCCGCTTCAGTTTATCTATTTAGAAAAACAGATTGACTAGGATGTAAATTATTTTATAGGCAGAAACTATCCCGTTACTGCAACATTTCTTCCCACAAATGAAACAGACTAAGCGAGTGAGATGACTTCTTGGCTGTCGCAGTTCGTGATGTAATATTTAGCATAGATCATCGTGCCTTTTACAAACCTGTGTGAAATGTCCTGTAACACTTGAGTGGCTGCAGCTGTCACCTCATTTCTTCTGGATTAAGTTTGGTCAGGAAAGAAGCTGCCTCATTTTCCAGTTGTCATTTGCCCAGGAAGTAAAAGCAAATTGTAATGAGGGAATCACAGCGGGAAGACCTGCTAACAAATGAGAGGCATATATTGACTGGCAGCCAGCATGCCATTTCAGTGATAAACGTATTTTTATACACTGCTGTTCAAGGTCATTCACTGTTGTCCTTGAGTGGGCAGCCATCAAAAATCGTGCAAGTCACATTCTAAACACTTCTAATAATCAGGGCAAAGATGCCTTACTTTCAAAAGAGAAATCAGCCATTAATTTTACACAGCACTTAGATAAATTAAACATCTGTACGTGCTTACTGTGGCTTTATCTTGCTTTTGTTGCAGATTGACCAGAAACCAAAGGAAATATAAATTTATGAGGTAGCTGTGAGGTATATAGGTGTAGATTTATTGTAGTGTTCACAGAAGCCAAACTTGAACGTGGTCAGACCTCACTAAGCAGCCTGTCTCTGTTTTGTCGCTCTTTAGTTTTTAAAAAGTGTAAAGAACTTATAATCTAAGAATTCCAAAACAAAACTGTTCTCATTTTAAGACTTCTACTATATGTTTGAAGTAGATTTTATATTAAAAATACTGAAAACAGTTTGCTTTTACATCTGCCCAAATGCAAAGGAAATGTTATCACTAACTTTTTGAACATGTACTCTGTAATTATTTGGAGAAACAGTGATTGAGTTATTCACCCTTTTTTATTCAAAACTGAGCCATGCTTGTCTAAATATTAAATGACCAAAACCATGTTGTTATCCAACTTTTATAATTTTTTTAACGTTTATTGATTTTTGAGAGAGAGTATGAACAGGAGAGGGGCAGAGACAGAGGGAGACACAGAATCTGAGGCAGGTTCCAGGCTCTGAGCTGTCAGCACAGAGCCTGATGTGGGGCTCGAACCCACAAACCGTGAGATCCTGACCTGAGCCGAAGTCGGACGCTCAACCGCCTGAGCCACGTAGGTGCCCTAGTTGTTATCCAACTTTTAAAATCTCCATAGATAGCAAAAGGTTTAGATAGAAATCTGATCTTAAGTAACCGTATTTTAAAAGTTATATGGAAAATGTGGTGGTTTGGATCACCCAGTGTCTTTCAGTAAATATTTTTAAAAGTGTCATTGGCCCTAAAGTCCTTCTCAGGGTGTGTGTTTACAGTTAGCATGTATTCACCAAACCTCGCAAGGCTTTCTCACGGTCTGCCTGCACCTAATTCCCCATCCATCTTTATCGTTCTCCACTTGATCCCTTCACCATAAATCCAAATCCTTCTGAAGGTGTTAGTTTTTCTGACCAGGGTCACCTTCTGACCATGCACCTCTGCACGGAACACGCTTCCAGTCTTGCCGCCCCCCACTTTACCCCAGCACACGCACTCGCCGTTGTTACCCGGAAGCTCTCCGAGCTTTCCTACAGTATTCCCACAATCTGATTTCTACCTGCAAGTATACACGTAAGGGCAGGAAAATGCGTGTCTCCCTGGCTTTAGCTTAGAACTTTGGTGATTCCAGTGTCCAGAGGCTCAGGACAGTAATCTCACACTTCCCTGTGGCGTCGCACATATACTCCCGCTGATCTGGTAACACATGTAATTGCCCCCATATATCTAAACATATATCTAGAAACTTAGAGGTTCCTGGTGTCTGGCTTGGACCTTGAAATGCTTTTTCTCCATAGAAGTTGTTATAAATAGTGCTTAGGAGATTGAACTGGCACTGTAAATCCCGAAACAATAAGAATTCTGGAGGCTTTTGAAAGCTGGCCTGGAAATCTAACTGCTATTTGCATTGTTTCAGTGGATGAAAGTGTTCAGGATTCTAAGCACCTGAATCCCACCCAAGCGGTAGGACCCTTCATTTGATGGCTGCCTCTCTGAATACACTCCAGAATCCCGCATGGGAAAGAGTTGCTAGCGTGCGAGCATAAAATTACTAGGTGCCTGTGGAATAGCGTGGAGTGACACAGTCCGTCGTGAATGCACAGATCCACAAGTAGAATGGTTTCTTACTGCTTATATTGAACACAAATTATCAGGAATTTAAAAAACAAAAAAGTTCTCACGGCATCAATCTTGTCTGGACCTCACGTGCATCATTCTGTGAGCTCTGGCTTTGGGCTCTGACTTTTTCACGTGTAAAACAGGAAGTATGAATCAGAATTCTCATTAAATTCTAACCTCTCCAAAGATCCAGAAATGGTATTTTCTGTTCTGTATGAAATTGCACGCACACCTTGAGCGTGAAGATCCGCAGTGGCTTTAAGGAGCACTCTTAGGTTTATAAGTTGTTTGCGTTTTAGTTTAGGTGTCTTGGTAAAGCACTTACAAACTCTGACACCTGAGTAATCATAAATTTGAAACCTGTAACACTGTCACAGTGCTGACCACAGGCCATCTTAATATACAATGCTATGTCTAACTATTGATCTCAATTGACTGTCAAGTGAAAAGGTTTATGATAAGCTTTTACCATAGTATTATTTAAAAAAATACATTTCTTCAGCTGTATGATTTCTTTTTGAAAAAAACCCTCCCCTTTAAAAGAGGACACCTGCCTTCTGTTTTCTTCAAAAATGGGTAGTGAGTCTCTATCCTTTCTAAGCTGTACAAGCAACGAAATATGTGGTAAGTAATGTTTCTTTGTTAAATAATGCTTTTTTTTCTTAGGCAGAGGCAAATTTGGGGGGTGCATGTATGTGCTTACCATGTGATGCACAATATTTATTTTAACCTTTAAAATGATCTGACCACTGTGAGTCTCACCTCTGAACAAATATTTTTATGAAAAAAATAAAATAATGCAGAGGAATACCAAATTGAAATCATACAGTTTATCAGTTTTTCCTAGTATGAAAAAGACAAACTAATAAATAAGTCCAGAAAGATATGGGGCACCTGGGTGGCTCAGTTGATTGAACATCTGACTTTGGCTCAGGTCATGATCTCACGGTTCATGGGTTCAAGCCCCACATCGGGCTCTGTGTTGTCAGCTCAGAGCCTGGAGCCTGCTTCAGATTCTGTGTCTCCCTCTCTCTCTCTGCCCCTCCCCTGCTTATGCACACGCACACACACTCTCTCTCTCAAGAATGAATAAACATTAAAAAGATTTTTTTTTCTTTTAAAGTCTGGAAAGATAAATGCCAAGTGATTCATGGTGGTTCCTGTAAGGCTTGAGATTTGATGAGTAAGAAATCCCAATTTTATTATAGGTACTTCAAAAAAGGTTGTGACATTATAGGTAAGTTTTAGTTTCCTTTTTTGATGTTCTCTATATTAAAATCATAATAAACTTTAAACCACGGGGTGTCTGGCTGGCTCAGACAGAAGAGCATGCGACTCTTGATCTCAGGGTCATGAATTCAAGCCCCACGTTGGATGTAGAGATTACAATAATATTAAATTTACAATAATAAAATAAACTTTAAAAAGCCCTCCAAAATAAAAATTATGCTTCTGTTAAAAATCATTTTTGCTAATGCAAAGTTCATTTATATAATCTATTAAGCCTTCCGAAATGGGTCGGAACTGCCTTCTTTATATACTTACTTACTCCTAAAAGGAAATCCAGTATTAAATGGAGGCTTTTACTTGAGTTTTACACGCTTTCACTTAAAAGGGAATAAAATTAGAGGCGCCTGGGTGGCTCAGTGAGTTAAGTGTCCAACTCTTGATTTTAGCTCAGGTCATGATCTCAAGGTTCGTGGGATCAAGTCCTGCATCAGGCTCTGAGCTGACAGCGCTGAGCCTGCCTAGGATTCTCTCTCTCCCTCTCCCTGTCCCTCTCCCTCTCCCTGTCCCTCTCCCTCTCCCTCCCTCTCTTCCCCCGCTCTCAAAATAAATTTAAAAAATAAAAATAAAAAAGTGAATGAGTATATATAGTATTAAGTATGCTTTTAATTGTATCCGTGGTAAGGCAAAGAATCTTACTTTAAGGCACACTGTTTGTTATATACGTGATAGCAATTATAAGCAAATTGCTAACAAAGTGAATTCTAAGTTAGAAACAAAAAATTTTCCAAGAAGGGTTCATGCTTGCTTGGGAAGAGTGCAAATTAAAACAACAAAGTGGTTTGTTTCCCTTAAGGATTGTTGGAGAGCTTGTCAGTGCTGGAGTGCAACAAGTGGGCTAGTGTTATTGATTTTCACCTTGTGTTACCAAAACATTTTTCATTGACAAATATTAATTGCGTATTAAGTGCTAAAGAGTTTGATGGTCCAGATATTGAATTTTGTAATGAATTGGGCTTTTAGTTTGGTTTACCAGTAGGCAATATGGTGGCATGAAAAGATACAGAGGTTTAAGCCAGCATAACTTCCACTCCAAGAAAGTCAAGTAGATATTCCTGAAGAGTTTAAGCTCAGCAGCAGGAGATGTAATTCGTTTCCCTTTGCATTTCAGTGACTGACTGCTCTTTAGCCAAATCATAGGGAATGCTTGTCTAAATAGGTGTTGTGTGACTATAATTAGTAGTAAAGTATCTGGAATGTCTTGCGTTGATTCTACCTTACGAATCTCGTGAATCGTTGAAATTGCTACCGGAAGAAAGTTGGTGATTGTGATCGTTACTATTAGTCTTTATAAATCATTAATTTGGTTAAACTATTTCTCCTTTTATTTTTGAAAAGGATCTGTAAATCAGAGTGAGCAACCACAGTACGTACGTGTGTCTACATGGGCACACCCACAAAAATGCATGTTCTGTTTTTAATTCCTTTTTAGTGTCTTTCCCAACTTTTTAATAGCGTGTCTTGTTTTTTATTCTTTTGGTAATTATATCCAGCGACATCTTTTATATAACGATCTTTCTTAAATATCAAAATCTGTGGGTGACTGATAAAATTAAGCAAAATTAAAATTAGGGAAATTAGACTGTCAGTTTGGGCAACCAGCTGGTATTGGTAGTTCCGATTATAAATTTAATCCTAACTCAGGTATTTCTTTTTGATTCTAGAAATTTGACCTTTTTACTAATTTATTTCCTGATCTCTGATCTAAATAATTACAATCTGATACAGGATTATCACCTAAGAGAAAAAATGTGACCAAACTCCAAAGCAGACTTATTAGCCCTTTCTTCTCTGCCTTGCCTTCCACTGCCCTTTCATCCTCGCTCTTCCTGTCTTTTCCCCCGTTGGCTCTTCACGGGTTCTCGTAGCCACTCACAGCCAGTGATTGAAGAGATACTCACGGAGAGACTGCTGTGCAGCAAGCGCTGGGTGCCAGATCCGTGCCACAGTGCCTCTCGACGTGCTGGTGGCTCCCAGATCCGTCTCTCCTCCCCTCAGCCTTCTCCTTAGCTCCACATTCCTCTTTCTGACTCGCTAACGTATTTCCAACTACCTTCTCTAGTCCTCCACCTTAATATCTACCTATCCCAAACCTAGGTCCTCACGATTTCCCACCTGCCCCCATCCTCCCAACCTAGAAACATGTTCTTTCTCTTATGCCTTCCTGTCCGGGTCACAGCATCACTGTATACCCAGTGGGCCCCTCTTTCCCGACCACATCCGGTTCCTCATTGGATTCCTAATTGATCCACTACATTTTCCTCTTACCCTATCCTTTTTTTTTCCTAGTTCCTCTCTCCTTTTCCCTCTGCCAGAATTTTCTTAAGACTGGTCTGATCTGGGGGCACCTGGGTGGCTCAGTCGGTTGAGCGTCCAACTTTGGCTCAGGTCATGATCTCGCGGTTCATGAGTTGGCAAGATCAAGCACCACATTGGGCTTGCTGCTGCCAGCACAGAGCCGGCTTTGGATCCTCTGTCTCACTCTCTCTCTACCCCTCCCGTGCTCACGCGCTGTCTCTCTCAAAAATAAATATACATAAAAAAAAAAAAAGAGGGGCACCTGGGTGGCTCAGTCATTTGGGCATCCAACTCGGATTCAGCTCAGGTCACAATCTCACATTTCATGAGTTCGAGCCTCACGTCAGGCTTTACGCTGACGGCACAGAGCCTGCTTGGCTCTTTGGATTCTCTCTCTCCCTGTCTCTCTGCCCCTCCCCTGCTCACGCTCTCTCTCTCGCTCGCTCTCTCTCAAAATAAATAACTTAAAAAAAAAAAAAAAAGCCTGGTCTGATCTGACCATTCTCCTATTTAGAAACTTCAGAAGACTCTCTGTTGGGTGTCAACTTAAATCCAGATTTCTTAGCACAACAAAAAGACGGCGTGTATGGCCTGGCCATAGCTACCTTTTTGCTTCACCTGCAAACCCTGTCCTCCCCAGTGCTCCCCAGCCCCTCACTTCCATTGGCAGAGTGACACAGGACTGCCTGCTGCTCTCCTGGGCCTCCCTCACATGTTTGCTGGACTCATCTTTCCTCTTAGGATGGCCTTTTGTTTCTGGCCAACTTCTGCTCATCCTTTACAGCTCAACTCAAATACCACCTTGATTCTGTGCCTGGTTCTGATGTATCATACCCTGAACAGCAATGGCTGTCTATTCTTCTGGGTTTCCGTGGCACCTTATGCACATTTCTGTTGTGCTGTTAATTGCACTCTACAGTAGCTGCTTGCTGTCAATCTGTCTCTCTTTTCTCCCAGCTTCACTGGCAGGTGTGTGTCTCATCTTTGTGCTCTGACACAGGGTCTAGGACATAATCAGCTCTCAGGAAACATTTTTAAGTACATTTGTGCTAAAAATATTTAATTCCATGAGGTAGGCAAGACATACGTTACCCTTATCTTACAAATAGGCAAATCTTGCCTCAGAAAATTTTGCCCATTCATAAACCCAGCAAGGACAAATTTTAATCCACTAGATAAACGCGGGATAGTTTCAGGGTAAGTCAGAGGACTTACAAGTAACGTCACTGTGATTTTTGCCACAATAATTGCTCTGGAATATTTGCAAATGCAATTGCTATGTGAAAAAAAAGTCTGGGGCACCTGGGTGCCTCAGTTGGTTAAGCGTCCTTCTCTTGACTTCGGCTCAGGTCATGATCTCATAGTTCATTGGTTGGAGCCCCGCATCGGGCTGTCAGGGCAGAGCCTGCTTCAGATCCTGTCTCCCTCTTTCTCTGCCCCTCCCCTCTTGTTCTCTCTCCCTTTCTCTCTCCCTGTCCCCCTCTCCCTCCCTCCCTCCCTCCCTCCCTTCCTCTCTCTCTCTCTTTCTCTCTCTCCCTCAAATATAAATTTTTTTAAAAAGTCTACATATATTATTGTATTCTTTTATTACTGTTTTAATACTGAGAAAAATGTTGAATGTTACATGAAAGTCAGGAAGGTAATTTTATAGTTTTATAACTTGGCATTTCTTAACAAAAGAGATGTACCCTGTAATATACAACAACATTAATTAGGTGATGTTCCAGACTAATCTGGCTTTCTGTTTTAATAAGGTTAAAAGGCATGGTACCACACATAAAAGTATAAAATTCCTGAGTATATATTATGTATTAGTAGGTATACTCTATTCTCCAAAATAAATACAAGACAAAAGATGTGCTAACATACTGGTTAATAGATGTATGAATTTTTTAAATGTATGTAATACCTTAATTTTCTACAACACTTTCCAACTAATTTCTTTTTTTGGAACGGTGCAAATGTTAAATCCTCTTGAAGTGTGTTTTTTAAAAGTAGGAATGCTGTAGCTTTAGTACGGTCTACGTAAGACAGTTTTGTGTCGCCAGACGGTATATTCCACGTATATACCCGGTGAGGGACCACATGTGTGAGGGCCCTGTCCTGCTACTCAGGTCAACAGCCATCTTGTGTTTACCTTGACCCAGATCAGAAATGAGGAGAGTGCTGAGTTCTGTCAGTTGACGGAGGACGTGTGTGTGCTGAAGGCCTGCTATGTAAGGGCCTAGTGTTTTGAGAGGGGACAGAGGTGACCAACCCGGCACACGTTTCTGGAATTCCGAGAGGAAGCAACAGGGATTTCCTCACGTGGCACAGTATCGCCTTTAACAATACTCTCTCCTATCTTCTTTGAAAATTTATGTAACCATTCTGTGTCCAATTCCTAGGAATCCTTTGAATATTTAACATCACAATTTTCACTCTGGGAATATAAAAACAAAAGTTCGTTCATTTTAAGATTTCTAGCATGTGTTCGAATAGACTCATATTAGAAACACCGATTTAAAAACATTTAGCTTTGGGTCTGCCCAA
The DNA here is from genome assembly GCF_007474595.2 of Lynx canadensis. Lineage (NCBI taxonomy): Eukaryota > Metazoa > Chordata > Mammalia > Carnivora > Felidae > Lynx > Lynx canadensis. Next base: position 18,615,156 of record NC_044314.2, on the reverse strand, counting down.
ACCTGAAGAAAACGTTTTCTGTGACTTTTGAAGCATATGTGAATTATATACTGAATAAGTGTTTTATAATTATTTCATACCAGCAATGTGAATATTGGACAGCAGTTTATTCACTATCTTTTTATTTAAAACTGATCCGCATTTATCTAAATCACATTAGCATTCAGTGTTTCAGTACCCATGAATCATCTTTAAATATGACTAATTATTTTTAAATGTTGATGAAAAATGTTATGGCTCGAATTACATCGTTAACTAGATTTTTTAGTGTTATCATTACTGAGCTTAAAAGTCTCGCTCAGAATACTAATACACTATTATCCTGTCATCAGCCAAAAACCCGTGGTAATTATGTTTGAAAATAATTGGAAGTTTGTGACGTCCCAGGATTTTGGGCAAACATAATTTCAAAATATGCTGTAAGACTGACCACTTGAACATGTGAAAAAAGGATGTATCAGTTGTGTATAGCTCAATTGGATATTTTATAGTTACTTCATCCTGAAAATATGTGGTCTGCTAAAGCAGATGAGAGGTGGGTGGGCATGTGCACACACAGGCATGGGTGTGGTCAGCTCTTCATTATCTGTAGTAAGAGAAGGAAGAAGCACTTCAACATCAATAGGTGAGACTTACGGAAAATTGATTCTTTGAATCTGAATAAGTCCCTGAGTTGAATAGAAGGGGAAAAAAACCTCCTAAAACCAGTACATACATTTAACAAAGGTTGCTGTTACAATGACCTCATCATTTTAAGATGGGGAAACACCTAAAGGCTTAAATGTTTATTCTCTATTTGTATTCTGTAGACCTTCCTTTTTAAAGGTAATTTTGATCATCTACAGTTGACATTGGTGAAAATAAAAGCTTCAGTAATCACAAAAATCTGAAATTATTACTACTGCCTAAATTATAGTAGTAAAACAGTCTTGAGCATTTATGTTGATTCTTACTCTTCTTGGGGAAGGGTGTTGTGTGTGCACATGTGCTTGTTGGTATATAATCCTCCACAAAAAGAATTTCAAAAACTATCGCTTGTGTCACAAGGATTACCAATATGTAGATATTGAAAAGCTCCTTTAATTCATCTGTGTCAGTTAGCTTATCCCCAGATGGCATTTAAGTAGCTTTTAGTGACTGAAAATGGGCACTATATGCTGCGGCTATGTTTAGGGATAAAGACAGACAGCGCACTTGAGGCACTATATCTTATAATCAAACTTAAGGTAGCTCGCTTTATTACATTTATCCTTAAATCTATTTTCCATTTAGATGTTCAAATGATACCAAATCTACTTGTCTTTCGCCCTGAATGTGTATTCTTTTCAATTAGATAGCGATGGAAAACTCAATTCATCGGATGGTACCAATACCCCTTGGCTTGGAAACTGCCACAGCGAGTTGACTCTATATCATAGAGTCGGCATAATGTGAATAACAAGTATTGCCTCAGCCCTCCATCAAGAAAAGAAATTATAGAGATAAACAACCCGTTTTCAACCCTCAAATCTCGGTTCAAAATCATTATAGAATCGCCAAAGGGCAGCATCTAGGCGTACGTGCTTACACTGTAGGAGATAGTACAGCCAATAAGAAACGGGTCCCTCTTTAATACTAGAGAGCTTTAGGAATACTTTCACCATCTACTTTGCTTTTGGTCAATACTTTAGTCTCTATATTTTGTGCCCCACGCGAGAAAAAGCCAGGGTCCTAATTTTATAATGACTCTTTCCTCAAGTGGTGCTTATTTACGGTACCCGTAGGTAGATGTTGCCTCTTTGGAGCACCGATGAGCTAATGGGACCCAGGCCCAGGGAGGGAGGCTGCCAAGGAGAAAGGCAGGACCACCGTCCTCTGTGGCCCAGGTAGCCCAGCGGGGCCACACAGGCGATCCTCCACGTTCTGTGCCAGGAGAGAAAGGTGGCAGCTTCTAATCTTTCAACCTCTGTTCTGAGGTCAAGGAAGAGTTCCTCTTCGCCCACCACTGCTGTGGGGGCCAGGGGACCGCTGGGGTGAGTGAGCTCCCCTGGGAGACCTGGCCCTTTCTCCCAGGCAGCACGGCCATCCACTGTCCTCACAGAGCTGGCGGGGTGGGGGAGATTGCACCAGGATGGGAAGGGAGACTGGACCAATCCGGGAACCTTCCTCCAGACCCCCCTATACGTGGAAGTCACTGGGCTCCAGAGTCTAGGGATCTAGGAGGCCCTGGTTGCTGAGGGAGACAATGGGGCAGACACTTCCCCAGCAAGGCCCAGCTCCACGTGGCCGCGGCTCTCAGGCAGCCTGCTGTGACCCCCTGGGCTGCAGCTGTGACCACCATCTAGCACTCGAAGTCTGCGTTATTGGGCAGGGAAGAGTCATTTAGAAACTCTGGTGCAGAGGCGCCTGGGTGGCTCAGTCAGTTAAGCGTCCGACTCTTGGTTTCAGCTCAGGTCATGATCTCACTTTTTATGGGTTCCAGCCCCGCACTGGGCTCTGCCCTGACAGCGTGGAGCCTACTTGGCAATTGTCTCTCTCTCTCTCAATCTCTCTCTGCTCCTCCCCTGCTCACTCGCTCGCTCTCTCAAAATAAACAAACTTAAAAAATATATATTGGTGTATAATGTACCTACATGCCAACTACATGAAAAGCGGGTATATAGAAATTGAAGCTTGGCAGCTTATAGTTTTGGGTTTTTGTTTTTTGTTTTTACCTGGTGCTCTGTGAGACAAGAGATTCCAGAGGCAGACTGCCTGGATTCTCATCAAAATAAATTACTCCAATTCTCGGCACCTCAGTTTCTTGATCTCTAAGGAAGGGTCTAACGTAGTGTTCTTACCTCGTAGGGTTAATCTGTAAGGATTAAGAAGTTTATATAAAAGTGCTGAGGGGCGCCTGGGTGGCTCAGTCAGTTGAGCGTCTGACTTCGGCTCAGGTCAGCATCTTGCAGTCTGTGAGTTCGAGCCCCGTGTCAGTCTCTGTGCTGACCACTCAGAGCCTGGAGCCTGTTTCAGATTCTGTGTCTCCCTCTCTCTCTGACCCTCCCCGGTTCAGGCTCTGTCTGTCTCTGTCTCTTAAAAATGAATAAGCATTAAAAAAACAAAAAGCCAATTTACAGCATTCCCCGGCACAGGACAGGTGCTATGAAAGTTTCTCCTTATGCTTTTTGGATTCCCTGCGGGACGTAGCTCGCCAGTGCACTCTATAGACCTTTTAGTGTATGATTTTAGAATGTATTTGAAGGATGACAAAAGCTGCTCGTTGCAGTGGCCTTTGATAAATGCAAATTTTTTGTTAGTTTGTTTCCAAGTATGAAGTTCTGGGATCCGTTTTTTTTATCCGTGACCACCGTGATAAGCCAGAAACTGTGTTCTTCAAGCCCCCAAGTGATGGCTGTGTCAATAATTGTGAGGTTGCAAAAAAGTAGACGGCAAGGAATAGAATGGGCTCATTGGCCCGTAATTTGTACATTTGTAAATGAGAATAAAGAGCCAGAACGCAAAATTAGTATGAACGACTTTTGGAAAGGGGGGCAGGGGGGAAGGATTGAAAACAAGGACTGACGATCTGCGGTTTCGTCAGCGGAGGCCTCTCTGGGCCTTGCAGCCCAGCCCAGGCTCCCTGCTGGGGACAGGTGTCCACACGCACGCCGCTTTCCTAGGGACACGGGGAACTTGGCGTGTCAGCCATCCACACACCAGCGACTTCACCACAGCTTTCCCGAGGCACAGCTGCAGTGTTCTGGTAAAATCATCGCAGTGCAGGCCTTCCCGCACGCCGTTCCGAGAAACCCTAACGGCACACGGTTGCTGCTTCCAACTCAGCCGGCTTGAAATTCCACGTCCTGAGACGTGGTTAGCTAAGGTGGCCTTTAATACCATCCAACACTACGATGGCGTGATTGGAAAGCTTGGAGGGAGTTTAAGGAAAAGCCACAGACATGATTAAAAAGTTGGAAAATGAGACTTGAAATCTTACAGTCACTGAGGTTTGTTTCGTTGGTTGGGTTGTTGTTTTTTTTTTTTTTTTTTTTTTTAACATCCCGAAAAGAGAAAATAAGTAACAAAGGAGCAACTTGCTATAACAGCCCTCAAGTCTATAAAAGGTTGTCCTGCCGATAGACGACTGTCTGGTCTCCGCCTCTGTGAGGCCACAGCAAGAGGGAGCAGGCTCACACTGTAGCATTTTGGATTTAGATTTGATATAAGGAGAAATTTCCTGACAAAACACATTGTTAAACACAGAAAAGCGTCCTCAGGGGTCTAGAACCTTCTCTAGAGATACTTGCAAACCGAATAGATGTTCATCTGTCTGGCCTGCTTTAAGCAGCCCTGTTCACATACAGAAAAGAAGGGGTGACCTTTCAGTGTTCTAGGCAACATCACCTGGCCTTAAGAGCCCACACACAAAAAGGCTGGAAAAGGCTTCGTTCGTAGCAGTAATTAAATTTTACTTGGGTCTTCTGCGTGGTCATAGATGAAACTTTTTGTTTAATGGCATACTCTGCCTGGATTGTTTGTTTCCTTGAGCATTTGAACCTTGAATATATAATAACATTTTCACAATTTGGTTGCTTCAGAGAAAAGAAAGAGGGAGTTTTTTCTCCAGTGTAATTAACTCTTAACTTCTTAACTCTTTTGAAATGGCTCTTTTTTGATGAGTCTTTGCCTTGCATAACAAACCAAGCTGTCAGTCCCAGTGATGTCTTCGTCTTCTCTTGGCCTTGAGCTGTTACCTCCCTGCCAGTCAGCCATGAAATCAGTGGCCTTCTGTATTGGGATGTCAGAAAGGCCTGCACGTCAGACCCTGGCCCTCTGTCCTTATCTGCCCTTTTCTGACTCTGGCACCGTCTGTAAGAGACGTCAAATGTAGGGGCTGGTGCTTTGGATGCAGAGGTGAACATCCTGAGCCGCCCTGGGCATTGCTTGTTATCCTTAAGAAGAACCAGCACCAGGAACGTGTAGGTATTTGTAAGCCTTTGGTATCACTCTCCTTTTCTTTTCGGGGCGGATCCTCACTTCCTAGATACTCACTTCCCTGACTGTGTGGCTCACCTCCAGCCTGTTTTCCTGTCTCCACACACACGCTTCCTTCAGGGTCCCCTTAAACTGAGGATCTCCGCCATGTTGGTACCCCAACAAAGCATGTTCACCCTTTTCTCTACCAGAGCACATTCTAGGGGAAATCCCTCAGCCAAGAGCTTCATTGGATTTGTAGAAATTTCAGAGACCACGTGCAGCCAACTAGGGACATACTTCCAGCTCACTAGACACCCCCAAATCACAACTGTCTTTTTTTTTTTTAAGCTTCTTTATTTATTTTGAGAGAGACCGTGCACACACATGCATGCAAGCTGGGGAGGGGCAGAGAGAGAGAATACCAATATCCACTGAGTGTGGAGCCCTAGACGGGACTCAGTCTCACAAACCAGCAGATCATAACCTGAGCTGAAATCAAGAGTCAGGCACTTAACGGACCGAGAGCCCCACAACTGCCTATCCGAATCTGAAGCTCACCTTGCGGTCCCACCAGAGGCCTACAGCCAGTGCGGTCTCCTTCCCTCTCCGTCCCGCAGATCTTGGGTGAGGCTGTGACAGTGCTGTCCAGGTTCTTTTATTTTCCAGGTCATTTTAGGACATTTCCTATGAGGTGCGTGGTCCGAACTTCATAAACCTTTCCCTCGTAAACAAAACAAAAACCAAAAACGTTTCCCTTCTTATGGTGCTCACGATAACACAACTTCACCTACCTTAGGAAACCTTTCCTTCGCAATTTATGTCAAAAGTAGGAAAGTATTTTGTGTGCTTGGGTTTCCTCCCCCCCGTTAAAAAAGTGGTGAAACCTGCAAATAAATACAAAATGTTCTCTTTGGTCTTGTTCAGTCCCTCATGTGGGTGTGATAGAGTGCTACCTTTCGGCATCAGTTCTCAAACTTGTCGTTTGAAAGCCAAATATCCAAAACACTCCAGGAAGAGACAGACCCTGTAAAGCGCAATTTTAAAGTATCCTAGACAGTCCTAGCTTCTGTTGATGCTGACCAAATCATTTGTGAAATGTGTGCCTCTTCTCCTCTGTGCAGGACGGTTAATTCTGTTTCTTCGAGGAGTACACTGCGACTGCCTGTTAAAACTGCTAGGCCAGTGCACATACTCCTCATTATTATCAATCCTGCCTCTCAGTTCCTTTTCTTCGGTAAGAAAGATGGAAGGGTGTTTACCAATTCAGCACTGTCTCCTGCCAGGGGTTATTGTTTGATTTCTTTTATTGTTCGTAGCACTTCTTGAATTAGATTAATTTCTTTATATTCCATTTCTGTCTTTTCAAGACAGCAATTTCTTTTGACTAAAGAATAGAACAAGACACGATACCCATTCGCATATAAAAAGTAGACCAAGCCTCCTTTTATTTTGAAACCTGTTGTTTGGGGAAGCATTCTGTACAGTTTAGCATTTAAGATCCCAGCCACTGGGTGGGCCCCATCCCAAGCGCTCACTGGCTCTGTGTGATCCCCAAACAGCTACATCTCCCTTGCCGGAAGGAAGCGAGGTTAAAGTCCATTCAGCTGTTGCCTGCACAGATCTGAGAAGTTCGGAGATTCTGAACAAAAGACAATGGCATCACTTCCATGACACCAAGGTTCTGGAGCACCTCTTAGGCTGAGGTTGTAATGAACTCACTTCCCTCCTTCCCTGAGGACCCTGAGTGGCACTTGCTTTCTTGCTCCACCACGGGTCTCCAAGCGGACGCTGCAGGCAACACTCCGTGGTTTCTTCTGGGTTCCTGTAAGATACCCTGCGGGGCACCCAACAGTGTTTTACCATGTATCTGTGTGTGTGTGTGTGTGTGTGTGTGTGTGTGTGTGTGTGTGTGTGACCTACAGTGTAGTCCCTCTTTGCCCAGACTAAAGAAACTAACAAATGAAGCTTAGTATCCAGGGCGGCCTCAACAACAACACATGGAAACAGAACAGTGCCACAGTGCCAGAAAAAGTACTGATCCCCACCCCCCCCTCCCGTGCACCCAGCAGGAGCATGCGTTCAGCTCAGGACTTCCTGGCAGTAAAGCAAGGACATGTTGCAATTATGTAATTATTGTTACATGAGAAAGGAAAGCAACAACATTTATCTGGAAAGACAAACATTTTACTGGCAGAACAGTCCAAGATGACATTTAATTCACAGGATCTTCTGTTAGAGACACTGGATAACATAATGAAGGATGTCCTCAGCTGACACAGAAGTAATCTTGGAGTGGATGTTTTAAATAGCAGCCCTCTGTAAAAGTAGAAGAAGTTATGTGAAAACGTTTTCGTGAACACTTTTCTGAAGGAGCCTGTGTGTCTGGCTTTCTGCCTTTACCGCAGGGCGAACCTCATCTCACAGGGAGGTACATTAATGTGACCACTGGGTTGGGACCTCCTTCGGACCTGCTGGTTTATGGCCACTTCACTGTTGCCAACTCACTGGTCGCTGATTAAGAAGAGATGCTAATCTGAAGGAGGCAGGGTTAGCATTCTGTGTTGAGCGTTAGGGGCCCAAACGCCAGGAGGAGGGTCATGCACTTCTAGAGGGCTCTGCGGGCCCTGAAGGAAGGGCCAGCTTTTCTTAGAGGAGCCTTTAGTCTACTCACACTTTTAGATGCATACCAGGACCCCGGAAGCATGGAAGTAACTGTTTTGGCCTTTTGGATTTGTTTTCCCCGTAGAGTTGCTGCATAATGTTACGTGTCCAGGCGTACAACATCATGATTCCACAGATGTATACATTATGCCGTGCTCGCCACAAGCATAACTGCCACCGGTCACCACACACCACTATCACAGCATCATCGACTATACTCCTTGTGCTGTGCGCTTCATTCCTGTGACATATCTATTCCGTAGCTGGAAGCCTGGATCTCCCACCCCCCACTTAACGCATTTTGCCCATCCCTCCACCCCCTGCCTGCTGGCAGCCGTCAGTTTGTTCTCTGTGTTTACAGATCTGATGCTGCTGCTTTTTTGTTTGGTCATATTTTTTTTGATTCCACGTGTGAGTGAAATCATACAGTATTTGTCTTTTTCAGTCTAACTCATTTCACTTAGCATAATGCCCTCTAGGTCCATCTATGTTGTCACAAATGACACATTCTCATTTTTTTTTTTGATGGCTGTGTAATATTCGTGTGTGTGTGTGTGTGTGTGTGTGTGTGTATACACACCACATTCTCCTTATCCATTTATTGATGGATTCTTAGGTTGCTTTCTATACCTTAGCTATTGCAAATAATGCTGCAATAAACATAGGGGTGCATATATCTTTTTGCATTGGTATTTTAATTTAGGTAAATGCCCAGTAGTAGAATTATTGAATCATATGGTATTTCTGTTTCTAATTTTTTGAGGAGTATGGAGATACTGGTTTCCATAGTGGCTGTGCCAATTTCCATTTCCCACCACACTGTAGCAAAGGTTCCTTTTTCCCCACATCCTCACCAATATTTTTTGTTTCTTGTGGAAGAAACTATTTCGAATCAAGTATTCTTAAAAATTTTTTTAATGTCTTATTTATTTGAGAGAGAGAGAGACAGAGAGAGACCATGAGCAGGGGAGGGGCAGAGAGAGAGGGTGACACAGAATCCAAAGCAGGATCTAGGCTCCGTGCTGTCATCACAGAGCCCAACACAGGGCTCAAACTCATGAACCGCGAGATTGTGACCTGAGCTGAAGTCGGACGCTTAATTAACTGGGCCACCCAGGCATCCCCTTGAATCAAGTTTTGTTAATGGGAGGGTAGCACTCAATTCCATGAGACACCGGGCAGGAAATAAGGGAGCCAGGCAGTGGGCATTAGCAGCACAGGAGGAATTGAATTGGTAAAAGGGAGGACAAGTGTCCAGGCTGAAGGGTCACCTCTGCTCATCCCTGTCTCTCGTGGCCACATGCACACAAAGGCCCAGGATCACCAGAGCTTTCAGTTTTTCAGGAGAGGCCAGAAATCTTGATTTTATGTGATATCTGATGAGTTAGAATATGAGCTCAGAAAACTTTTTTTAAACATTTTTCAGGGGCGCCTGGGTGGCTCAGTCGGTTGGGCGTCCAACTTCGGCTCAGGTCATGATCTCGCGGTCCGTGAGTTCGAGCCCCGCATCGGGCTCTGTGCTGACAGCTCAGAGCCTGAAGCCTGCTTCAGATTCTGTGTCTCCCTCTCTCTCTGACCCTCCCCCGTTCATGCTCTGGCTCTCTCTGTCTCAAAAATAAATAAACATTAAAAAAAAAATTTAAAAAAAAGAAAACATTTTTCAGCCCAAGCCAAACACATCTCCAATCTGGTTTCAGATTAGGCTGAACCTAAGGGTCTTCAGTTTGCAACCTCTGTCTTAAAGCAAGGCCTTTTACTATCTTAACCGTGACATAGCTTTAAATTGGCCCCACAGAATTTCAGGTTTTTAGCAGAACTGAATCTTGATTTTAAAAACCAATTAAAGATGCTTTCCAGTGATCTCAGTAAATTGACCTAGTCAGTGAGAACGGTCATTTTTTCCCTTTTAATTGGTTAACTTTTTACCCTCTTCCGCAATAATTTTCATTTTAGGGTAGGTGGCAGGATAATTATTCAGCAGGCTCACCTTGTTGCTCAATTAGCACCACATTAGGAGCCTAGCACCATGGATAGTTACCATATCTGTTTAATAAAATGTTTAATGAAATGAAATCTGTTTCTAGACTACCTTAGCATGCTAGCTGATACTGATTCTGGGATATGTGGTAAGGGCCTCCCCCCCTCCCCATTAAATTGTATACTCAAGTAATCCAGTTTTGTGATTATTTACATTTGTCTTATTTTTTTCCCAGCTTATTGACATATAATTGACATATGACATTGTAGATGTTACAGGTGTACATGTGATGGTTTGATACACTTATACGTTGGAAAGTGATTACCACCATAGCATTGGCCAACACTTCCGTCTTGTCACGTAATTACCATTTCTTTTTTGTTGATGAGAACATTTAAGATCTACTCCCTTAGCACCTTTCAAATGTCTGTCATCTTTAAGTAAGGAGGAGTAACACAAACATTAATATTACTTATTGGATCCTTATTATATGCCATCATTGCACAGAATGCTACATATATAGTAACTCATTGAATCTTCACAGAGCTCTTTGAGGCAGGTATTATCAACATCATCATCATCATCATTCCTGCTTTCTAGACATGGTACTCTGAGGTTAAGTAACTCACATCATTTGCCCTAGGTCCTTCAGTGTGTAAGTAGTAGAACCCAAAGGCAAGCCAGACAGCCTGACTCAGAGCAGTGTTCTCTGCCAGCCTGAAGCCCAGGGCTTTGCAGTATAACATGTTTTCTCTGAGTGTTGAAAACCGGGCATTATTTTGGATCCCACAGTGCCCTGAAAGTCTAGTGACAGAAAAGAACAAAATCCAAAGAGCACTGAGAAATGGGCTTGTATCCCCACTCCTCCCTCCTTCCCTCCTTTTAGTCACTCAGCTATGAACTATAAGAAGATTCTTACTGGAATTTACCACACATATGGGGCTGAGCTACATAGTGCGCCTGATGTTCCCACTGAGACTCAAGGTTCACAATTGTTCATTAAAAAAGAGGCGGTGCCCAGGTGGCTCCGTTGGTTAAGTGTCCAACTCTTGATTTTGGCTCAGGTCATGAACTCAGGGTCATGAGATCAAGTCCCACACCGGGCTCCAAAATGAGTGTGGAGCCTGCTTGGGATCCTCTCTCTCCCTTTCTGCCCCTCCCCCCCTCAAAATAAATAAAATAAAAACATTAAAAAAAATAGGTGGAGATAAACCTTCCTACTAGTGTCTCCATTGAAGAGAACATATTTCCCCATTCCTTTCCAGACAGAGGGAGGAGACAAACCCATAGCTTGTAAGCAGACTGAATATTGGTTAATGTGGTCGAGGTATGATCTTCCATAGTTGAGTGAAAGGACATTAATGCAATATTATGCTAATTTGCTTAGTATGCCAGTGTTTTTAATGACAATATCATTAAAGTTGAGTATAATTTTTTATTAGTAAAGACCTTTCATCATAGATGCAGTCTAAAACACAACTCCCTTTTTTTTCAATTCATGGTTAAATCAATGATAGCTATTTGGCAAAGGCTCAAAATGATCCCTGTTAACTTGTTTGTAATAGTATTTGATTTCTGTATGTGTTCAAACCTCCCAACAGGTACGTGTATGTATGTTTACTAATTGTAGCCAAGTGCATTTAAGCCCAGTGTTATTGGTGGGAAATGAAGCGTAAAACATGAAAAATGTATAATTATTAAGGGTTGAAATTATAGTTTTTAACTCCTTCCAGAAGAGGGATATTACGATGCAGCTTTGATTGTTTTTCATTTCAGATGAGTGAGGTTCCTAATTAAGTAAAATTCTTCCCTCTAATGGACATAAGTAAATTAACATATTGGTTCGCCTGTTAATATATGCTTTTCCATTGGACTCACGCTGTCCTCCCAATGCAGAGACAGGTAGCTTCTTCAGAACAAGATTAAAGAAAGCCCTTGGGGGGCGCCTGGGTGGCGCAGTCGGTTAAGCGTCCGACTTCAGCCAGGTCACGATCTCGCGGTCCGTGAGTTCGAGCCCCGCGTCGGGCTCTGGGCTGATGGCTCAGAGCCTGGAGCCTGTTTCCGATTCTGTGTCTCCCTCTCTCTCTGCCCCTCCCCCATTCATGCTCTGTCTCTCTCTGTCCCAAAAATAAATAAACGTTGAAAAAAAAAAAAAATTAAAAAAAAAAAAAAAAAAAAAAAAAAAAGAAAGCCCTTGGATATATCAGTGGGAGAACTTTGGTTGCTTTTCCTATTTTTCTCACCTAATTTTATAAATAAGGATCATAACAGTATCTAATCTCCATGGCATAACTTGTTCAACATTGAATGCATTTGCATGTGTATGTGTAACAGTTCTGTGGAATGCAGACCGTTAATGACCCTGACTTTTATTTTAGACGATCCATGGACACAAGGGACCAATCACTGCAGTGGCCTTTGCTCCTGATGGACGATATCTTGCCACCTACTCAAATACGGACAGCCACATTTCTTTCTGGCAGGTACGTGTAGATGCTACAGGGTCCTAGGGTATACTGTATGTTTGCTTTTGCTACGAAAGGCTTCCTGTTCTGCCCGCCCTCCCCACTTCTTTCAACAAATACCACATATTATTGCTGACTGCTTATGTGCTACATGCCAGCATGCAGGGTGCGCTGAGAATACAGTTAGCAATCTGGAGGTGGGGGTGGGGTCTGCTCTCACAGGGCTTGCGGTCTGTAAATAAGCAAGCAGTTACAATACAGAGGGGAGCCTGAGAATAAGGTTGTGGGACAGATTCACAGAGGAGGTGACATCCGAACTGAGACAGGGTCATGCTGAGTAAGGGCTGGATGGTAAGAGGAGGGCAGAGTGGGTATTTAGGGAGAGAAAGCAGGAGCAGCCTTTCAGTGGTAAGCCAGGGCACGGCATGCCTGGGGTCCTGGCCGGGAAGGCACGGGGCCAGGGAGGTGCTGCCCAAGGATGCGGGCAACCCCAGCAGGGCAGAGGCCAGGGAGAAGGCAGCGAGTAGTAGCTTCATATCCCGTTTATATTATCTCATCTGTTTGCGTTCTGAATTTCCCACATAATGCTCTTCATTCCTGAACATTTTCAAAACCCCGAGTATCGGGGCACCTGGCTGGTTCAGTTAAGTGTCCAACTTTGGCTCAGGTCATGATTCCGTGTTAGTGTGTTCGAGCCCCGTGTCGGGCTGTCTGCTGTCAGCATAGTGCCTGCTTTGGGTCCTCTGTCCCCCTGTCTCTCTGCTCCTCTCCTGCTGGTTCTTTCTCTCTCTCTCTCCTCTCTGCCTCTCAAAAATGAAATAAGCATTAAAAAAAATTTTTAAACAAAAAAACCAAAACCCCGAGATCATTGAGTGGCAGTTCATGAGGATGCCTATGTTTAATTGTGACTAAAATGCATATTAACTTTGAGCGCCTAATTTTTACAGTAGACCTTGTTTTATCCTCAAAAATTAATCTCCATTCCATCTTTTTAATTACCTTACTCCTGATAATTGGTAAAAAAAAATTTAAACATTACCAACTCCCTCCCCGACGAAAAGCCAATTTAAAATTTTGTTATTACTTTTACTCTCCTAAGATGCACGTATGTGTTATGAGATTCAGTTTATTGCCTTGAAAGCTAAAAAAAAAAAAAAAAAAAAAAAAAAAAAAAATTAAAGTTTAAATAAGACTTCAGCACAACCTGACGATGGTTTTTAAAAAATCAATAGCTAATAAAATGTAAAACAGATACAATAAATTGCTTAATTCACAACATACTATTAAACCGTGACAACTTCCAAATCTGTCACAGACTTTTCCCTACTCTTCATTTGATTTCGTTTTCCAGTTTGTTTTCTCATTATCTTTTCTCCCAGAATATAGCTCCCGCATCTTAATTGGCTCCTATTAAACTCTCTTCCTCGGCAGCCTCCCCGGTGCCCGTATCCCTCAGTGGCTACCGTGGGACCCGTGGTTAGCGCTGCCAGCAGCCCCACGGCGAGCCCGTTAGGCGTCCGTAGAGTGACCCTCGCACCAATGCTTCCTTAAAGGGTTTCCCCACCAAGTGTGTTTTCCACACAGTGGTCTCTGCACGCCACCTGTACTTTGACACACAGTTTCTGCTCTTCCCTGTGCCCTTGGAATCCCAGACGAGTGTTCACGTAAAGCTCCACATTCGTTCAAAACATCTCCTGGGCACCAAAGCGCCGGGTGCTGGCCAGTGCTTCAGGGGTACGGAGTCAGACAGTCCCAAGTCCCTGCTTTCAAGGACCTTGTGTTTGTCCACGTTGTCTTCTTTGGAATAAACAAACACAAGTCTTTTTGGTTTCGTTCAACGTGACTTCCTCAGAACTTCCTCAGAAATTTGTTATATAAAGGAACACCTCCTACCTTCGCCAGATTTGAAGCTGTTGCCGATATTTTCCTGAATTTCTGCGTGACGAATGTTTTTTCCCTTATCTAGCTACTCAAGGTTCTCTTTGGATGTGTTCATCCCTTCCTTGATTTTTTTGTTTTTTCTACTTGTTTCCACATTCCTGCCTAGTGCACTGAGGGATTTATGGGTAGCATCCTTTCTTACCTCGGAGCTGAAGCTCATTCATTACGGAGATGGTAGCTTTGCGAGATACCTCTTCTCATCCTCCACTTCCCCTCTTCGGGCTCCTGCTGCTGCCTCTGGGCTTTGCCGAGGACACTTGAACCCGTGCCTGTGCGTGTGGCGGTGCGCGCAGGGGGGCCACAGCGCACTTCCTTGGTGCACACGCTCATTGTGCTGTCCGCACACGTGGGTGTCCCACACACAGAGCACGGGGACTGCTCAGGCAACACCCAGGTCTTTTTGCCTCTAAACCCAATGTCAGGATGGAAAATGCAACCCATGTCTTAAATTAATACCCAGTTTGGTCTTGAAATTTAAGCGGAAAGCACAGAAACATGTCCGCTTTTATCAAGAAAATACAATAAAACCTCTTCCAGAGTATACGTATAGGGGGGTTGATTTGAATTAAAGGGAGTCCAGACAGCAATGGTGGATCTCCCACTGCTTTCCCAAAATAGGCTTTGCTGATTTATTTAGATACATATTGTTTAGTTCTAGTGATGTATGATGATACTTTTATATTATTCCAGTAAATGTACTGTAATATATTTTGAAAACTTAATGAAGTCTTATTAATACAGGACCTTACAAAAGCTATGAGCTATTAAAATCTTTGCTGAGAAATGAGTGTTAATGAGAAATATCGGTTGGATAATTACTCAAGTGAGACTTAGTAAAAGGTTTGTGTGCAGCATTACTTACACTGAGAATTGCATTAAAACACTTCCTGTTTTGATGAATTACATCTGTATGTGTTTCTATGTCTTCAGAAAATAATCTTCACGGGACTGGTTTGGTGAAGCATTCTTTCTAAAGGGAAGGGAAAAACCAACGTTGCATTTTTGTTATTTACAAACTCAGCTACTGAATGATGTCATCAAGCAGCCTTCTAAGCCCTTTGATTCTCCAGCTACATATTCCTCCAAGTTGAATATTTCATGTCAGGGTATCTGTTCACATTTGAGCAAGGGGAATTGAGTAATGAAATCAAATACGGCCATGGTTCTCTCACCTAAATTTCACCACTATCCTCCAACTAGTGAATATCCTCTTTCAGAAATGCTAAAAATAAATTAGATGGATAGTGGTTTCACTTATTTTTATGTATTCCATCGTAGAATGGAACACTATTCAGCCCTTTAAAAAGGGTGCTGGGGGCGCCTGGGTGGCGCAGTCGGTTAAGCGTCTGACTTCAGCCAGGTCACGATCTCGCGGTCCGTGAGTTTGAGCCCCGCGTCAGGCTCTGGGCTGATGGCTCGGAGCCTGGAGCCTGTTTCCGATTCTGTGTCTCCCTTTCTCTCTGCCCCTCCCCCATTCATGCTCTGTCTCTCTCTGTCCCAAAATAAATAAAAAACGTTGAAAAACAAAAATAAAAAAATAAAAAATAAAAAGGGTGCTGTAGGGGCATCTGGGTGGCTCAGTCAGTTAAGCATCTGACTTCGGCTCCGGTCATGATGTCATTCGATCCCCACGTCTGGCTCTGGGCTGACAGCTCAGAGCCTGGAGCCTGCTACCGATTCTGTGTCTCCCTTTGGATTCTCTGCCTCTCCCCCACTCACGTTCTCTCTGTCTCTCTCTGTCTCTCTCAAAAATAAATAAACATTAAAAAAAAATTTTTTTAAAGGATGCTATAAATCTGTGGCCATCAGCATCAACGTTTTGTGGAATGAAAAAGGCAGATTGTGAAACTGCCTTTTAATTCGAGCCTATTTACGTAAAACTCCTTAAATCTGCCTCTTACATGTACATATATTTGGAGGTCTAGAAAGAAGTTTACCAAAATGTTAGTGATTGTCTCTAGGAAGTAAGATTTGGGGGGATTTTTGCTTTCTCTCTTCTACTTCTCTTTATTATTTAAATGTTCCACAATGAGTATTTATTGTCCTTGTAATCAAGAAAAAATTCAGTGTTACCAAAAAATACTCTAATCCCGGGTAGTTTTTATTCATTTGAGGCTCAAACTGCCCTTTCCCATAGTTTGTAAGCCTGTCACTGGTCAAGAAAATACTAATATCCAATAACAAAACGGTTCATTGTCTCAGTGAGTGTTCTTTGGCTGAGCTTATTGGGAAGATGAATACTCACCCTTCCTACTTCAGGTTATCTGTCTTCAGAAGAGGTCACAGGGTAAGGATGGTCTGAGGAACAGCACGTTAGAGTGAACCTGAGGTCCTCGTCCTTCCAGGGGCACGCAGCTGTAACAGTGCAGCGCCGTGTGGAATTTCATTCAGCTGTTCCACCGCAGGAAGGCTGTGTGACCCTTCCGAAGGCATTTATCCATCAGTTTATCAAATGGTTTATCAGTCATTCATGGGATGGCTCAGCTCAGAAGGAGATGCCAGGCGCAATGATGGACTTCTTGTTGAAGTTTTCCATTGGTAGCATTTCTGTAAGGTACTCTTAAGGTACTCTCTCCCTCTCTCTTTGGCCCTCAACCCAATTCTTCTATGTGGCTAAATTTTGAAGGAAAGAAGTAAAAATAAGGAAGTGTCTGTGCCTATTGGGCACCCTTAGCATTTTGAGCCACCAGCAGAACTCAGGCGTCATCCATATTTTCATAGAAACTCCATAAAGAATGAAAACTCCTTTGTAGCTATTTATCAACTGAGAAATGAGATTTTTTTTTTTTTAAACACAGTGTGCCTGTTGATACCAGTTAATTTTAACCACCAATTTTCTGGGTCATTTGGATCTGTTCTATTAAAGAACTCAATTATCATGTACTGTTACTTTCTGTACAAGCGAGAGCCATCAAATCACGCTCACCACCGTTATTCATATATGAAATATCTGGGAACCCTCAGAAAGCAACAAGACATTGATTTTTGTCTTGCATGGAGTTCTTGGGAAAAGGGAAGGAAGCAAGGGAAGAAGTTTTTGGAGAAGGACAGTAAGGTACTGTCTGACTTTAAATGTTAACTTTAACAGAAAGAGTTAATGATAACCATACATTTGGTTTTAAAATGTGACCTCGTACACTAGTGATTTTTTTTCACCTCTGTGTTGTGTTCGGCACTATTATTAATGCAGGAAAATCAGTAACATTAGTCATCTTAAAAGGGTTATTACTCAAGATGATTTAAATTGTGAAAATGTCAGTGGAGCCTGCATGCATCCTGCTAGAGATGCCATGATTTACGCCCTCTGACACCATCGTGCTGCTGAGAAGGGCCAGAAAAAAGAATGGCTTATATTTTGCACTGATCCAAATGCAGAGCATGATATCAGCAATAACACGTCTTAAATGTCCTAGGATTTGCCAAGGTTTCGTGTGTCAAGCATTTGTGTCCATAATCTGCATGCTTCACACAAAAACCCCAGAATCTTCTGCGTTTAGATGATGGTTATACTGGAGAGAAGAGTTGGAAATGAAAATTAGTGCAAAGAAGACTAATATTTTTGAGACCTCTTTTCTTACATGCTCTACGCTTTCCATGTGATTTGCAATAGCACAAAAGATGTGTATTAAAAAGACGTCAAGTAGTATGTAGAATCTACCGGATTCCTGTGACCCCGTCACTCAGGCTCCCCGAGATACCCGCCATTTAGTATTCACACTTTGACCAGAATGCATGGTTTGTTCACGGGCCGTAATTTCCATGTTATTTTTCACCAATGTGGATGGATTAAGAGAACTTAACATTCAAATCCGATCCCCAAAAGCCACCCAAAAGCAAATCAGCTGATTAAAAACATATGGCCAATAAGGTGTTAAAAGTATTCTGCCTTCAGCATGGCAGCGAAACAGTGAGCCACAGATACAGTGTTAAGATGCAATTGATTCTCGGTTTCCCCTTGGAAATGAACTAGAGATTTCCAGAGACTGAATACCGTAAGAAAGCAGGTGAGGAGGGAAGTGTGGGTACCTGCGGAGGGGGTAGGGGGTTCTGTTTTGAGCTTTGATCCAGGCATGTGCCCACTTTGCTGCTTTTCCTTGAACAAGCCGTGAGTCCCCAGTCGAGTCTGGGTGGACTTGTCCTTCCCGGCTGCGGGGAGCACCGTGGCGACGCGGGAAGGGCCCACCATCGCCAGAGACTGCCGGGCCTGTTCAGTTACCGTCGGGAATTTAGCCCCCTCCTCAAAGACTGATGGCCTTTCCTGCTGTCGGGTGCTCCCCACGGAGTGAAATTCCTGTGGGCGGATGCTTTCACGGTAACAGCATCGCAAGGGTTCCGGGGCCGCAAGAGGCGCCCCACCCGGGGTTAGAACAGACTCTCAGCCAAGCCGGAGTCAGGGGCCGGCAGAGAGTGACCCGAGGCGTGAGTCACTCTACCCCGACGCGCGGCAGGGAAGGGAGAGGGTTCTGTGAGTGACGCGCGTGCTCTCGTGTCCCCGTGTCCCCCCAGATGAACACGTCGCTGCTGGGAAGCATCGGCATGCTGAACTCGGCCCCTCAGCTGCGCTGCATCAAAACCTACCAGGTGCCGCCCGTGCAGCCCGCCTCACCCGGCTCGCACAACGCCCTCCGCCTGGCCCGGCTCATCTGGACGTCCAACCGCAACGTCATCCTCATGGCCCACGACGGGAAGGAGCACCGCTTCATGGTCTAGCGCTGGGGGCCGCTGCCCTGACCGCATCCAAGCCCCGTCCACTCTGGAGGCCGAGACTCCTCTGTCCTTACTCACCCAGATCGTTCCTCAGTGCCTGCCACGCCAGTGTCACCCCGGGGCGCGGCCGAGGCTGTGTCACCTCCACACGGTCCTCGGGGGGCGGACCCCCCGCCCGTGTCCCCCGTGATCCAGAGGCATGCACACCCCACCCTGCAGGAGCGGCCCTTGTGTGGACATTAGGTCGTTTTCCCCCCTGGGGGGTGGGGGGTGCCCGCGGTCCCTAGGAGCACCCCTGTGGCTTGGTGCACCAGAAGCCTCCAAATCAGTAAGCACTGTGATTGCGTTCCCAGCCCAGATCAGCATTTTCCTAGAGCTAAACCCCACCTCTGAAGTGCTGCTTGACCCTGGTCGTTGACATTGGGTTTTGACGTAATGTCGCAGTCCTAATTAGCGAAGTTATTTCCCTTTGGATTTCCTAAAATACATTGTTTACCGAAAAGATTCTGTGTTTACATGGTTGGGTGTTTTTTTTTTGCCCCATGATTGCTAGGAAGCTCTTCAATCCAGTTTCCTAGGGTTTAACCCCTTGCTTCTTGATTAACACCTAACAGATTTGAGATCATTGAGAAAATATATTTAAAAAAAGAAAATACAGAAAAAAAAAGTTTCCCAGACAGCCTTCTAAAATGCCCATATCCTGCTTAATAATATATTTAGTAGTTTAAAATAAAAATCATCACTATTTATGATCTAGTTAATATAATTATCCAGTCACTATAATCTCTTAAATGGACTTTGATAATAAAGAATCGAGTTTGGAAGCATAGCATATACCTAAATAAGAAGTCCCTTGTGTCTGTTGCTAAAGGTCCTTTCAAGAAAGACCTTACCCCTTCCCTCCAGAAACCTTACAGACCCACAGTTCCCATGCCTACGACCTACATCAGTTATCATGTAATAGTTACAATTCAGCCTTTGAACTGATCAATTAAAGGAAAACTAAGACAGCATTTCTTTTACACAAGTATCCTAGAAAAATGGTACCCAAGACACAAGCATTCAGGAGTATGTAGAAAATGTGAGGGCTCTCAAATAATTTCAGCAAACATTGCAATGAGGGTGTTCATTACACTTCCAAGTAAGCTTTAACTGGGTTGCTCTCTTCTTATGTCAAATTATGCTGATTCTCAGTAATGGAAAAAAAAAATCCACAAAATAATATTTTGTATGAATTGCTCCTAACAAATCTTGATCTGTACATAGCTGGGGATTTGGTTGTTTGGTTGGTTGTTGATTGGTTGGTTAGGTGGGCACAATGGCTTATTAAGTGCAAACACAGAAAATGATTTATTCACAGAAAATATGCGAAGTTTACAGAGGAACCAAAATGATAATGGGAGCATTTAATTGGAAAAGCGTATATTGTCAGAGTTTATGTAACCTAGGGGGAAAAAAAAAGGATCACAGTCCAGGAACAGCTACATCTGTTACCGAAACAGATTTTTAAAGAACATGTTAAGAAATTAAGACCACCGGAACGTCTCTTTCCTTTGATACGAAGTACGTTATTTCCATTGGTGGCAAACCTCTCCTGTTCGTTGGTTTTAGACTTTGGGTGTTCTTTCAAAAGTGAATTTATGCCACATGCATGTACATTGTATTTATAAAGATTATATATGTAGTTTCCAAGGAAGAAACAAAGAACTATATACAGCGTAGGCTCTATTTGTCTGGTGAATATGCTGTTGTGTTCGATATAGATAGAGAAACTTGAGGTAAACAAAAGGGGCACATGGTTTTTCCAGCGGGCTCCTGAGTCTTCTCGATACCCAGCACGTGTTTACTTGGTAAACTTAAATAGGGACTAATTTATTCTAGACTACAAAGTTGTTTTGGAATGATGAAGTAAAAGTATAGAGAGATTTGTAAAACAAAATGCACTGGGGAAAAGATGTGAGATGGTAGGCAGGCCACCAAATACACGATGGACCGCTCCGCAGAAATCTGGAACAAAGCAGAGCCGTGAGGGCCTGGGGTAAAAACAATCTGGGCAGTGAGCATGGGCCAGCCTGTCCCACATTCTGCCTGCAAAGACAGCCAACATCATTGGCCAGTAGAACATCACTCTTATAAAACTTGGGTGGATGATGTTGGATGGCTCGACATCTCTAACTGCTGAGTGAATATTTGCATTCTTGTTAACACAGATCTCCCCTTGGCTATTTTGACAACTCTAGTCCCAGACTTCATCGCAGCTTAGACTTCTCAGCACTGAGGTAAACTTTGTATCGTCATCCCAGTGTATGCTTTTTAGTGTTCTGTTGATTTCGGTGGCACTGTATTTGGACCCATCCTTGTACATGTGGAGACATACGTGGCTTCACTGGTAGTTTAAAATGCAGTGATTGAACTGTGTACAGCGAGTGAATTAAAATGTCTGCCTCTCGAGACATTGCCACTTAATAGATCCTATATGTGCTGAACGCCCCTGTGTATATATGTGTGTTAAATAAAACTGAATTGTACTGAAGATTGTTTTTCTCATTAAAAACATTGTTCACTCTTCTTAAACATTCTCAGTTGAAATCCATATACCCCTTCCCCCCCGACCCCGCCTACTCGGGTACCAAATTAAGCCTTGTATTTCTATGTAATTATTCACTTCCCTGGAGAGCTAGCTTCAGGAAAGGCTAACTTGTCACAAAGGACAGTAGAACAGTCCAGAAGGAAGAAAGACACTTCCAAAGTGTGAGGGGAAACAACAGCACCCTCTGTGGTTTGGGCAAGGGAATTGCATGCATGTTCCTTTATCTTTACCTCAAGTTGCTCCTAAACGGACTGTGAATTGTACCGTATTCTATTCCGTCAGATTTTGATGACGTGGTTGACTGCCGTGGATGGGGGGCGATGGACGGAGATGATTAAATTCATTTCCTTTAAGAGTCGGCTTGGAGTTGAATTTGAATCCCTGGGGTAATGGATGTAATTGGTTTTCAGAAAAAGCAAGAGTAACAAAACAGGTCATCGTCGCTCAGAGAGGGTTATACGTGCAAGTGGCGAATGTGCTTCTTTACCTTTTCACACAAGAATGTAGAACAGCTTAAACTGAACCAGTCATCAGGTAGCAGTATACTTTTCCTTCAGAAATAGACAGACATGAAGGGAACTGACTGCCACATCTTCAGCCCTGTTCAGATGCCCAGTGTCCATCCCAGGAATTGCTTTAACGTCTCCTGGTGGCTTAAGTGTGTCCTTATAGGGAAAATAGGGGCAGTCCCAGTCCTGTATGATTGGTGATCACATAAACTGATCAAATGTGGAAAGGGCATGACATTAATAGGAAGGTAAAGCCAAGCAGTGCTGGATGAACTTTCACCTTTCACCCCTTCGGCTGACTGACAGAGCTGAGTGTTGAAGAAAATCAATACTTTGGAGCCAGGAGGGAAATATTTCCAACCTCTAACTAGAGAATGTATTTTGACAAGGCCAAGATAATCCAAGCTGCACAGGAGAAAGAGAAAAGAAGACTCATTTTTAAAGCTTGACACTTCAAGGTGTTTTTGTACAATGGTTTAGAGATCGTCAATACATACAAATACCAAAGGTCAGAAAGAAAAGCCAGAAGAATTTCAAAAATTAGATGTTCAGTTCTTTTTGCTGTTTACAAACTAAAAAAAAAACCCAAAAAACAAAAGAAAGACGGCAGAGAGGTGTGTGCCTGTAATTGTTGTTTAAATGAACCGAGCTCACAACGTGTGCTTGAAGGTTATCATCCCTCTTTAATCAAGCCTTACATTTTCTCGAGGCAGCACTATAAACATCGAATGCCTAAAAAGGTGTTTAGGCTTCTTGTTTCTGTACATTTTTTTCAAAGACCTGAATCGTTTTTTGAGTAGTTACACCATTTGGGGGGCACATCTCGGAATCTTGATTTTTGGATTCACGTTGATCCTGCCAGGATGGACTGGTAAATCTTAGACCCTTCTTCGTATTTGGATCATTATTTGCATGAGAAAAGAGTTCGTGTGCCTACTGAACTTGAGTTGTTTCTAGTTGCCCCTAGTCCCTTTAAGCAAATTACTAATAAAAGTATTCTAATTAGTGCCCTGCTGAGTGAGAGGCTGACACATCTCTAGGAAGAAGGTTAGCAATTCGCTCCACTCTTACCAGCAAGATTAGATCCATTCATTCTGTGGACAGATGCCTCCATCAAACGGATATAGATTCTTTTCTTTCCTACAGATAAGAAAATGAAGTCGAAGGGTGACCATACCTTCCAGCCAAGCTCAGGACAAAGGACTCCTGAGTACTCTAAGTATCTAACCCTGTTTTCTCATGCAGGTGCAACAGAAGGCATGCCGTAAACATATGCTAATTGTGCATTAAAATAACAGTGAAAATACGGCCTTAATTTGTATGCCTTCTTTCTCATTAAAAAATTCCACTCTGTTCTGAGAAGATAGGTTTGGCTGGAGATTTTAAATTTTATGTTTCAAAAGGAGGACAGAATACTGAGGCCAAGAGTCCTCAGTGTTCTGAACCTCCCAGAGAAGGGCAGGAACCTAGCACACGCCTGATTTGCAGTAGGTTATCAAGTAAATCTGTATTGCATTTGTTAAATCCATGAGATGATGCCTGTAGAAGGCTTGTTATGGCACCAAGTGGGGTGCCTGGGTGGCTCAGTCAGTTAAGTGTCCACTCTTGGATTTCGGCTCAGGTCATGATCTCACAGTTCGTGAGATTGAGCCCCACATTGGGCTCCGTGCAGACACTCTCCCTCTCTCTCTGCCTCTCCAGTGTGTGTTCCCCCTCTCCTCTGTCTCTCTCAAAATAAACTCTAAAAAAGAGTGACACATAGTAAGCATGTGAGATGATAATTTTTAGTAGATGTGTAGAAGTCCTTCCTTATTGAACATAAACAAGATTGGAAATTATTTGTGTTCTTTGGAAAATGGTTGGACTTTTGTGTCTTTATCTCTATCTGGACTCTAATAATAGGTCTGGACATTTCCCCAAAGGGTTGTCTGTGTGGTTCTCCCTGAATTCACCAGGTCCTTCACCATGTTGCTGTGTGTGACTGTCTTCTCCCTGAAACTTGCAGACACTGACAGGTCCCAAAATACATGCCAGTGGATGGGACCACTTGATTATGGGTGTTGGAAGTTATAACTGAATCCTCAAAAAGAAAGTAGTTCATATTAAATTTAGACTCACATTGGCATCCAGGATGACTTTGATTACTCATATGAATATCTTCAAAATATACATCTATGAAAATTGAACAAGACTGTGGACAAAGTATCATAAGGTAGGTTTCATGGACTCCCCAAAGCCCAGGAAACTGAAGGTTTAGGCTCTATTGCCAACATCTTGTTTTGACTAGTATCAAAATGACTTAGCCCTTCAGTTTACCCAAATGTGAACTGTATGGTCTAAAACTTTACCCACCCAGTGGCACTTGAGGTTTTAGTGGTTGATGGATTTCTGGATAAATTTATGGATAATTGGAAGATCCTGCAATGAAACATTTTTATCCGTTTGCAAGCTTTTACTGAATCTTAGTATATGCCAAACATAGGTTCTATATTCTGTTTTCCCCACTGATGAACTCACAGGCTAGCAAAGGCCACCACACTATGGAACAAGTGCCAAAAACAAATGGGAAAGAGCGATGAGAACATTGGAAGTGATTCATTCTCGTACGTTAGTATCAAGTTAGGGCTTCCGAGAGGAAGTATTTGGACCGAGTCTTGAAGAACAAATAGAAATTAATTAGAAGGATGGAAGGGATGTTTTAAGGTAGGAATTTCTGGATGTCCAAAGTAGTATGTGATCTGGACGGACATGAGTTACTTCAGACTTACAACCTGACAGGCACCAGTGGGCACTACTGGGGATCCAGGTGGCTCTTCACCTGAACACACAGAAAACAAGACGTCTAAGCCAAAGGACATTTGAGAGCTAGAAGGCAAAAACACAAAACATTTCAGCAAAAACCCTAATAAAAGATTTCTCTGACTGTTGCTAGTTCTCCAGGTCTCATTTTCTTTAAAAAAAAAAGAAAAGGGTTATTTTTGTTTTAAAAATAAGTTCTGCATCCCCCTGAGGCTGTGTTCTAGCCTCCCGGGAGCATGGTGTGTGGGATGCTGGCCGCAAATGGTGCCCAGATGCCCCTTCTCCAGCTCCCACCCTGGGGCTGAAGCATTTATTCTCCGACTGCTGGGGGTGTTGACATCTCATGTTGAGTTCTAGAGAGTCCCTACAACCCAGGAGCCCTTTCACCCATGGTCATACTCCCCATCCTGGGGGCAACCACATCCATGATTGTTCCAGAAGGAGCTGTAAAGGCTCAGCTCCAAGCTCCACTTGAGAACACCATTGAAGGGTCACCTAGCTCCAACACTTACCTCGGGATAGGCTGAAGCCCTCACTGAACTCAGCTGCCCTCACTCCCTAAGTGTGACTGCTGAGATAATTGGATATGTGCACATACACATCCCATGTGCAGATTTCCACCTCAAGATCTGCATCCCAGAAAACCCAACCCAGGACAACTGGGACCAAGAGTGGTACAAGAAAACAGGATCTTGGAGAACAAACGGAATTTGGGAACTGGGTCACTCACTGAGCCGTTAGCAAGGAGGACCCCTTCAGCAGCAGGAGGTGATCACAGATGCAACCGTTAAAACTTTCCTGAATGATGAATTGGGACAGTGTACTGATGAAAGTGTATGTGCTAGAGGGTGTGGTGTGGCAGGCATTTGAGAAGTAAGGGAAGATAGAAATTATGAAGACAATGGACTTGGATGGCTGTGCTGGGCACACTAGAAAAAGACAATGAAAAGCTAAGGGTGATTAATCACCAATTAAAGGCTAAGTATGAAAGCTGGAGAGACTCCTTGGCAGGATCTAAAGCAAAGACTCCTCTTCTGCAGCCAAGTGTAAGCTGAGAATCAGGCCCAGGACTTGTTTTGTGAGGCAGAACTCCACAGGAGGCTAAAGCCTTGGCCTCCAAAGGTCTGCTACCCCAAGGTCAGAGCCCTAATTGAGACAGATGGGGCTATCTGGGTTGATGCACTTGAACAACCTTGAATCCTCAGATTCCAGTAAACCTGCCTAAGTGGCCCACCACTCTCTTATTTAAAGCAAATACTTCCCTTTTGCTGGAGGACAGTGCAGAGGCCTCTTCCTTGCAAAAAAACACATGCCCATGCCCACCGTGTGGAAGTGTTGGTCCTGTTAGGAGAGGAAAAGAACCAAATCCCCAAGGGGCTGTAGGACTGAGCCAACGTCTACCTGCAGGAACTGGGTGGATTCTGGGACTGGATTTTGAGCC
Source organism: Lynx canadensis (assembly GCF_007474595.2). Lineage (NCBI taxonomy): Eukaryota > Metazoa > Chordata > Mammalia > Carnivora > Felidae > Lynx > Lynx canadensis. The sequence goes on along the minus strand of NC_044314.2, from coordinate 18,589,127 downwards.
ACTATGTCAAGGGGAGACAGAATATAAAGTGAGACAAGAAAGAGTTTATTGACTGGGGTTAAATGCCCTGGCAAGGACCAGGGACAAGGGCCCTAACCCACTGCTCAGCCTGGAGAAAAGGAAGGCCGATACAAGTCAAGAAGAAATGCTAGAACTGTCCTGGCAGATGGTGGAGGAAAGAACCAAAAAGCTCAGAGTGCCGGAGTAGACATGATATGTAAAGTCAGAAACCCACCAGATGACTGCCCTGTGAGAGAGGCCGGAGGACATTGTGTTTACCAAGCAATAAGGAACATGCTGGTGGGAACGGCCCCAGCGTCACTGCAGGCCAGGGCTGGGAGTAGAAGGTGCTCCTGATAACAATGGAGGGTGATAGGATCCTGGGGTAATAGAGATCCAAGCAGCAAGGTTGAAGCAGTAGCCAGAGGGGCCTGACCTGGAGAGATCTTTGGAAATGATTAATAAAACCTGTCATTCCTAGGGCAGCCATCAAGGGTTCAATCTATCCAACCCAGGGAAATCAAGGAAGGATAATAGCAGACTGAAGCCACCTGCCCCAGTAAAAAGTCAAAATCCCTTGCCTAGTTTGTACACCTGAAGGGGGGTATACAAGGGAGAGGCGATAGAATGGATATCAGTGGTGGCTTCCAGACCAGCTGCAGCATCAGGACTTGTGGTTTGTCCCATTCGTATTACTTTCACAAGTTCTCTCCAGAATCCTGGAAGAGCTGCTCCCAGGATTTCGTCAAAGGAAGTACATCTTCGTGGGGCAGAGGGTGACTATAGTGGATACCAGGAGCCTCGGTACCAGGCTGTTGGCGGTTGGCATCTCTCAGTTGGGTCTTTCTGCAGGAAGCGCTTCCATGAGCCACTTTTCTCAGGGCCACACGCCCCTTCCCGAAGGCAGCTGCATCCAATAACTGGTCAAGGGTCTACGAAGACTCCACCTTCCTTGCCTCAGTTTGGGATGTCTCCGAAAGGCCAGCCCAGCTTCCCGGCTCCCAGGAATTGGCTGAGACCCCTGTCACCACTGTGTGGTGGCCCAGCTTCTCTCTCTGCCCATTCGTGCCTCCTGTACCCAGGCAGATGCCAGGAACTCTTCTCAAATCTGTCTCAGGGTCTCCTTCCCAGGAAATGAACCTGCCTAGGTCCAGTCTGGCTCTGCCACTTACTGACTAAATAACTCCATGAGGGCCCGTTTTCTCATATGCAGAATGGGAATAATGGCCATACCTACCTCGTGGTTTTGTTATAAAGATTAGAAGAGTGCAGATATGTAGAACACTTAGAACAGTGTCTGGCACATAGTAAGTATTCAGTAAATGCTAACTCGGCCACTATCATCATCTTAAGGTATAACTATGAGATTTTCAGGACTCCCACTTCATTTCCTGCCTCTGTGTTACGGGAAGATACGCTTTTCCGCTAATTGTTTTCCTGTGGCTCATTCCTTTCTTCAACCCAGATCAAAGTGCTTACTTTTCAACAGTAAGGAGGAAAGGTGGAAGGGAACTGGTATTTCTGAGCACTTATTTTGTACCAGACGCTGCACTAGCTGCCTTCATGATTCTGCTCAGTTCTTAATCCTACAAGCCATGGATTATTATCTCCCTTTCACAGATGAAAAAATTGCCGGTCATCTAAGATTAGTGACCAAGATTCCCACAGCTAATAAAAGGCATATGTAGTATGTAATAGTTGAGTCTCAGACTCTGTCACCAAAGTCCAGCCTTCTCTGTTCTTCCAGAGTCCCTCAGGTGACAGAAGATGAGGAGGCAGCAGAGGGCTGGCCAGCCACTGCCTTGGAAACAGAAGGGAATGTGGTAGAAAAGAAAAGGGGATTCATTCATTTATGCCATTAAAGCCATCATTTTTCCCCCTGTCCCTGGATTTACGGTCATTGTGCCCCATTTTAGAAGGACGGGAATTATGTTGACTCTCAGTTGTGAACACTATGACTCTTGTACCATGAAGTGGTTGAGTTAAAATGCATGAGCTTCGTAATGTACTACATTCTGTGGAGTGATTTTGTTGTAACCCGGGGACCAGGTTTTTCCTCCTGTGAAGTGGGTACCTTTGAAAAGTAGAATCGGACTTACAGAGATGGGTCCTCATTCTCACGGATGACGTGGTAGCACTTGGTGGTATGGGCACCTCCTTGAACTGCTCTCTGTCCTTGCCTCTGTGGGGCCACGTCTCTCTGCCCTTTCCTCACGGCCGATTTTGCTGCCATTTCTTCTTCCGTAGGATACTCTTCTCTGGACAGCCATTTTCTAACAAGTTGAGAGTCATGGAGATAGATAAAATATACTCCACACACTTCAGATTTTAAAAATGGAATAAAAACATCAAGTTTTTAGGGCACCCCCCACCCCCCGCAGGTGACTTGAACTCCCATCTAGACAGAGGAAGGACAAAACTTAATTACACCACATGGCCAGCATTCATCAAAGAGGACTCCCTGCCAGGACAGGGGCCACTCTAGTCTCTATTGTCACATATTGGGTTTTCATAGTCTAGGCTCCCCTATCCCTGATGATCTCATTCCAGGAAATATTAGAATGTACCAGAATTTTCTAGAGCAAACCGGAACACACCGCCATGCTCACATCCGTTCGCCCCAAAGTTGCCGTTAGAGCACGTGCCAGACCCTGACCCCATGACACACAAATCTTAGGTCTCTTTCCTAATGAGTCAAGAGGTCCTCCTGGAGGGTCCAGATGGGTTATCGCCAGAATATCTGCTTCTGTATCACCCAGTTTCTCCCCAGCCCTCATGCTTAGCTTTCCGTTTGTGATTTCCAAACTTTTGAGTGGAAGGCGTTGAGGAGGCTTCCAGAAACATCAACAAATGATAAGCTGAAATTTACCATTCAGCTTGCTGCTAAATTTCTTACCAGGTAGAGCAGAGGTGAATTAGATAATCCTGATATAATCCTAATTCTGTGACACAAGAAGGACCCATATCAGGCATAAGGAAAGACCGACGACTTCTTATCCCTATATTCTTAGTGAAAGGTATTGGCTGGATCTTTAAATAAAGGAATTTGAAGGGAGAAGTAACATTTACGGAGACCATGTTAGGCATTAGACATACATGATTTCATTTAAGCCTCTCAAAAACCCTTCTGTTGGTTAGAAAACGGATACACTGCCAGGTTAAGTAGCTGGCTAAAGTCACACAGCTAGTTAGAGGTGGAACTAGAGTTCAAATCCAAAGTGCTCTTCCCTCCCCATTGATGGATGGTATCATCAAGACCAGCTTTATTGTAGCTGAAGAGACATGCTTCATTCTCATACTGACCTCAGTAAAAAACCAAGGACCTCAAAATTCAATCTTCATTTATTCTGCAATGACTCATTGAATGCCTATTATTTTCCAGGCATTTCTAGGGAAGGCTAAATTAATACAGCCCAGGCACCACATCACTTACGCATCTCAAAAGCTATCTAGCTAATGCAATGTATCTGTGAAGCCCATTATACATAGTGCGTGCACACACCCACCCAGCCACCCACTCCCTCCCCCCCCCCACACACACACAGCCCCTTCCTTCAGGTGATGTAACTTAGAGCAGCCTTCACTGACCGTGCTCAGCCAGTGTCCCCAGAGTATACATACACAGCCACTGGCTTCCCAGTGGCCTCCCCTCACTGACAGGGACTCCGTCTCCTTTCTTTAGTGCCTCAGGCTGTGCTCCCCTGGATCCCAGCTGTCCAAGCCCCTCCGGTCCCTGACTTCATTTCTTTCCTTTCCTCTCCCAGTTCCTGTCCCCAGAGCCTCGTTCCCAGGACCTAGTGATATGATAGGAGCTCAGAGGAAGAAGGAAAAGAGAAGGAAACACATATCTGGCCCGGGGAGTGTGTCCTTTTGACTATAGAGTGATGAGACTGGTGAACCACTGAGACAAACATTCATTTAGATACACACATTCTGGCAGATTTGACTGAAAATCAAACTCATTCATGCATTTGGTGGATATTTATTGAAGATCTACCGTGCGTCAGGCAGGTGAACGAGGTATTGGGATGACAGTGGAAAGTGGAGCAATCATGGTATCTGCCCGTCTTGGGCTCACATTCTACTGGCGCTGGATCGGGGCCGTGGGGCAAGAGGGTAAAGTGAGCACAGACTCCGGAAGGAGCTGTGAAGAAAGGCAGGAGGAGCCTAAGACCTAATAGCCCAGGGCTGGGGTGGCAAAGTCACCTGGAGGGCTCTAAAGGAAGAGAAGGAGAGAGATATCAGCAGGGCATTCGGGAAAGGGAAGACTTTCTAGACGAGGAAGTAGCCCGTGTGCAGTCGCCAAGGCAGAAAGTCTGTAGGCGGTGGCCAAAGGGCCGGGAGTCTAGGTTGTGCAGAATCGCACAGGCCAAGATCAGAGGTGTTCTCAGGGGATTCAGTGGCCACATTCAAAAGCTGGAAGTTGGGAGGTATGATATGATTTAGCTAGAGAACGAACACTCAGCTGCCATGTAGAGAATGGGTTGGGGGTGGGTCAGGGAGCAAAGTGAAAGTGGCATATTATCCACATTTTGTAACAATATCACCACAAACATCATGATGGAAAACACTACACATTCATGGATCTTACACTTCCTGTGCACCAGGAATCCCCACATGGCTTACCTGGAACCTCTACCTCGGGTCTCTCACAGGTTGTGATCCAAGTGTTGACTGGGGCTGTGCTCTCATCCGAGCCTTTATAGGAAAGAATTCATGTCCAAACTCACATGGCGATTGGCAAAATTCCGTTCCATCTGGTTGTGGGACTGAGGGCCCTATTTTCTTGCTCCCTGTCACTGGAGACCCTGGCAGGCTGTTAGCCAGAGCCTGCCCTCCACGCCCTCAGGCTTCCTGCAGTTATCTGTCATGGGGGGGGGGGAGTCTCCCAATGCGGCCACATTGCACAGATGGTGGCATTATGGCTGGACCTCAACAGATGAATCAGAGTCGCCTAGGGTAGAAGAACATTCAGGCAAAGGGAGATCATGAGTGAAGGCCCAGAGGTATAGAAGTGGATGGTATTTCCAAGGGACAGCAAATGTAGCCAACTGCTTACCCAAGAGCCATTTTCCCCTTTCTTCCCTGATAAATACGCTGGATTTGGTCCTGTTCATCACACCACATGACCCTGTGCTTAGGGTGAAATCTCTCATCAGCCTTGGGGATTGAAGGTTGATTGATTTAAGCCAATAATGCTAATTCAGTTCCCAGTGGTGGTTAGGTAAGGTCCTTAATGCCTTTCTGGACAATGAAATGTGAGTGGGAAGTTTGGGAGGGGAGTGTTCTTGGGAAAGGTTTTCCTCCTGGATAGAAAAGAGACATTCAAGTAGAAGTTTCCACCTGTGGACATAGCTGGGTGAGTTTGTGATACTTGGGGCCATATTGGAACCCACCGAATGCCCAAGTCAACCCACTGGAGATTGCAGAGCAGAAAGATGGAGAACACTGGAGTCTTTGGAGACACCACTGGGCTTCTAGAATAGCCAATGCTGCAGTTGCCTACCTCTGACTCTCATTGTATGATATAATTGACTTCCCCATGGGTTATGCCATCTACAGCCAAAGCCTGAAAACAGGCCACACCTTGTCCAGTGACATGGCAGGAAATGACACCAGATGCGTGAGCAGAGGCCAGCGTGAAGATCCTCACAGCCAGTGCCCAGGGGTTTGGCTTTTCCCTGTGACATCTGGGGAGATCTTGGTGATTTTAAGGGAGCATAGAATCCTGTTTCTTGGCTAATCCTAGTGGCAGGGTGGCAAATAGATTGAGAACAGAGGTTACTGTGACAGGGAGACCAGGTGGGCAAGGACTGTGAGTCCAATCAACTGGAACTCCAGTGGAGGGCTCAGTGGACCCTGAGAGGAAGGTCTGAGGGATGTTTCCAGGCAGAAGTTGGAGGATTTAACAAGCTTAAATGCCAAGAACAAGGGAGGGAAGGGCATGGGTTTCCCCAGCGGGAGAGACAGTAGCTAAGAGTGTCTGCCCACCCAGCTCAAGTCACCATTCCTGGAAAATACCATCCACAGTCACACCTCGATGCCTTTATTGCTACTGTTGTCTCCCCTGTGGGAGCCCGCCGCAGTGAATTCGCATTCACACGATCCTGCGCTGCTGCTGGAGGGAGATCAGGAGCATAGTCCCCAGGAGAGAGAACCACCTGCACAAACCCTATTCAGGAGACCCTCCAGACATCGCCATCCCACACTGCAACCCACTGGGGGAGCTGTAGGCTGAATGCCTTCCAACACATTGATTACAAACTTGGCCAAAGAATATAAAGCTACCATCTCACACTGTATCTATTCCTTTCTTTTTTTTTTTTTTTTGCTTTTATATTTTAATTAATTAATTAATTTAGTTAGTTATTTTTAATAGTTTGGCAAATGTTATTTTATTTAATCTTCTTTTTTTAAATATATGAAATTTATTGTCAAATTGGTTTCCATACAACACCCAGTGCTCAAACCAAAAGATGCCCTCCTCAATACCCATAACCCGCCCTCCCTCCCATACCCCATCAGCCCTCAGTTTGTTCTCATTTTTTAAGAGTCTCTTATGCTTTGGCTCTCTCCCACTCTAACCTCTCTCTTTTTTTTTTTTTTCCCTTCCCCTCCCCCATGGGTTCCTGTTAAGTTTCTCAGGATCCACATAAGAGTGAAAACATATGGAAAACAGTGTGGAGGTTCCTCAAAAAATTAAAAATAGACCTACCCTGTGACCCAGCAGTAGCACTGCTAGGAATTGACCCAAGGGATACAGGAGTACTGATGCATAGGGGCACTTGTACCCCAATGTTTATAGCAGCACTCTCAACAATAGCCAAATTATGGAAAGAGCCTAAATGTCCATCAACTGATGAATGGATAAAGAAATTGTGGTTTATATACACAATGGAGTACTATATGGCAATGAGAAAGAATGAAATATGGCCCTTTGTAGCATCATGGATGGAACTGGAGAGTGTGATGCTAAGTGAAATAAGCCATACAGAGAAAGACAGATACCATATGGTTTCACTCTTATGTGGATCCTGAGAAACTTAACTGGATCTATTTCTTGAAGACAAAAGCTGACCTTCCCTGCTGGTTCAGAAATGCACTTGAAACAACGCTTGTTGTCTTTCACTTCCCAGGGCTTATATGTCTTGTTTTCTGTAAAATCTAGTGTTAGATAATAAAGGGGTGGAGGGAGCTGGTATGAAAAGGTGAGTCTACATTCTTCATGCTGAAAACCTGCTTACAGTGGTTTTCCTGCTCCGCCGCAGCCTTTGTAAATGGTCCCTCGTTTGTGGCAACATTTTGAATTCAGCCGAAGGGTTCTGCTTGACCGTGGGGAAGGGGCTCCGGCTGGTCAAATCACTCACTGCCGGTATCTGGTGCTGAGTGATGAGAAGCGTAAATGATGGAAGGAGTAGATAGCTCGTCAGTAACTGAGCTGGGAGTGTGCCTGGCCCAGGTGTTTGCACCTGTATGACTTGGTTAGGTGTGGGGCGGGAGGGCTGGGATCTCCCCTAGCCCATCACTTCATGGCAGAAGCTGGACCAGAGGAGTGACCTCACCTCAGCCCTGACCCACATGAGGAGGAGGACAGAGACTCCCAGGACACTGCTGGAAATGACCAGAAAAAGTACCACCAGCAGGGCACGGGAGGGGAAGAGATGCCCCTGAAGCACCTGAGCCTCAACCCCCAGCGACCTCTCTGACCCTGTCATGGCCCGTGAGCACCAGCTTTCTGGGCTGACCCGGAATCACTGAGGTCTGAGAGTTCACAGCTCTTTGGGAGGAACAAGTTGGGCAGCAGCAACACCGCCCTGTCTGTGAGCGTGCCTCACTCAAGGGTAACACGTGGGCGGCCTCAAGGTCAACCAGAATCAGGAAACCGGGCTCACATGGTCTGACTTTGCAAACGTCAAAGCAGAAGTTCATTCAGAGGCAAGAGGCAGGATAATTGTTTCTGCTGTGTGACCTTATCCAGAGTTTCCTTACGTAAACTGAGGTATAAGAAGGCATGGGAACTGCTGACAGGGTATACAACACCCCATGAGGCCAGGCCCCTGAATCTCTGTTCTTTGTCCAAGATGGGAAGAGAGGGGGAGAATCTCCCTGGATGGTTTCGACCATTCGGTTGAGCCAGGGTTAGTAAACTATAGCCTGTGGACCAAATCCAGCCTGTCACCTGTTTTCTGTTATGGCCCTTGAGCTAAAAATGTTTTTTATGGATCAACATTTGCCATCAGTTTGATGATAGGGAGTGCCCACTTTGAACCCCGGTTACGTGAAATGTTATCTTTTCCCAAAAGGACTTCCAGTCTTTTCATTAGTAGACCCATATTACAACCAACAAACAAAGACAAAACAAAAACATAACAAATCTGCATGATATAATTACCATAATTATATTTTGAATTCTATCAATAAAAAAGTGTGGAAATTTGTTTTCTCTTTTGTTATAAAAATACCTAGGTAAAAGTCTCCATTTTGCCTCTTGACCTGCAAAACCTAAAAGATTTAGTCTCTGGGGGCGCCTGGGTGGCTCGGTTGGTTGAGCGTCCAACTTCAGCTCAGGTCATGATCTCACGGCTCGTGAGTTCAAGCCTCACGTCGGGCTCTGTGCTTATAGCTTGGAGCCTGGAGCCTGCTTTGGATTCTGTGTCTCCTTCTCTCTATGTCCCTCCCTCACTCATGCTCTGTCTCTCTCTCTCTCTCTCTCTCTCTGTCAAAAATAAACATTTAAAAAAAATAAAAAAAAACAAAAAGATTTAGTCTCTGGCCCTTTATAGGAAAGGGCTGACTCCTGAGCTATAGCCGTACCACTCACAGGGTGTCCCAGGCACCAACAGCATCACCATCCCCCTGGGTGTGTGTCAGGAAGGCAGGGTCTCAGGCCCCACCAGCCACCCCCAACACCCGCCTTGCAGCAGAATCTGCTTTTTTACAAGCTCCGTGGGGGATATGTGTGCACGTTACCTTTGAGAAGCACTGAGCTGGAGTCCATGTGGGAATCTCATGGGAGCTGATGACAGCTTCATTAGATCCCAGCTTGAGAATGGGTACTGGCACCCAATGGGTCTCCCAGGGCAGAAGCCCAGCCTCTGGCACTGGGGTGTGTTCTTCTCTAGGAAATGCCCCGATGCTGGGCACCAAAAGCGTGGCAGGCAGGAGGCCAGGGGCCCATGCCCCAATCCTAAAAGGCAACCTGCTACCCCCTCTGAGACCTTCCTTACCTTCCCCATAGGTATAGTGAAGGGGTTTGAAGAGCTGACATCAGAAGTCCAGTGGAGTTTTGTCATATGGCCTTGTTCTATGTTTGTTTTTATCTATTTGTTTCTTTTTGTTTTTGTTTGGGGGGATTGACAGGATCATCGCTTTTTTTTTTTTAATTTTTTAATGGTTATTTTTGAGAGAGAGACAGAATCAAAGCCTGAGTGGGGGAGGGCCAGAGAGAGAGAGGGAGACACAGAACCCCAAGTAGGCTCCAGGCTCCGAGCTGTCAGCACAGACCCTGATGCGGGGCTCAAACTCGTGAACCATGAGATCATGACCTGAGCTGAAGTGGGACACTTAACTGACAGAGCCACCCAGGTGCCCCAGGGTCATCAGTTCTGTCAATATGTAGGTTGTAAAAAGGACAGGGGCAAGTGCAGCTTCGAGATGAGGGCAGTGTGCTGACATATTGGATTCAGGATGTTTCATTTTGCATAGAACATATTCTGTCAGGTTACTCCTTCTAGTTCCGTTTAGAACTAATAGAAGAAAATGCTAGGGAATCAGATCTGGAGAACTCTGTATCCCTGGGGCCTGGGTGGCCTGATGGTTTCTGATCGATTCCATTGAATGAGATTGTCAGAACCGCCATGAATTCACTAGTGTGGGTCATCTTTCTTGGCCACCCTCTTGTGGTGGGCATCTGGGAGGCACCAGAGATGTGGCTGTGAAACACAGAAGACACAACTCTGCCCTCCTGGGGCTTGCATTCCAGTGAGCAGTGAGCGAGTCGGACATTAAGTTGTACCTTCAAGCAAAAGGGAAAAAGATGGAAGAACGTTCCAGGCCAAGAGAAAAACATGTGCAAAGCCCTTGTGCCAGGAGGGAGCATGGCTGTTTTGAGGAACAACTACAACCAGAAGCCAGTATGGCTGAGGGCACATGCGGGAGAGTGGGGGGAGAGGTGGGAGATGAGACTGGGGGGCAGTTTGTAAGAGGGGTCAGGTCATGAAAGGCCTCGTGGCTAGGAAGGTTGCCATGGGTGGAGCGTTTAGCAGGCAGAGGACACGATCAGATTTCTATTTTGAAGAGCCCATTGGCTGGCACGTGACATTGGAGAGGAGTGAGAATGGACAAGAGAAGGGCATGGCAAGACCGAGTAGGGGGCCACTGCAGGCGGTCATCCTGAGAGAGATGACGGACAGCAGGCAACTCCTTCCATACGGAAAGACGCCAAGCCCCAGAGAAAGTCCCAGAGAGTGAACTGAGAACTGGGTTGGGAAGAGGCCACCACCAAAGCCCCAATCAAATTAGTTGAAATTGGTCACCCATGGGAATGATACCACTGCCCCTGAATGCTGTGTGGCCTTGAGCTAGTTCGCTCACCTCTCCGGGCCTCCATTTTATTCTTGAAAATGAAGAGTTTCAACTAGATAATCTCTAAATAGGATAACCACATTGTTATCGTCCTAACCAGGACAGTCCTGAGTGTGAAAGGAGGAACAATTAATAATTGCTCCAGGACAACCAGAGAAAACCAAGTCAGTCTTAGAAACCAGGACTAGAAATCCCTGAAAACCTCTGCTCCAAACCCAAGGGCCCTTGCAGCACTGCTCCACCTCTCTACAGTTCCCTTGCGGATTGGGACCTGCAGTCAATCCATCTGTAACCAGAATTGCAAGGATCCAAGGTCCCTGGTGAATTCAACTCCCAGCTCACTAAGAACATTGTAGACATTCTTTCTGCTCCCGATGCCTTTATTCTCACTGCATTGTTTGGCACTATTTGCGGGTGGCAGAAGGAGGCCCCGTCTCAGCCCTTGGAAAGGCGGGATCACTGGTGAATACAGGGGCTGGCAGGGCCTCAGTCTGTCTTGGACAGTTGACGATGCCATGTGTACAGTGGTGGGGGGGGGGGAAGGCAGACGGAACGAATGCCCCCAAAGCGAGACTGTCAACTGGTAAGGCTCAGGGCTCTCCACAGGTTGCCTGCTGGGGGTTAAAAAGCTATAGTGTTTGAGGGTTAGATTCAGATGATGCTCAGTGACTTCAGCGTTTGACTCTCGATCCTGTCTCAGGTCATGATCTCAGGGTTGGTGAGCTTGAGCCCCAAGCCGAGCTCTGCCCTGACAGTGTGGAGCCCGCCTGGGATTCTCTGTCTCCCTCTCTCTCTGCCCCTCCCCGACTTGGGCTCAGTCTTGCTCTCTCTCCCCCTCTCTCTCTCAAAATGAACAAATAAACATTTAAAAAAAGTATAGTGTTTGATATTAAGTAAAATCCAGTTTTTCTTAATGGGAAAGGCAAATAGGGTTTGGAAATAGGAATAGGAAGTTCAGGTTTGTCTCAGGGTCATACACCGCCCACCAGCTGGTGACGATTCACTTACCTCCTGATCCCCAATTTTCTCATATGTAAATTTAGATACCACCACCCTGTGAGGCTATCATTAGGATCTCATCAAATCAACCATATGAAAATAGTCAGCAAACTATGAAGTTTTTTTAAACAACTCTTTAAAATAATTGCAGACCCACAAACAAGTTGCCAGAAGAATTCCCATGTGCCCTCACTCAACATTATCAAATGTTAACATCAGACATGATCACAGCTCAGTGACCAGAATCAGTAGGTCAGCATTGGACCACACTGTCAAACTAAGCTGTAGACCTTGAATTTCACAAAACGTCCTAGCCAATGTTTTGTGGTTTTCTTTTTCTCGTCCAGGATCTGGTCCAGTTTCTTTAGTTGTGAGGCCTCTTTCTGTTCTTCTACTCTGTGACAGATCCTCAGTTTTCCGGTATCTTCATGAAATTGACACCTTTGAAAGTACAGGCTAGATATTTTATAGACCGTCCCAAATTTGCGTTTGTCCAATGTTTCCCCACGATTAGATTCAGATGACGCATTTTTTTTTTTTTAAAGAATACCCTAACTGTGATGTATGTCCTTCTCAGTGCATGGTGTCAGCATGTGCATAAAGTTAATGTGCCCCTCCTGGTGACGTCCACTTTGATCACTTGAATAAGGTGGGACCTGCCAGGTTTCTCCATTGTAATCTATGGAAGTATTATTTTCTGCTTTTTAGTATCTTGTAGGGAGATGCTTTGGGATTCTGCAAATAAATATCCTGTTTCCCATCATATTTTTACTTAACTAATTTTACCATCCATCCATTGGTGATTCTTGCCTATGACAATTACAATGGTGGTTGCTTGACACGCATTGATTTTCTACTTGTGAAGTTGTTTTCATTATTGCTTTTATTATCTTTAAGGTCTGGGATGGGGATGGGAGTTCAATCTGCTTGGTTGCAGCCTCCTGGAAAAAAAATGGAAGGTAACATATTCACAGGTTCTGGAGATTAGGACACGGATATGCTTGGGAGCTCATTATTCAGCCTACCACAGCCATCGGCACTACCCTGGGCAGCTACCTTAGGATAGAAGTTTGCTACTGCAACAGATGAAAACAATAGTGACTTAAGCACGGAGCCACATTTGATTCTGCCTCATTGACAACTCCAGACACGCAGTTCAGGGCTGGGAGGGCACCTCCCACAGCATCAGGGACCCCGGCTCCTTCAACATCGTTTCTCCTCTCTCTTCTCTTCTGTCTCATGGGCTGAGATGGCTGCATCAGCTCCTGCCATCATGCCTGAGTTCCAGACAGCAGGAAGATAGAAAGAAGATGGGAAGGAGCACTTTTCCTTCCTTCAAGGGCAAGCCCGCATTTGGCACACCTCTAGTGTGTTCACATCCTGTTGGTCACATAGCTGTGCCCAGCTGGAAGGAACTCTGGGAAATGTAGTCTTCAGTGAGGCTCTGTCTAGCTCCCCTGAGGAATAAGGAGAGACAAGCAGTAGTCTCATCAAGAGAGACAAGAGGGCACAGTGGTGATGATGGGCCACTGTGATGATGGCCCATTCAAGGTGTGAGATGTGTGCTTGGGACTTGGGCTCCTTTGGACGGACGACTCAAAGTTAACCCTGAGTCAGACAGACAGGCAGAAACAGCGATGAAGTGCCCTGCGATGACCCTGCTGTAGCCAGTGTTGACAGCAGCTCAGCACGGACAGTGGCCAAGTACAAAGCACATGCACTTTAGAACCAAATAGAACCGGGCTTGTATTTGGGCTCTTCCATTCTATAGATGGGTGAACCCCCTTGGGTCTCAGTTTCTTAATAAATAAAGTGGGAGTAATAAAACTAACCTCAAGGCTGTTGTTGCTCAAGCATTTCATGAAACAGAGTTTGTAAATGACCTGGCCCAGGGCCTGTCTCACAGGAGGTGCTCAAACACTGTAGCCAGTCGTAACATCCACGCATTTGTCCGTCGCTGGTGGCGATGTGTCCAGGCTTACAGACGGGCGCGTGATCCCCCCTCGCACGGCCAGGGTCCTTCGGAGCAGAAGGCCTCTTGAGAAACGGCAGGATGCTTCTATCTGTTATCCTGCTATAATTTTTGTGTTTGGAAATTCGTTAAGAATTCATTTTGATGAATCCCAAATGCATGCACCATGAAAAACAATTAGCATTAATAGTGTAAAAGAAGGAGATCAATAAATAGATTCATTTTTAAACTGTAATAATTTATTTGCTTCCTGACTTTTGGGAAGTACTGCATCTTCGGGTGACAGGCCGACCATTAAATAGCCGAACCATGATGATTTGTGAAAGGAGGTTGATACGTGGTCCACGGACCCTGTTCTGCCGTTCCCAACCCCGGCGACCCACCCGCAGCGACGGGAAGGCATGGAAACAGCCCCTCGTAGGAGGCAGTGCGCCCTCCCGCCCTGATGCGACGTTCATCAGGCATTCCTCATCCTACACACGACCCGAATGCAGCCCAGCAGATGGTAAAAATTAAGGAGACCAGTGCACCAAAGACAGGGAGGGAAAGTCTGGCATTCATCAGACGACGAGCAGGGAAGGAAGAAAGAACTATTTGAAGATGAGCTGCTGAGGCTCTAGGATGCAACACGTGCCGCTCCAGTGTCTACCCCGGGGCAGGAAGGCACAGGGAGGAAAGTCTGGGCGCAGAAACCGGAGGTAATTCGAGACTGCAAAGGGAGGGAAGGGGCAAAAGTAATGAGACTCCGTAGACACGCAGGGCAGAAGGGGAGAGGGCCAGGGCCCTCTCGTCCCTCGCTGGGGAGCAGAGGGCTGCCGCCACCCTCCTTTCCCGCAACTATGGAGGAAACACAACGACCTGTTACTCCTCGTCCCCACGAACTCAGAGCCGAAGGTGACCAGGGCTTGCCTCACGGAAAGGGGAAGTAGGTTGCAAGCGAGATGGCAGCCCCCTGCACTCTGGCAGCCCCTGTGGGACATGGAGGGGGCGCCGCAGGCAGAGCCGGGGGCGGGGTCTCTCTGCCGGGGAGGACAGCGGCACCAGGCTAGGGCTTGGGAGCACGGACAGACGGACGGCGCGGCCCGCGGTGCCCGAGGGCCATCTGCCGGCTGCCGGGCCGAGCTGGCGGTCGGGTTTGCCGATGGCTGCAGATGGCCCTCAGAGAGCCCCCCCATCCGCCGGGCCCGGGGGCCGGGGGCCGGCACAGATTACATTTTAAGGTGATAGTCATCTTTGACCTTTGGGACCTCCGGGGCCACCGGTCATCCATCTTAGAGCCGCTGACTAGCAACCTCTGGGCGATTTTTATGGCCAGCAAACATTGCCCATTGATTGAATTGATTGAAATCTGCATCTGGTTCGTGGGGAGAGGATATGGCTTCCCAGCCCAAGTGTGCAGCTGCACTTTCTGTCCTTGTTTTCCACCCTCTTCTCCCCCTACTCCCACCCCCGGCACGGAAGTGTGCCTGGGAACGGGGCACACGTGGAGAGGCACACCCCCCCGCACGCGCACACACCCCAAAGGCACACACGTATGCACCACCACTCACACGGACGCTCCCCATATTCGTTTCCAGCACACTTCCGCGCACGGTGCTCATTTCCTGTCACAAGTTAAAGGGATCCTCAAAGGAATCCAGCTGAGAAAAGCAGAGGTGCGTGTAGCTCAAGGGGAGTCCACACAAACCCACACATTCATCTATAAAAACATACAATCAGGAGCTAGAAAGATAAAAAAAACAAAACAAACAAAACCTATCTGGGATAAAAAAAAAAAGTGCCCGGTGATTTTGCAACGTGTCGAGTTGGCCGAGCTGAACAGCCTCCCATAATTCCCTTTCCTGCATGTTTAGGGTGAAATCTGTGGGAGCTAAGTACTGGCAAGGAAGCAGTTGTCATGACTATTCTAGAAGGTTCCCCCTTCCCCCTGCTTCCTGTCCCAACCCACTCCCCTAAGGAGACAGAGGCTCCTCCTCTGTGTGGGGCTGGAGGGGTAGGGGGGTAGCTAGGGGTCTGGGAGCCCTTTATCTGGACAGTTGGGTCGTGTGGTTGGGAGGCACCGACCAGTGATGGCGGCTACAGGGTGGGCCACCTGGGGTCGCAAGATACTGGAGCCTCGCCCCAGATTGGTGAGAAACGCTTTCTTGTTTAAGTCTTTGATCTAATGCCAGGTTGAAGACAGACTCCAGGGGATCTGCTCCTGCAAACAAAATAAAAAACAAAATGAACAGACCAAAAAAAAAACAAAAAACAAAAAACAAAAAACCCAAGTTGCAAGGGAATTTTGTTAGCAGGAAATAAGACAAATTGGCAGCTGGAAGCCTGGGCCACCTGTCACTGGACAGAGACCCAGAGATGGCAGCAAGTGAAGGGCCTCAAACTCTGCTGGAGGAAGTGGGGTATGACCCTTTCCCAAGCTGCCCCACACCCAGGACCCAGCCCTGCCTGACTACACAGACCACATCGACGACTCTCAGAAGACATCTCCTATTCTGCTGACTCCTGGTGACCAGGTGACTGAGGAGCAAAACCGTAGATCTGCGGAGTTGGGCTTGCTCCAATGTGAACACTGGTTCAAATCCCAGCTGCACCTGTTTCTGCTTATTGTGATCTTGGACATTAGTTACCTCTGCTACCCTCAGTGTTCCTTTCTGTAAAATGGGCAGGATGGTATTTCTCCCCCATGGTGCTTGTAAGAAATAGCGAAGCTGGGGCGCCTGGGTGGGTCAGTCTTTTAAGCATCCGAGCATCCGACTTGAGCTCAGGTCATGACCTCGTGGTCCGTGAGTTCAAGCCCCGCGTCGGGCTCTGTGCTGACAGCTCGGAGCCTGGAGCCTGCTTCGCATTCTGTGTCTCCCTCTCTCTCTGCCCCTCCCCTGCTCACACTCTGTCTCTGTCTCTCAGAAAGTGAGTCAACATTAACAAAAAAAAAAAAAAAGAAAGAAAGAAAAATAGCGAAGCTAACATGTCCAGTCCCTGTCTTTCCTTGCCTCTTGCAGGGTTTCTCAGCAATTTCTTATTGGTAATTTGGGTGGACAGTTCTCTGTTTCACAGGGCTGTCTTGTGCGGGTAGGATGTTTTGCAGCAGCCCTGCCCCGCGCTTACGAGATGCCAGCAACACCCCAGTTCCGACACCAGCGATGTGTGCAGATGTTGCCAAGTGTTCCCGGGTGCAGACTGCCTGATCGAGAACCAGGGCTCTGGAGGGGTGAGGCCAGCTGGTCTCCGTGGGCAGACATGGGAGCAGCAGGTGCCTCCTTCAGAGTGACCGCTTCTCCCCCTACAGGCTGGGGCACCTCGGACGGGCCTTTGGCTCCCTCGCCTATAAAAAGAGGATCATCATATTCCCACCACAACACGCTGGTGGAGTCACAGGGTGACCACAATGAGTAGGTTTTCGGAATTCAGGTGTTTTTGGACGTAAGGCATCGTCACCATCGGAATGGGGCCCCCGAGGACAAGATTTTGCCTCATTCACTACCGAGTCCCAAGACAGCCGGCAACCAGGAGGCCCTCTGGGAATTGCGCCCCGAATGAGAGAGTGAGTATTCCTCGTGCTGCCGCGGGGTTCGGTGAGGCGGCCGGGCCTTCTGACTCCTTCGGCAGTGGAAGTCGATAAAATTGATTCATCCGTGACCTTTGACTCTGCAGTACGGCTGTCACCGGGAGGTGGGTCTCCAACTGCAGTGCGCGCAAACCCACTGGAGGCTTGTCAGAACCCGGCTTCCCAGCCATGCCGCACTGCCCCCCGCCACTGTCACCACTCCCGGGTGGCCTCCCAGCCCTTGGGCAGAGGCCCACAGAGGCCCTGTTAGAGCCGCTGGCAGCTTTCCAGGCCTGTCCTCCGGCTATGGTCAGGGGGCTATGGGATGAGGTCCCCTTTGAATCCCCGGGCATCCACACGTGCCCAGAATCAGGCTCAGCCTCCCCGTCTTTTCCCACTGATAGCCACCAGGGTGGAGACCGCCCAGCCTCTCCCCAAGTAGGCAGAGCACCCCAGTGCTGCACACCCAGCGCCTGGGGCCCCGGGCTGTCCACGGCTGCTGTGGGGCTTTCTGTGCCTGGGATCTGCTTTCTGATTGGCTTTACGTGTTGTCTTCCTTGTTGAAAAACCAACCAACCGAACAAACATACAAACCAACCAAACAGCTGAATTGGGTAGGAAGGTTGGGAGCCTGGGCTCTGCCTTTGGAGGCCACAGAGAGGCCTCCGGTCACCAGCCGGGTCCCGCTGGCCCAACGGGCTCTGTTGTCGCTGCTCTGATCAGCCTTGCAAAGCAGGCTTCCCTTGGGTGCAGTAGGTTCCCCATAAATTCGCTTTAAAATAAAGCATGAGTCTGGAAATTTGTAAGCACTCTCTAAGCTTCCCCCAAAGCGCCGCCCCCCCCCCCCACCCCAGCCTTGCATGTAAAATCCTCTCTGCAGATTCACACCTGCTGAGAGGCCAACTCTGTCAGATTCTAAAGCACCCCCACCCTCCGACACCCAGAGAGGCCCCAGAACCTCTCCAGAGACTCCTTGGTTCTGCTTTTCTTCACAGGAACCCACGAGAACACAGCACGGTAACCTCAATTCAAGAGCCCTACAATTTGTTTTTCTATTCATAAGCCCTAGGTAAGTTAATCAGTGTTCTCTAACAGCTTCATTTGTAACTATTTTTCCCAGGGCCTACCTAGGGCTCAAGAAAAACTAGCTGCAGCCCCCCATCAGCCCTCACCTTGACCAGGACATCCAAGCTGCTCTGAGCCGGTGCTAGATGAGCCGATGGGAGGAAACTTCTCGTGGAATCCAACATGGAGCGGCCTGAAAGCCCCTCCACGCTGAAGGAGCTGTGCCCTTCAAGAGAGGGGAGGCACACAGGTCCCTGCTTCAGGCTCAGTGCTTTCCAGGCATCATCTCTGTCCCAAACAGGGCCTTTCCTCCATGGGCAACATACTTTCTTTCCAGTGTGAAACTGCTCCATTTAGGGGGAAACTTTTTCTCCTCCTCTTCCTCCACTTCCTCCTCCTCCTCCTTCTTCTTTGAGCCAGAGAGCACGAGTGCACACGGGCAAGTTGGGGAGGGGCAGAGGGAGAGGGAGAGAGACAATCCTAAGCAGCCTCCACCCTCCACGTTAGGTCATGATGAGCTGAAATCAAGAGTCAGACGCTTAACTAACTGAGCTACCCAGGCACCTCCAAACTTTTTTGTCGAAACTTCCTACTTTATCATTTGCTTTACTTATGAACATTTCCAGGCATTCCTGAGACCTGAAAATAGAGTTCTTGGATCAGGTGGGCACTTGCCCCACTCACTCCCTGATTCCCGTCATCTACGTGGCAGAACGGAAGGGGTTAACAGTGTGGGTTTGGTCCCGATACTTGGGGCAGCGGCGTGGCATGTGGGGTTCCACGAAGAAAGTTCTTCCTGCTTCTGAACCACACTCAGTCCCCTCTCTGTGTCCACCTAGAGAAGCACAAGGGACAGCGGCCTGGCTCTCAACCCTCCTGCCCTCCAGGTAAGGACTTCTAGCCCCGTGCCGTGGACAAGGAACTCGGCTCTGACAGTTGGACCTGGGAGTGGGATCGGGAGGTGTTACCTGGAGAGACAGAGACAGAGACAGAGCCGGGCTCACAGGCCAGCCCTGGAGGTGGGACATTGCCAAAAGGGCAAGCTTCAGGAAGCACATGGAGACCCAGGCTGGGCCTGACACTGAGCCAACCGACAAAGCACAGTCAGACATCCCCCAGTCAGGGCAGGTGGATCGGGTGGGCCAGGATGGCAGCCGTCTGGCCCTGATGGTATGAGCATAATTGGGGAGTGAAATCTAACTTAGGTGGACATCTACTCCCTTGCTGCCAGGCTCAGAGAAGAATGAATGGCACCCCGCTCCTGCCTATGAGAGGTGGGCTCAATTTAGGTTCTGACAACAGAGAAAGCACCTCGGCGGAAGCCCAGACAAAAGCAGTCGACATCCCCTAAATTTGACCTCCAGGTGCTAGAACTGTAAAGGATTCTAGGGATCATCTCCTTCAACCTTGAAAACCAAGGCCCGTGGACACAAGAGTCTTACCACCATGACAGAGCCGGCTAGTGGCCGATGGCTTCTCCTCGTTCCATTATGGGTTCTCATCAGTCAACCCTGATGCCCACTTTGCGTGACAAATATCTTATAATGACCTTTTAACTATCTTGAAATGAAGTTTATGGATAATACAACTTCCCTATATACATAATAAAAAATCAATATAATGCCCTCCATGTAATATAAGGCAGAAAGAAAAGGGAGGTAATTCATAATGAGGTAGTTCAATAAGTAAATACACAGGCACAACTACGCTCAAAGACAATCACCATGAACGCCATAGCTACAAATGTAGACTGATAGAGATTTGTTGTACTGGTGACTTAAATACCTTAAGTATTGTTGCTATTGATTATGCGATTTTCAGAAACGGTAAACAGCTCTTAGAGAAGGTGTACCCAAGACAAGGCCTAATCTCCCCTCTTTAGGGAAATTTAAGCCCAGGTTCCCTGGAAAACACTATGAGGCCGGGAGCAAGTGAGGATGTGTTCTCTGGGAGGCACGATCCCAGGGCAGCAAGAGTGAGGGAAAAAGGATAGCAGCAGCCGAGGGTGGAAAGCCCTACTGGATGGTGCGTTCCTGAGCAACTCACTTCTCAGACACATTGCCAGCAGCGTGAGTAGGCTCAGCTCCGTAGGAAGTCTCTGGAGAGACCAGATGGGGAAATCACACATTGGAACAGTCCACTGGGAGGAGAGGACTGGGACTCCTTATGCCCCTTGGCTAAAGTTGGTTCCGGCGGGAGCTCACTCTCCTGCCCCTCTGGGTTATGTCCTCTGGTCCCCAAGGCAACTGCACCCTCTCGAGTGTGGCTTTTGATCTGACTCTAGAAGCGGTAGGAATACCCTGAGACTCAGGGCCTAAGGGTGCAGCGCTGGTTGGCCTCGGGTGGTGGCACCATGATGACTTAAAGAGGGTCAGGTCGGACAGGCCGCTGAAGGTTGGGGAGGCAGGAATGGCCAAGAGGATGCGAGGAGGTGAAGAAGCCGCATCTGATGCCACATTGTGGTTGCATTCCTGGGAGATTGGGTGTATGCTAAAACCTTTAAAAAATTGTTTTGTGTTTATATATGTAAAGAAGTTTTTAATGTTTATTTTTTTCAATTTTTTAAAATATTTTTTTTTTTGAGACACAGAGACAGAGCATGAGCGGGGGAGGGGCAGAGAGAGAGGGAGACACAGAATCTGAAGCAGGCTCCAGGCTCTGAGCCTGATGCAGGGCTCGAACTCACAAACTGGGAGATCATGACCTGAGCTGAAGTTGGATGCTCAGCTGAGCCACCCAGAATCCCCTAGAAAAGAGTTACGTTTTAAGCTCAGATCATTATGAAGACGTTTTTCAACCTATTTAAGTGTTTAGTGGAGTACTACAACTACTTGTGGCCGGGACGCTTCCTTGGGTTGCGGGGAAATGACAGCTGACATCTGCAAGTTCCGGGCACTGCTCTATGGTCTTTGTACGGGTTAAGTCACTGGATGTGTACCACAACCCTGGGAGGCAGGTACAACTATGATCTATATTTTACTGATGCAGGAACGGGGGCCAGAGAAGTTCACACACCCAGTGAATAGCTGAACTGGGGTTTGAAGCCCAGCTGTCTGGATCTGGAGGTTACACGCTCAGCTCCGGCATCCCAGACCTTCATCGACTAGATGCCGGTGCTGTCCCCGACCAACCGTGGGGCAGTCAAAGCGCTCCTGCAAATTTCCACCCTGCCCCGTGGGAGCAGTGTCTTCTCCCCAGTCCTGACGTCCCGTTCACGGACCCCCGGCCGGCTCAGGTCACCACTTTGAGCTCCTGGTTTACCAGCCCAGGTGGGATCAGGGATGGGATGGGAAGGGGTGGGCCCTGGAGCAAAGGGATGGGGGGGGGAAGGAAGAAGGGTTTGGAACATCCCTGTGAGATCCTTTTCGTTATACTTCTAGATGGCAAGACAGGCTGGCCCTGTGCCGCAAGTGATGGGTGAAGGTTTTCTGGAGTGTTAGCTGTTGTCTCCCACATGCTGGTGGGGCACCAGAAAAAATAAAAAAGAGAGAAACCCAAAACCCAAAAGCAAACCAACTTCTGTTTTCATCTTACAACTCAGGCCTTGCTCTTTGTGGCCAAAGCCTGCTGGGGGGTCACCAGGCCTGTGGAGCCCCTGGTGGGCCAGTTGGATCCCATCTGAATCTCAGTTCTGAGAGCGGCTTTGAAACACAGCCGCTGCCAGAAACGTCTGGTGATTGTGGCCACGCAGACCCCGAGGGCTGGTTTCTCCCTGCAGAGCTTCTGACAGGCATCTGCACAGGGAAATCTAGCTCCCAGCCTCTTGGCGGGTGGTCTCAGATCTGTGAAGCCACCAGGCGAGGGGCGCCCAGGCCAGTGAGGGTGAGGGGTAAAGGGAAAGGTATGAATGAGCTCTGGAATCCCCACAGCTGATGGGAGAGCCCTTCTCATGTAGAGAAGAGCCCAAGCTCTCTCCTGGGACCAAAGCTGCCTTCCGTTTCCTCCATCAGCCAAGATGACATCTGAGACTGTCACCCTCTCATGTACTCCTTTGAAAGATAAAGCAATAATAACGATTGTGGCAAAGCCTCATCTGCTACCTGCCGCGTCCCAAACACTGTTCTAAGCACTTCGGTATGTTAACCGTGGCAACAACCCTGTGAGATGCGTCATCATCAGTTACCCCCATTTCACAGATGGGAAAACTAAGTCACAATGTGTTTAGGTGATTTTCCCATGGTCATGCCATCCAATAAGTGGCTTCTGGGCCTGTGTTTCTAACCACTCTACCCACTGTCCCTCTGCTGTGGTGCAGAGCAACACATGGCCCCCCAGGACCCGCTCCCGCCAGGCCACACGGCTGCCCTGCCACATAGAGCAGGGGACATCCAGTCGGGCAGTGGTGGCCCTGGATCAATGATCACAGCCATCTTTGAGTTGAGCCACCTGTTGGGGATCCAGGCTGCCTCTCCCTACATCCTGCCCTGGGATGACATTGCCACTGCACTCCTGGCTCGCTCTCTCTTGTTAAGCCAGACTGGGTCCCAGGTCCCCGGGGGTTTCAGAGGAGGCCGGAGCATGGCCGATTCCAGGCTGATGCCTCCTTCCGCTCCACTCTGGTTCCTTGGGCCTCCTCATCTCCCTTATGCCTGAGCTCACCCCTGGCCCTCTCCCCCTGGAAGAGCCTGGCACCCACTCCTCTTCGTTCTCTGGACTCTGAGCCTCTACAGCACTCCAGGCCCTGGAACAACAGCCCTCCTGTCCTGGGATGTCCTGGGCCCTGGATGCACAAGGTCAGAGAGGAGACGTTTGATAGTGTGTAGCTGAAAACCAGTATCCGTTCTTCTTGAAATGAGTAGCTACTTAATTTCATACCAGCTTGTGATGGCTTATATTCTAGAACAGGGGAAAAAAAAAAAAAAAAAAAAAAACAAAAACAGAAGGAGAAGAGAAACAAAAACCAACACAAGGAGGGTTTTCATTTCGAATCACATAGGTCCTTGGGGCGCCCGGGTGGCTCAGTCTGTTAAGCGTCCGACCTCGGCTCAGGTCACGATCTCGCAGGTCATGAGTTCGAGCCCCGCATCGGGCTGTGTGCTGTCTCTCAGAGCCTGGAGCCTGCTTCGGATTCTGTGTCTCCCTCTCTCTGCCCCTCCCCCACTCATGCTCTGTCTCTCTTTCTCTCAAAAATAAATAAGCGTTAAAAATGTAAAACAAAATAGAATCACATAGGTCCCTGTTTATTTGCACCTGAAAATTCCAGAATCAAAGGAATTCCAGGCCTTGCCAGCAGACCCTGAGCCCTCCTTTCCCTCTGGGGGTGGGGGTGGGGGGGACAGGAGGCCCAGGTACGCGAGGACCCCTCCCGGAGCCGAGCCGGGCTGAGCTGGACTGAGCTGGACGGCAGCACAGATGTGGTCCATCCCGCTGCTGCGCAACCGGGCCCCGAAGCGCTCCGTGCGCCGCTGCCCGGAGCCCGAGCGCCCAGCCGGCCCTTTGTCATCCACCACCCAATGCGCGTTCTCCAGCGGGCACAGCAGGGACCCTGCCACGGGGGCCTCTGCCCGAGCGGCGAGCGGGGATTACGGGCCCGGCCCGTTTTGCAGCAGCAGATGGTAGCGCTTAGAGCTAAGCTGCATGCGGGTGCTTTGAACATCTTGAAAAGATTTCTTTAGAAGTTAAACTTGGCTTGGGAGCGACAATATGGTTCGGTCTGTGGCTTTGAAAAGGCCTCGGGGTGGGGTGAGGGGGGTGGCTGTTTCATGTTCCCCTGCCTCACCTCCCTCTTGGTCGTGGAACCCTGTTCCTCACGCGTCTGTGGCCGCAGGGCTCCCAAATACTGTTCTCCATTGTTTGGGAGTCACGCTCGTACGGTTGCCTGTGCCGCCCGGGCCGGCCATCCGCCCCTCGAGGCCACACTTAGGCGGCCAGGGGCAGCTGGACAGACCCACGTCCTCGGGGCGCCCCGCGAGGCAGCGCTGCGAATTGCTGCTGCTCTGCCTCAACCGGCCCAGGGCTGGCCCAGCATCCAGGCAGGGCTTCGGGTCCCCAGCCTTTTGGCACCAGCCAGGACCAATTTGCAGCTTCTTGGATCCTGCAGCTCATGGCTAATTGCACCGGAATAATACCCTCCAAATCCCCATCCTCGGCTTGTCCTATTTAACGAATCCTTTGAGGGACCAAGAGCTGGATAATCTCTGCGCTCAGATAATGCCTCCCCTTCCCACCCCACAATTTTGCTGTCCTCGATGTGGTCACTCTGAACTCCTTCCGGAAAGACCCAACCTTCTCCCCGAGGAAGCTGGGGAGGAAGGGACTTCAAATTGGCAGAACAGAAGCGTCAGCCCAGCCAGGCTGGCCACCGCAGCTCCTGGAGCCTCGCAGCCAGAAGCAGGCTCCATTGACCATTCATGAGATGTCAGGTGGGCTACAGATGGGAACATGGCGTTATTGATTTTTACTAGCCTGCTAAAATTGAAAGGAAAAAAGGCCTCCTTAAAGCTCGCGGTTAAGCTTTGTTTCCTAAATGATGATTCCAGGGCTCCGAGTTTGTCAAAGGCAAATTTAAAATATCAGAGCTGTTGGAGATATAATAAAATGAAATCTTCTTACAGCCATTAACTTCAGAGAGGAGGGGATCTCGGCTCAGCCTTGGGGCCTGGAGGGAGGAGTGCAGGGAAGGGAGAGACTCAGAGCAGAGAGGACGGAAGCCAAGTGAACAAAACCCACAGCTTCTCCTCCCTAGGCAGCCCCTTCCGTAAGATGGGACGTGGATATAAAGAAATGAATTCGAACTGCTGTAAATTGACACCAGTTCCCCGGCTGAGCAATGACAAGGAATGGAACCAGGAGCCCGATGGGCCCCATCAAATGCACTGACTTGGAAAATGGGGGAAGTTTGGGGTCAGATGGATGTGCTCCCAGGGGAAGACGCTGCAGGAGGAGGAGGCCAGATCGTCCCCCGCCCCATGACTTATTTAAAGGTTGTTTTCTTTGTTGTTCGTCTTTCTGAGAGGTCTCCTGCTTCGACCACGGGGGCTGCTCCCCCGTTCTTGATGCCCTGAGGACACGGTCATGTCTGCGGAGAGATTCACACTTGCCTTCCGCTTTGGATTGGTGTGGCGCTTGGCACCATTTTGCCGTTGGCGTGCTCTTGTTGGCTCATTTTCCCCCAAGTCTTTGCTCCTAGCAAAGCCTCTTAGAAAAGCTCCCCGCGAGCCCACCGAAGGGTGTGTGCTCTTAAGGTGGCCTCGGAGAAATGAGGCCCTGCTTGTGACTCTGCATCACTGAATCCCCCAGCATGGGTGTACGGGCCTCTATGTGTGTGTGCACCTGTGTGTGTGTGTGTGCATCCACGCATCTACGTACGTGTGCGGCCACCATTGTGCATGTACGTGCCTGCATGCGTGGGCGTGTGTGAAGGTCTTTATCCGCCTGTCAGACTGAGGTGGGAACGCCGTTTGGCTGATGCTGGCTTCCTCCTGAACTGCACAATGGCACTGCAGCATTGTAGAAAATATATTGATTGATTGATTGACCTTTTTGAAATTAAAAGAGCAAGGAGCTGGGAGCCACGAGACCGAAATCTGACCGATGGATCGACCAGCAGATATCTATCGAGCACTGGGCAGCATGTGCTGGGCACTAAGGGGGATTCACAGAAACAAACAATATCCTTCCTGCCACCCTCCCCCACCAATTACAGAATGTGTGCGTCAGTCACCAGTTTCTGCTAGGTCGTGGGACCGGAAGTCCCCAGGTCACACAGCTTCAGAGTTGGACAGGCCCTCTCACCTCACCCTCTTACCTGACTTCTTACCTCACCTTAGAGGAGGAAGCAGAACCTCTGGGGAGTTGAACGGAATCATGCTGGGTCCCCTGGAGTCCTGATTCTCCTCGGTGATGGTAGACCAGCTGAACAGACTTCTCCTATGACATCATGCAGGCCCCGCTGTCCGTGGGCCCAGTGGAAGTTTGACCTCCCACCTTTAGGACTTCTCCTGTATCAGATGAGCAGGGCG
The DNA here is from genome assembly GCF_007474595.2 of Lynx canadensis. Lineage (NCBI taxonomy): Eukaryota > Metazoa > Chordata > Mammalia > Carnivora > Felidae > Lynx > Lynx canadensis. The sequence continues at coordinate 18,563,002 of NC_044314.2, read as the reverse complement.
ATCATTCCCAAAAGCTTGGGAAGCTCAGCAAAAATGCTTTGGGAACCTCTTTAAATCCGCTCTGGGGATTTTTGGGGAAGACTCAGATTAGACCTACCTTATTACAGTGATTACACAACAGTTAAGTCTCCTGTAGCCTCCTGGAGGGTTCTATACCACCATCCATCTTATTCTCAGAACAGCACCAGGACGTGGGTACTATTAGTGTTGATAGTTTTTCACGTGACGACACTAAAAGCTCAGAGAAGTGGCACGACTTGCCCGAGGGCGCACAGCGAGTGAGTGGCACCAGGATTTGCACACGAATGCCAACTGCAGGGGTACAAGTGTAAAAACTTCAGCAACCTGAGTGGTGTTTGCCTCTATCGTTCCTGCTGACCATATAGCACTTATTCACTGCCAAAAGCACTGGCAATTTTAAGTTTTACTTATTTATTTTTGAGACAGAGAGAGAGAGAGAGAGACAGAGCAAGTGTGGGAGGGGCAGAGAGAGAGAATCCCAAGCAGACTCCCCACTGTCATTACAGAGTCTGATGTGGGGCTTGAACCCACGAACCGAACCATGAACTCATGACCTGAGCCGAAGTCAGATGCTGAACCAATGGAGTCACCCAGGCATCCCAAGCACTGGCTATTTTGATGTTAATGCGGACAAAGTATGCTCCAGCACCCCTTTCTAAAGCCCAGGTTGGGTGATTGGACTGATACATTTCTAGTGACTAACCCAGTTTCAGTAAGGGTTGGAAGCACCTTGTCAAACCTCATGCACCAAGAGGGGCTGTGATTAGGTCTGTGCTGTAACACATTAACACAGAACGCTAAATGATTGGAGCCTTGTAGCTGGGGGGAATATTCCTTGCCCATCCCTAACAAAGAAAAATGACTTTTGCAATGATTTTTTTTTCCATTTTAGAAATAAAAAATGAATTAAGCTTCTAATTGCCTGTCATATGCCTTGCACGCAATTTCAAAGTGATGACCAAATTCCTTTCTTCGCTGGTATTGAAATGTTCTTGGTCAGGGGTGGTCAACTTTCAGATATCCTGACGCTCAGTCAGAAAGACACAAAGGGGGGCGCCTGGGTGGCGCAGTCGGTTAAGCGTCCGACTTCAGCCAGGTCACGATCTCGCGGTCCGTGAGTTCGAGCCCCGCGTCAGGCTCTGGGCTGATGGCTCAGAGCCTGGAGCCTGTTTCTGATTCTGTGTCTCCCTCTCTCTGCCCCTCCCCCGTTCATGCTCTGTCTCTCTCTGTCCCAAAAATAAATAAACGTTGAAAAAAAAAATTAAAAAAATAAAAAATAAAAAAAAAGAAAGACACAAAGGGTACCACGCATTATACTCTGGTATACGTAGCATCCCCACACCCCACCCCAATTTGAAGAAGCATAGCATGGAGATCTGGTTTGATGTTGGGGGCGTTGTTTGTGGCAAAGTCTTCAGGAATAATGGCATTTGGCTACATGAAATAGAGCAAAAGGGAGAGGTTGGTTGGTCTTCTAGCAAGCTGGGGTGTTTTGTTATGACTCCATTTTGAGGACATAACTATGGAGGTGCTGGAAATTTCCAGGACAATCTCTCATATACCCTTCTCTGATCTACCCCGCCCCTGCCCCCTTTAATTAGGTTGATTGGTTTGTCCCTGACTGTAACCAAGGTAACCAGGGCCTAGCAGAAAGAATAGTTCTTGGGTCTTGTTTCCAGTGAGAGGATGGGCATTGGGCAAGGGTTTAACTCAGAGGGGACCCCACTGACCGAGGGAGCGCAGAGGCTCCCTTCTCAGAGCTGCCCTGGCTGAGGGATAGCTGAAAGGCTGGAAGTACCATCGGGAGACAGAGGGGGACCCAGCACTGTGGATAGATTTTATCACTTTCACGAATACTTCGAATTACAGGCATTAGTTCCGAGGCTTTGTCTAGCAATTGGAGCCACAGCAATTGGTTTTTGTTCATTGATTTACACGAATGCATATTGTACCTGGCTTCCTGGAATACATAACTCGTGTCGCGGGGTTGCTTTTGTCTTACGGAATGTGAGAGAGAGAAAATATCACAGGGAGGGCACTCTCCCTGCCATGAGTCTGATCCGTTGGGGTGGGACAACATCCAGATCGTGGCGGGTCACGGACAGACAGACAGAAGTCAGGCACCTCGCGTGTTTCCCCGGGGCTGGGCTCACACCCACAGAGGTCCCCTGCTTGGGACTGGCTTTCTCCACCTCTGCAGCATTGACATATTGGCCTGGAGACTTCTTTGTTTTGGGGGCTCTCCCGTGCCTTGCGGGACGCTTGGAAGCATCCTTGGTCTTTACCCACTAAACGCCAGTAGCGACCCTTCGCCCAGTTTTGATACTCAAAAATGTCTCCAGATATTGCCAAAACGCCCCCAGAGGGCAAAATCAACCCTGGTGCGAAACCACTGACTCAGAGTAACCAGAGACTCGAGCAGACCCAGGCTTGCTACAAGCCCCGGTGTAGTCCCGGGAATGCAGGGATCCCAGGGACGCCAAGATGTGTGGGGGCTGGAGGGTCACTCACTAGGGAGAAAGGTCTCACCAGAAAAAATAAACGACTACTTCAGTTACAATAAAATCAAGTAAGTTGATTCTCTTCTAAACCTTGCATTGGCCCCAACACTCCACTTGCGTTATCTAACTTACTTTTCACAACAAACCCCTAAGAGCGGCCCCTGCCTGGTTATTCTCATTTTGCGGATGAGGAAGCCGAGGCGAAGAGAAATAATTTGCCCAAGGCCAAAAAGCTAACTGGATGCAAAACCGGGATCTGACCCCAGGACGACTTGGCGACTTGGAGCTTTCTTTCTCGACACTGGATTGTTCAAGAGCCTGGAGAAGTGGGCTCAAGCTGACTCCCTTGGGGATACTTCTCCTGCACCTGCTTTGCAGCTTTTCCCACTGACAGGGGAGCTGCTGGCCCAACTCTCTGCATGACAATGCTCAGGAAAAGCCAAAGAATGACCCTGCTTAGTGGCACTGTGACAGGGAACTGTGCACTCCCTCCAGCGGAAGGACCGAGACCCTCTTCCCGGGTCACAGGGCAGAATCCCGGGAGCACGGCTTGGCAGTGACCAAGGTTCCTTTCTTCTGGGCTCCCAAGGTCCCCGGGAGAAGCGTCTGACTCAGCCAAAAGCTGCCACCCGCCAGCATCCTGCATTTAACCTCCCCCACTCACTCCGGAGTCCTGTTTACTAAACAACACTGCAGCACTGAGGCAGGGCCTCTGGGGAGCACAGCTAGGTGGAAAGGCAAAGGTCAAGAAGCAGGGTCAAAGGGCTGAGACCCTGGGGAAAACGGGAGATTAAACATCCTCCTTTTCAAATCGGGAGGTTTGGATAATTAATTGGTCCCCGAACATGAGAGCCTTGGATGATTGTTCTGGGCAGTGGCCATTCAGGTCAAGGGCCAGGGTCGGTAGAATCAGGGAAAGCCCTGAGAGGCCAGAGCAAAACTAACCCCGGTGCTGGGCACACAGGGTCCAGAGGCCAGAGGCCCCCAGGAGGGAGCAGGTCCGCCCCCCACTGGCCAGAGTGGCTCCCTGCTCAAGGGTGGAGCAGAGGGTGAGGGGCCCGGGGCCCAGGGGTGGGGGCCGAGGGCGTCCTGAGCAGCTGCTAAGTGCCCTGGAAATGAAGCGTAAAGGGCTCTTAGGCTTTCCTTTCTCCTTCTTCCTAAAACGATCAATCCTAGCCCTCTGCCTTTGCGTGTGTGATGGGCCTGCCGTGAAGTACACTTAAGGAATCAAGTTTTCTAAAATTCTATAAATCATTATTCTGGCCTTCTCCCCACACCCTTCAAAATCATTTGTCTACTGAAATATTTAGTGCCTGTGTGTGCACGCTGTAGGTAGGCGAGAGTGAGGAGGGGCGGGGAGGGGGCGGTGCTGTCCTGCACGGGCACCCATCTCCGCTCTTTCTGCGCCCTGTCACTGTGCTGCCACGGCCCCCGAGCTAGGGTCTGGGGGTGGGGGGCAGTGGTGGGTGGAGGGTAAGTTGGCCTGTGGCTGGCGGGGTGGGCAGGAGAGCGTAGAAGCACCGGCCCTTTGCCGGACTCCGTTCTCTCCCCGTGAAGGTTGGGGCCTGGTTCCTCTGCTTTCACCAGGGCTGGAAGCTCTGGCACTTGCCAGAATTTTCCATCCCCTCCTCTCACTGCCCCTTATACACATGACAGGCCAGACCAGAGCAGCCCGGCCCAAGTCCCAAGGCAAGGCCTGATTGATTTGCAGCTGTTGATCTGTTTAATGTCCCTTCTCCCCAAGCGCCCATCTCCACGACAGAGGTGCTACGTTACCTCGCGGGCCTGGCTGCTGGCTGCTGACACCCCGCGCCCAGAGGATGCTTGGGGAGGTTACAGGTGCAACAAGCAAAATGAAAATCCATAGTTTTTAAACCTTTATGAATTGAGAATGTAAACCTGGAAAATGGATCTGGAGTTACTAATGGACAATTGGTCTGACCGGCCCATCCATCGTCCAGGCGCTTGGCCGCGAGCACTCCCATTACAGCTGCTCCTGAAAATGGAGACCCTGTCCACCCCCAGCCCTCCTTCCCTCCCTCCCTTCCAGAGGCGGGGAAACAACGCAGGCCCGAGAAGGGGACCCGCAGACAACCTGCAGGCAGGCCCCTGTGCCCCGCTGAGGCTGGAGGACGGTGCTGGCAGGGGGAAGGGGGTAGTGGGTGCACGGGAAGGATTCTGGCCTCATAAGCTGGGCTAGGACTTTGACCAACAAGCGGCCACGGACCAGAGAAACAGAGCCACATCCCTACCTCTGGCCCGGCTCGGCCCAGACCCAAACTTGCAAATACCTGCTCTGATACAAAAAGAGACAGCATCTAGGGGCGCCTGGGTGGCTCAGTTGATTAAGCGTCCGACTTCGGCTCAGGTCATGACCTTATGGTTTCTGGGTTCACGCCCCGCATCAGGCTCCGTGCTGACAGCTTGGAGCCTGGAGCCTGCTTCGGATTCTGTGTCTCCCTCTCTCTCTGCCCCTCCCTCACTCTCTCTTTCTCTCAAAAATAAATAAACATTAAAAAATTTTTAAAGAGATACAATATCCCAGCCAAGCACTTGCACTTGATTCAATAGCCATGCTATGGAGTGGGGAGTCCAGCCCTGGAGTCCTCACCGGTCCTAGGATCTGTTCATATGTGAGTACGCTGACCCCTCGGGGCCCACACACTTGCCCTACTCTGCCATCCCTGGGAGTCACTCACCTTTTCTGACCGTTCTGTTTCATGTTCCCCCCTGGTCCCAGCCCTGCACTCCCCACACCTTGTCGGCTTTCTTCTCTCCATGTGTGTTCACACTCGGACACACTGTGCATTTTACTCATTTGTTGGTTTAACACCTGTCTCCCTACTAGGAGGTAGGCTCTCTGGGGGCAGGGGTTATTGTCTGTTTAGTACAATATTCCCCCCCCCCCCCACCGAGCACCTGGAAAAGAGCTTGGAACATAGTGCGTGAATAGTAAATACTTGCCAAATGGATGAACGGCCGTCTCAGAGCTGTGAGGTTCTTCCTCAGTTTAACCCAGCGCCTCTGTCCCCCAAGAGAGTCAGGGTCCGCCTTCCTGTTGCTCCCCTTAGAATAGCTGACTGAGTCTGCCGGGACCCCGTCTTAGCTGCCTGGCGGTCTCTGCTTCTCCAGCTCAGGCCTGCCTCATTCTCCCCTCCCGGCTGCACGATAGTTCACTGCCGGGCTCCCAGACTGGGTGCCCGTTCGCTGCATGGCCCCATCCTTCAGCAAGCACCCCCACTCAGAACGTCTGCACACAACTGCCACTGAGCTGGCACTCCCTAAAAGTCACCGTGGGCTTTCCCTCTGGGCAGTAGCATGAGCCACTCCTCATGCCCAAGACCACGGGAACAAGGGGACCAGGTCAACCTTTCGTGATTGAGGCTATGAAGTCTACCCATGATCAACGAGGGCAGAAATAAATGGCTCTGAGAAATAGAAGAAGAGAGAAATCAATAAATATTAGTTTCCTTCCTCTTTCCCCTCACTTTCTCAATGCGTAATCGGGGGGCATTTGTGAAGCTGATGATGGTGTCAGTTACTCTTTGCTGCAGTAACAGATAAGGGTTATTTTTAGATCATGCTGCCATGATGGTTTATTTCTTCTTCCCGCTGCATCGGCCCGTGGCCGGGGGGGCCTTTGTTCTCTTTACGATGCAGGCTGATGGAAGAGCTGCCATCTTTAACATTCCCCATCGTAGACAAAAAGAGAACATCCCACGGACTGACGTTCTCTTAAATCTCCTACCTGGTAGTGACACCTACACTCCCACTCACTTTTCATTGGCCCAAGCAAGTCAAGTCACATGGCCCCACTTAACTTCATGGAGCAAGAAGTGCCATCCTGCTGTGTGTGTGTGTGTGTGTGTGTGTGTGTGTGTGTGAGAGAGAGAGAGAGAGAGAGAGATACGGGGAACAGGGGGCACCAGAAATACTTGATAGACAGCACAATGACTCCCACAGATGAGAGGTCTTCTTCTGATAGAGCAGGTACACCTGAACTCTTTCAACACTTCTCCTGGGTTAAGACCTTGGGAGTCTCTGTCTCTGTCATTAAGCCAGACCTGTTGGGGAGACCCAGCTAATCCTTTCACATTCTGCATGGGCTCCTGCACACCGACCTGCTTTGAAGAAGCTCTGGTTCTTTGCCCTCAACGGCTGCCCTGACAGTTCCAGGAGGGAGCCACAGAGCCATTTGACTGCATCTGGATTGTTCACGTTGGATGCATCTGTTCAGCAGAACCCTCCTCCCTCTCCCCCCCACTCACCGGTCCTTCTACCCCTCACTCTGAGCTCAGAGCCCAGTTGTAGGATACTGCTGCACCTGCAGAGCAAAGCGGGGCTAGGAGGCCAAGGTTGCAGACCTCATGCCCGCTTCCTCTGGCTCCCAGGCAACAGAGAACAGATTCAGATTCTACTGTCACAGAGCCGGCTTCTAAGGCTCAGGCCACTGAGAAGGCAGTGGGTGCCTTCTAAGTATCAGACTTGGCTTTGGGGCTTTGCCTCTTTTTCTCTTTGTTGAAAAAGAAATGGCTGGCTTGGCACATCATTTCAATAACACCCTCATCAATAGACCAAACTCTGATTCTTCTATTGTTTTTTTCCAGTTTTATTGAGATATAATTGACATATCACATTGTATTAGTTTAAGACATACAACATAATAATCTGATAAATGTATACATTGCAAAATGATTACAATAAGTTTAGTTAACATACATTACCTAACATACAATTTTTTTCTTGCAATGAGAACTTTTAAGATCTACTGTCTTAGCAACTTTCAAATACACAATATACAATATACTATATTGCATGTGTTATATACAATATAGTACATCGTATATAGTATATTGTCATGATGCTATACATTACATCCCCAGGACTTAATCATCTTATAACTACAAATTTGTACCTGATCTCCTTCACCCATTTCAGTCCCCACTCCTGCTTCTGGTAGCCACCAATCTCTTCGGTTTCTTTTTTTATTTTTTTTAAGCTGGAGATAAATTTATTATTTTTATTGATTGATTGACTGATTTCATTTTTTATTTTTTAAAATTTACATCCAAATTAGTTAGCATATAGTGCAACAATGATTTCAGGAGTAGATTCCTTAGTGCCCCTTCCCCATTTAGCCCATTCCCCTGCCCACAACCCCTCCCATAACCCTCAGTTTGTTCTCCATATTTATGAGCCTCTTCTGTTTTGTCCCCCCCCCCGTTTTTATATTATTTTTGTTTCCCTTCCCTTATGTTCATCTGTTTTTTCTCGTAAAGTCATCATATGAGTGAAATCATATGATTTTTGTCTTTCTCTGACTGACTAATTTCACTTAGCATAATACCCTCCAGTTCCATCCACATAGTTGCAAATGGCAAGATTTCATTCTTTTTGATTGCCAAATAATACTCCATTGTGTGTTTGTGTGTGTGTGTGTGTGTGTGTATATATATATTTATATATACCACATCTTCTTTTTCCATTCATCCATTGATGGACATTTGGGCTCTTTCCATACTTTGGCTATCGTTGATAGTACTACTGTAAATATTGGGGTGCATGTGTCTCTTCAAAACAGCACACCTGTATCCCTTGGATAAATGCCTAGTAGTGCAATTGCTGGGTCATCGGTAATTCTATTTTTAGTTTTTTTTGTGGAACCTCCATACTGTTTTCCAGAGTGGCTGCACCAGCTTGCATTCCCACAATCTCTTCTGTTTTCATGCATTTGTTTTTGTGGGTCTTTTTAGATTCCACATAGAAATGAAATTATACAGTATTTGTCTTTTTTTGTTTGATTTATTTCACTTAACATAATGCCCTCAAGATCCATCCATACTGTTGCAAATGGCAGGATTTCCTTCTTTCTTATGGATGAATAATATTTCACTGTGCACACACACACACCTTCTTTATTCATCCATCCATCTGTGAATATTTAGGCCAATCTTGGATGACTCCAGTTATATGCTATACATAGCTAAGGGTGTTTGGGGGGGGGATTTCATAATCAGGTAAATTGGTACCACTATAAATTTACAAACTCCAGTCTCAAGTAAGCCCTCAACTCCCTACTACCCACTTCCCTATGGTGTTTTTCCAGCCACCTCTCACTCTTCACTCTCCAAAACTTTGCCACTCCCTTCCAACTTTCAAAGTCTTCTGCCCTTGTCTTCCCCCTCACACTTGAGAGTGTTTCTCAATCTTGTTATCCTGGAGGAAATAATTTTCAAGTCTCAGGTAACTCTTGCATAAAAATTTATTTAATCTATAGCTCATGACCCATTAAATCATAATGGGTAAATTAATGATTATTACAACTCAATAAAATTGTTTATGTTCTTTTGAATAGGCAAAAAAAAAAAGATGCGGAAAAGAAAGAAACAGAAAAAAAGAAAAACAGAAGAGCATAAAATATGATGGAGAGAAAGGGAAAAACAAGTATGCCATTCTTTCAAGCCAGCCTTTTAATGAATGAGGTGAAATTAGAGAAGACGAATAAAGGGTGAGCGCCATATTCAAGGCAAATGTGTCTTCTTGCCAAGGGTGTTTTCTAAGTTGTTAGTGTACAAACCTCTGCAGAATCTGTTGCCTCATAGGACCTTCTGGTGGTCTCGAACCAGTTGGCATTTCAAAGCACAACCAAAAGACAGAAGCTCCATAGATGATGTCAGATTTCTGGACACTTGCGTGGGGGGTGGGGGTTGTCGATGCATCGGCAGGCAATAAATTGTGTAGAAATTAAAAATGGAACATTACTCCCACCTGACATGAAAATATTCGTGGGGGCGGGGCGCCTGGGTGGCTAAGTCGGTTAAGCGACCGACTTAGGCTCAGGTCATGATCTCACGGTTCGTGAGTTCAAGCCCCGCATCGGGCTCTGTGCTGACAGCTCAGAGCCTGGAGCCCGTTTCAGATTCTGTGTCTCCCTGTCTGCCCCTTCCCTGTTCATGCTCTGTCTCTCTGTCTCAAAAATAAATAAACGTTAAAAAAAAAAATATTCGTGGGGGATTTTGTTTTCCTATTGTAAAACTATTCTATGTGGCTCCCTTTTTTCTTCATCGACGTGGCAGGAAAGGCACCAAGAAGGCACACCGAGTGGCGTGGATGCTTTGCTAGAAAGCAAGACTTTAAAAAACCAGTGGTATCGATGGGGCACCTGGGTGGCTCAGTCGGTTAAGCATCCAACTCTTGATCTCAGCTCAGTCATGATCTTGCAGTTCGCGTGTTCAAGCCCCGCATTGAACTCTGTACTAATGGTGCACAGCCTGCTTGGGATTCTGTCTTCCTCTCTGTCTCTGCCCCTCCTCCACGTGCGCGCTCTCTCTCTCTCTCTCAAAATAAGTAAATAAACACAAAACTTTTAAAAACCAGCTGTATTGAGATATAGTTCATGTACTGAAGAATTCATCCACGTACAATGTACAATTCACTGGCTTTGAGTATTTTCACAGAGTTGTACATCTTTTGTCACAAGCAATTTTAGGATATTTAGGCTTCGAAATATCCTAAATAGATTTCTCTATATTGCGCATTTCATATAAGCAGAGTCATACAATCTGCAGTCCTTTGTGCCTGATGTCTTTCATTTAGCGTGATGTTTTCAAGGCTCATCCATGTGATAGTATGGATCAGTACCGGCATGCTTTTATAATATTGAATCATAATATTCCCTTGAATGAAGATAGGCCATTGTTAAAATTAGTTCCAATTCCTACGTGTGTGACTTAGGAGAAAGGAATCATGGCAGGAAAAGAAAAGAAACCTACAGATATTTTTTTTTAATTTGATTAAACTTTTACTTTTATTTTGAGGTAACTGTAGATGAAACCTACTGATATCTTCATGCTCACTTGAAGTTCTCCAGTGCTGGCTGACCTGAAAGGATTGTAGCCCTAAGAAGGGAACTATGGTAAAATTTTAAAAAGCATTTGGATCAGTCTCGTTTGATAAGATCAGGGATAAGATTATGTAAGAAGGAAGCACAGATTTTTTTTTGAATACTATGTTCTGTAAATATGTTTAATGTATATTTGGAGAGGAAAGTGGGAAAAATACATTTGTTTCAATGCGAGTGCAAAATTTTCCTAGGACCACATGGTTGGGCACAATAAAAGTCCACCAGCCCTCAGGAGAAGTATACCCCCTTGGAGAAGAGTCTCCAGGGGCTGTGAGACCATAAATCTGAAGCTACAAAGTGAGGACAAATCCACAATCCCCATACAGATGCTGCTGTTCCTGCTGTCCACACACTGCTAGCCTATTGCTCGCTGATGTCTAGACCCTCTGACCACATTGTAGGTCTGTGCCCATCAGAGCCGCATATAATAACCACGTTCTCAGGCCCGGCCCAGAGCCAGGAGATTAGAGACTCAGAGCAGTGACAGCTACTGCTGAGCCAGCTGCTCTTGAACTTCTGCTAAGTATGGTACTTGCGCTTGATTGCAAAATGGTCTCAATTCTACACCCTTCAGGGCAGCTGTACGCTTTGCCGAGCGAATTTGAGCACCGCACTGCCGGCAGGGTGACCTGCCCCCTTGTTTAACGCCGGACTCCGCCACGTGATCTGCTTTGGCCAACGGGATGTCAGCAGACCCCCGAGCAAGCCAGCTGAACTGGTGCCTGGATGAACCCAGCCAAGATCAGCCCACAAGCAGCCACCCTTGACGTGAGAGCAATCAGCTGTTCAGCAGAGCCCCAGAATTGGCCCGGAGGGGACGCCAGACATTGGGACGCGAGCAAATGCTATTGTTGCACGTCGCTGAGGCTTTGTGGTTGTTTGTTACTGGCATAGAATGGTGACGGATAACTAATAGAGGACCTTCCCAAAATCATTCTTTTTTTTTTTAGGTTTACTTATTTATTTTGAAAGACAAAGCATGCACACAGGTGGGGGAGGAGAAGAGGGACAGGGAGAGAGAGAGAATCCCGTGCAGGCTCTGCACCCTCAGCACAGAGCCTGACGTGGGGCTCCGTCCCGTGAATCCTGAGATCATGACCTGAGCCGAAATCAAGAGTTGGGTGCTCAGCCAACTGAGCCACCCAGGTGCCCCCACAAGATCATTCTTAAAATCACTGATTAACTCTTGTTTTTTATTAGTAAATAGAACTTCCACATTCTTGCCTCATGCATTTCATCCCTGGGTTTCTGATTTTCTCAGACCTCATCCAACATTCTAGTTCCTCACACGTGCCCTCTACATATCCTTTTTCCTGCTTTTACCTTCTGTTTTATACACCAGTGGCTCATTATACCAATTGTCTCTCGTTCCTTCATAATACAATGTGAACAAGAGAGAAAAAAAAAAATGAAAAAGAACTTTGGTGAATTGACTGTTCAGCTGGAAGATTGAGATATAGAATGAATGAATGAACTAGAAAATGGAAAACATTGATTGCTTTACATTTTCATCCACTCCACGTTCATCATAGAATGCCTTCACATTGTGGCAGGACCATTATTAACCTGTCTTAACTACACCTGGAGAACTTTTCAGTGATTGCTTTCATTAGAGGGTATTAATATGAGCTGCAGAATCTGAAGCAGGGCAGAAAGGAATAAAGAAGGAGAGGAAGGGGGGAAGTGTGGCTTCCTGCCTCAGCCAGCCAGGGTTCAACCGGCTCTTTTTTTTTTTTTTTTTTTTTTTTTGCAAAAGAAGCAGTAAATACCAGTGATCCATACTCAAGTACCGAATGTCCCTAAACCACTGTGATGGCTGCCATAAAGGAGATCAGCTGTTTCTAGGGAAGCTTGCCCTGTGTTTGGAACAGGAAGACAGAAACAAGAGGCTGAACACAATAAATAGAAAATTAAAGCTGGGCAAGGAAGTGGTTGTGATAGACGTGTGAGAAAGGAGAACTGCTAACCTCCTCAGAGCCTTTGATTCCGAAGAAGAGGTGCATAGACCTCATGCTATCACGTCAGTCTCACTCTGTTCTCCCTGAGACGTCTTGCCTGGTCATGGCTGGTGGGAAGTAAGACAACTGGGAAATTTAGAACAGGGGCTCAGAAGTCTCTGTCCTGGTGTCGTGCACACATGGGGCGCTAGAAGCTGTGGGGTTGCTTGTCTGCGTGATCCAGGCGGGGGGGTGGGGGGGAGGGTGAAGAGACAGCTGGGGGCGGGCGGGGAGGAGGCTGATGTGAGGCAAGAGACATAGGGAGCATGAGTGCTGGAGGGCTTCTGCTCGGTTCTTGTTTTCTGATTAGAGCCCCTCAAAGAAGGGCCATTTCCACCCTTGGGTTCTGAGAGATACCCTTGAATCTTTGTAACCACCCTTCACCCATACTTAAGCATTTGAGTTGTTTCCCATCACACCTAAAAGAGCTGTAACTAAGACAAGTAATAGTCCAAGAATGGGAACAGGGAAATAATCCCTAGCCCGGTTATCTATTTTCCACTCTCCCTAGGCTCTTTTTCCTTTGTCTCTGTCTCCAGTTCACGGAGATCCCTCTCTCCCCAGTACTAATTCTTGCAACTTCTCAATTATTCCTTGGGCCTGTTTTGTCCTCTTCTGCTTTGCTATCTACTCTCGTGTGTCAGATGGCACACGGTACCAGCTGCTGGTCGAGCTTTCCGGCCGTTGAGCGGGCAGTGTTAACTCACAAGAGGACTCCGTTGTGTTGGCAGAAGGAAATGTCATGGTGAATTAGTATAAATGAAGTGAGTTGAGTGTAGGAGTGCTGGCAACACAGACTTCATCTTTGGCTCTCAGTCTTGTTCATGCCCATCAGTGATCCCCCCGTCAGAACCACGAGTTCCAAGTTCTGTAGAAGTATAACTTATGCCCTGACCGGAATGCGTAAAGGCTTCTTCTGATCTTCCCTAAAGTGGCACACAGACGCCCCACTTTAGGTAACTGGTAGACAGCCTCTGGTGCACCGGTGGTGCCATATTAGATGTCTACCCTGTAACCTCGCCACCACACCCCTTGCTTTATAGAAGCTGAGGATTAAGGCCTGGACTTGGCGGAGAATAGCCGCGTAGGATCTCGATCTTCTGTCTGCCTGATGCCGCTGTCAGTAAGTTACCCTGAGTAAAACTGTGTGAATGGTATGGAGTGGCTTGCTTCGTTTCTCGGTCTCGAAGTACCTTATGAGTTTGGAGGATATGCTACTTCCCCTCCTTCACGATGTGACAGTTCAGACAGTCGATTCGGCAGGGAACTTGGTGTTGATGCAAGCGGACGCAGGCAGAAGGGGAAAGGTTGGGGTGTGGAATGTTCTGTACTGTGCCCACTGAAGGGCTAATGGGAACTAAGGACAGAGTTCGACCAAGGAGAGTTGCGTTTTGGGTGAAGGCTAAGCTGCCCATGTGCCCCCTGTGCCACTTGACTGGCTGGGCGATGGGGTTCCAGCCTGATGACAATGATGCCATGAGCAAAGCCACACGCAAACGAGGTTAAGGGTGATCAGGATAATCGGAGACAAAGCAACAGTTGGTGCCTCTAACCCCATCTCGGGGGAGGGCAGGAGAGCGAGGGGAGGAGGTCTAGTGCAGCAAAGACAAGGAAAGAAGACTGAGGGATGCGGTGGATAAACAAAAACGGGGCAAAGAGATTATGACAGGGTGGCTCTTTGAGAGTAGGTGGGTAGGGTATCTGAATTAGTTCAATACAAATGAATAAAATTTAGTTTTATTTACAGTAACAAACTTTTATTCCTCAGGCTTTTACTGCATCACCAGGAGCTCTGCCTCATGACCAAGTGTGAAAACCACTGCAGCGGGGACTATAAAGAAACACAAGACCAAATCCAGTAACCATCCAGGGCATTGACCATCTCCTAGAAGGGTAAGCAGAAAGCTTGTTGAAAGTGCTCATTGAACACGAGACAGAGTAAATTCAATAGATTTCTCCGAAGACTGCTCTCTAAGTGGTTTCTCCAAGCCTCCTTGGACACACTGAACCAGTATAAATTCATCTTTGTTGGAACTAGCCTTTTGATTCTAGGAGTCTATTTGGGGAGCCCTGCCAGTGAGTGCTAATTATCACCTGACAATCAAATCTCCCCCATTCAGCGTCCATTCTTTTCTTTATCTTCTCCAAAGCAGAATCCAACAAGCAACTGGGGCAGCGGCTGGAGATGGAACCACACCTCACATTTGCATAATAATAGCTAACTCTGAATTCTGTAAGGCATGGACAATGACTTCTAGGGGTCAGGCAATTAAAGAAATTCAGAATCACTTGGGGGTGGACTTGGGAGTCCTTCACCTGATTCTTTTCATATCTCCAACATCCCCCCCCCCCCCCCGCCCTTAGATTTTAAAAAGCAAAGATGCCTTCTCTCCAGAAAGGTTTCCCTGGTGGAAGTAGAAGAAGCCTCCAGGAAATGAACTTCTCAGGAGATAATGACATCAGTCCAGGGCCATAGTCCCCGGCCTAGGGGTGACAGTGGTGAGGGGTGAGGTGTGAACCACAGGCAGCATTTCTTCCTCTCACACAAGGCAGGTAGGAACTACCCAAGGTGGGAAAGTCAGCTCTGGGGAGAGATGGTAGGAGGAGACAGGCTGGAAGGGAAACCTTGGATGGGCACATGGGAGAAAGCTGCTTCCCCACTGCAGGGTCCTAGAGAAACAGGGCCAAGCACCCAAGGTCTCATTCATCCTGTTTTGTTGGGGTAGGGGAGAGGGAGAGAGGGAGGTGGTCAGAGTTGCTGCAGGGCTAACCAGGGGTGATGAGAAGCTTTCCTCAGAACTGGAACCACCCTGCTTCAGCGAAAACAGCCTCAACGGGGCCTCCGGGCCGTTTGGCTCTGGTGCACTGGATCCCGAAGGTTCGCAAATTCTTCGCTGCTCAACGTGCGGTCTGGAACCAGCAGCATCAGCCTCACCTGGGAGCTGGATAACAAGGCAGTACCTCATCGGACCCCACTGCGATCTGCTGACCGAGAGTCTGTGTTTCAGCGAGACCCGCAGGTGACTCACGTGCACACCCCTGCACGTGCCTCTGCAAAATCCAACGGAAGAAACGTTGACTTTCTGAGAGAAATAAAAAGCCCTCCAGACTTTAACCGTGGGTGTTTGCCCGTGGGCGTGCATGTGCTGTGTGTGTGTGGGGGGGGGGGGCGAGCACTGGGAAAGGATGCCATTCCTTATGGTGGATGCCCTGAGGATTAGATGCTGTTCCCAGTGTGAAGGACATGAAGTTTTACGGAGTTTACCCCCTACAGCGTGCACGGCAGGTTAGGGTTAGGGACCCATAGATCATCTTGCGACCTTTCCTCCTGCCCCCACCCGGCCACTCTGGCTCCCGAAGCCCCGATCCAGCCCACCGCCCAGTCTCCTTTCCATGCATGTTCCTTAGGCTTTTCCTGCAGAACTGCCCTTCTCCTATTTTGTCTTCCAATCAAGTTGATTGTATGTGCCTTCCCAGAAATGCAGCTGTTGCTTGCTCGTAACAGAATAAGGAAATGGGAGGAAGAGAGAAGAGGAAAAGGTAGCCCAGACTGACGGCACATTGTATGGGGCCATTTCAACCATATTGCCTGGGTCCGGTGTGGTGAAGCCAGACACAGAGCAAGTGAGAAAAACTGGAAATTTTTACAGTTTGTTATTCCCAGACCCCCTGGGAGCACGTAGCAGGCCACGCAGGGCCACTCAGGGGAAGCGATGGTGGGTTGTAAGGCAGAATGGGGGGAGGAGGGTGCTGGGCAGGAGCCTTTAGTGTGGTTTTTGAGAGAAGTTAGGGGCGAGGCAGGGTAAGCAGGTTCTGTATTGGCCAGTCTGAATAATTTCAGCGGGCTCCCGGGCATGGGGGCTCTCTGGTGGTTTGGTGCCTGCACTGGCAGGTGTGGGGGGATTAGAGCAGGTGCACAGTGACCTAGAGTAGGAGCCCCAGTGAGGGAGGTGGGTGGGGCTGTGGACTTAACTCATTACTCAAAAGCGAACCAGACCTGACTCTCATCAAGGCTTTAGAACTGGGTCAATACGGCATTTAAAAAAAACAAAAAAACAAAAAAACAAAACTATGCCACAGGCAGTCTCCAAGTGAAGTGTGTTCCCATATTATCTCATCGAATCCAAAAGAATAGGTAGGTACCCCCACGTCCCGGTTACCTTTTACTGCATAAGCAAACACCTCCAAACTTAGTGGCACAAAACCACCGCCATGGATCATGCTCTGTGGGACAGGAGGCTGTCGGCACCATGATGTGAGGCTCTCAGCTGGCGTGACTTCCGTGACTGAAAGAGCCGGGGCTGCGGGGCCCGTCCATGAGGTGGCTGAGCTGGTGTGGCTCGGGGATGGGCTTAGTTGGGTCTAGAGAGCAGCATGTTGACCTGTGGCCTTTCCAGCGTGGTGATCTCCACCTCCTCAGACTTCTCGCAGGGAGGTTGAAGGTTCCAAGAATGAGTGTTTCTAGCAACCAAGGTGGAAACCGTATGCCCTTATAATCCAGCCTTGGAGGTCACCTAGTGTTCTTTCTGTCCCCAGTGCTTTGGCCAGAGCAGCCACAGCCTCCTCCCCAGACCACAGATTCAGTGAGAGGGGACACAGACTCTACCTCCTCATGGAGGCATGTCAAAGACTTCGTGGCCATGATTTAAAGCTGCCACAACATAGTATAGCAAATGGATGCCCAAAGAGGTAGGTGACCTGCTCAAGGTCAGGGTTTTGCCGTGAGTATAAGTACATCAGACTTGAGGCACTTAGAATAGCATGGCTTTCCGTGACAGGCATCGAAAAGGCCTGAGAGAAATGTTCAATTAAAAAGATGCCTGTTCTCTTTTAGGAAACTTACTTCCAATTTCCTACTCCTGAACTGCCTCTCCTCCTGATGTTCAGCATCTACTGAGCAGTGAGAGGCTGGGGGACATCAGAGGACCGTGAACTTCTGCTATTACAATCTGCTAGAAAGGCCGCTCCTGTTAACTTTAATTTAATTCCACGCACTTGCACTGAGTGTCTACAAACAGGCACAGCATCACGTGGCCAAGCGCAAGAAATCCAACGGAAGAAACGTTGACTTTCTGAGAGAAATAAAAAGCCCTCCAGACTTTAACTTGAAATCCCATCTCTTGCCCTTCCTAGCTATGTGACGGTCACAAGCAAGCTACTTCAACTTCTGGTGCCTCAGTTTTCTTGACTGTAAAGGGAAGATAATGGAATCATCTTATAACACTGTAGCGAGGATGAAATCTAGGACCTGGCTGGTGCACAGAATGCACTGTGTCAGAGTTTGCTGGTATTTTCTTCTGTGTAAGCGAAGGCCCGCTTCTTCCTGCTACCAAGGGTGGGATAGGCCCCGGGCGGGTGGAGAATGGTACAGGAGTAGCAGTATCACTGGATTGGGCTGTGAATGCCGAAATAGAGATGCAGACGGGTGTGAGATCAAAGCAGAGGGAGCTAGAAAAATGGAATATTGACTAAATTGTAAAACTGCGGACCCATGTGTATTAGGCTTCTGGGGCTTTGCCTAGGCCTCCAGTTTTCAAAACTTACTCATTTTTTTTTGAGTTTATTTTGAGAGAGAGAGAGAAAGTGCAAGTGGGGGAGGGGCAGAGAGAGAGAGGAGAGAGCGAGAATTTCAAGCAAGTTCCACACTGTCAGCCTGGATCCTGATGCGGGGCTTGAACTCGTGAACCATGAGATCATGAGCTGAGCCAAGGCTGGATGCTTAACCAACTGAGCCATCCAGGTGCCCCAAAACCTATTCCTAATAGCCATGACTCCAGGGTGGGAGTTATAATCATAGCTGGGCTTCAGAGACTGCTGAATGTAGTCTTTTATGAAAAGGGAGAGTCACTTGCAAACCCGCCTGAGGACTGGAGGCTTCTTGACTCCCTTTCTAGACCAAGGGGCTCATGAAACAGGGTGATGCTTAATTAGATTTAATTTATGGCTTGATCAGGTACAACTCTGCCTGCCCTCCATCCTTGATGTTTGGAAGGCTATTGCCTTCCCAACTGCAAGCCAGCTTCCTGAGGAAGGGACGGTGGGTCTCACTCAATTTGCCTCCAGCTGAAGTTCTTGACTCTCGTGTGGTCTTTGAGAATTTCAGGCAAACGTTCCATAGCAGTGCCCTATGGAACCACAAAGAAACATTTCCACGGAGGAATTCACAGATAAAACACCCCTGGCATGGATAAGTTGCGCATGGTATCTACATGCCATTTAAGGGTGAAGTTCTTGCTTTCTTTCCTATTTCTCTTTCCCACCCCTGTGCCTGGTACATAATGAAGATTTCATAGCGATTTTTTTCAGTGAGTGAATGAATGGATGAATGAATGAATGAATGAATGAGGAAGGTGTGTGTGGTTGGTGTCACCCAGTTGAAATTCATAACCCGAGGCCTAGATCTGTGCGAAGCAAGCTCAGCAAGCAGGTGGCAAGGCCAAGAACCAGAATTGAGGCAGGCTGTCTCTCCCAGTTGAGACACTCAGATATCTGAGCCGAAAATGTAGGGGAAACATCAGTGTTCAGAATCAGATGGAAGAGGATGTTTTTGGTTGCCAGTAACGGAGACCCTGATTGAAACTGATATAAACAACAAGTGAACATATAAGGTCCCATGGCTGAAAGTGCCAGAATTGGGTGGACTTCAGGAATCTTTGATCCAGCATCTCAGTTGGATCCAGGGCCATGTTCTCAGGGACCTAGGTTCTTTTCTCCTCTTTCTCTGTCCCTGGGGGTTGACGCTCTCTAAAGCCTGGCTTCTCACACAGTAGCCAGCAGCATTCAGGGGTGTCTTCGTTCAGGTCTAGCCACTGGCTGTCTACAACTATCAACAAGGGGTCTGGGAGTCAGGATGATTGAACCACCCTGAACCAACCCCTCTGGCAAGAATAATGTCAGCCAGTGGATGGATTAAGCTACATTCGCTCAGTCATTGTGGTAAGGGAAAGGATGCTGGGGTGGGGGGTGCTCTTAATCCCCACTGATCATGGAGGTCAATATGCGGTGGTGGTGCCGGGCCTGGACACTGGGGAGGTGAGCACAACTCCCAGTGGGGGAGGACTGTCTAGTGGAGTAGACCCCCCGTGGCTGCTTCCCAGCATTGTTTGCATATAGCCTTGAATGAGAAGATGGGGCTGTATTGATTATGCTTCCTATACTAAAATTTCTATTTTCATTTTTTACAGCCCTACTATATGCTTCTGCTAGTTGATTCAATACCTTTGTGCCTCTGTGATATGTTAGGCCTATGGAGGAGAGGGATCTCAAGACAGATGAGGGCTCTGTATCGTTCAAATGCCTGTCTTCCCTACAACAGCTTGGGGAGTAGGCATCTCCTCAAGCATTTCCATTTTACATATGGAAAGTGGCTGTTTGGTGATTTAAGGGGGCAAAAGCTGAGAGCAGATGTTAAGCCTGCCTCAGTCCTGAACCCAAGCTCATCCTACCTCAGAACCACACTGCTCCTCACTCAGGCTGTAGAACCATCTGAACTTAGCGGGAGCTGGAGCCATCAACAGTTGCCCACGACACACGGCAGAAGGAAGAAAGGGTGATGTACTATCACCGGCAAAAGAAGCAATGCTTCATTTTGAAGGATAGTGGACACAGAAGCAAAAATGTCCAATTCTTGGGAGAGGTGCCAGGGCTGGGCTGGTGGTCCTAGGCAGGGTGATAAAGTGTGCAAAATGGTCCCCCAGTGCCTTCTCTCTAGTTCTCCTGTGGTATTAACCAGGTGCTCCCAGGGAGCTCCTCGTACCTCTCCGTCCTCCACCCTGTATCCCTGCATGTGTTTCTCTCTTTTGAAGCCTAAGTCAGGACCCCGTTAGGGAGCTGAGGCTAACAATTTCATCAAGTAAGTGCTAACGGGTTTTAAGGACACCCCTGAATCATGCGTTTGCATTTTGCAAAGGCAGTTCAAGGAGAGCAGAATGGTTGACTCCACAGATGTCTGTAGAGATACCGGGACACAAATGGTGCGAGTGCCCTCAGCCTCCAACCTTGACGCTTCATGCTATACAGCCCCACCATGCTGTGGACCAGGCAGGGCAGTGCAGGGGAGAGTAAAGGTGTCCCAAGAAAGGAATATTCCTGTCTAGAGCAGGGCCAGGCAGGAGAAGGGGCAAGCCTTTCTTGGGCAAACCAACAGCAATATTCCGTCCGGCCTCCACACACACACACACACACACACACACACGCACACACACAGAAAAATGCTGCCAGGCAGAATTTCAGGTAGTGTTGCAGAAAGGTGCCACAAAGATTGTCCTCAGGAAAGAGAGGCTTCTTGTGCCCCTTGTATACCTGTGTCAGTGGGGACAGCCACTTGCAGGGGGAGGAAATGCAGCTAAATGTTGATAATAAGAAAATTGGAGAGGGCAAAACAAAACACAGCTGCTCCAGGGTGTAATCAGTGGTGGAAGAGGGAGGGGTGGGGGAGGGGGAAGGCAAAGTGAGAGAGAGAGGCTGGGGAGGGAGGGAGGGGAAAAGAAAGAGGGCATGCAGATGTTCAGCCGGAGAGGCGGCTGTCTTGCTCTCAGATGCCCTGAGGGAAAGGGCTGGGGGAAGAGAGGGAAGTCTAGCCATCTGTTTTCAGCTCTTGAGGCACTGAGCCTGCTTTCTCTCTCACTTTGCCTCCTTTCTTCTCCACCCCCAAATTATGCTCTATTGATTGCTCTGGCCTTTGCAAAGCCTCAAGGCTCTTCTCAGACTCCAGCCCCCAGGGAGTCCTCAGCTCTGTCCCCCTTTGCTCCAGCAGGAATGTGGCCCCAGCAGCTCCCCCAGTCCAATGAGGGGATGGTCAGCCCCCCTCAGAGCCTGGGCTGAATCTGCTGCGTGTCCTCTGTCCCAGCCAGAGGCTCCGGGGCCAGGGCCACTGCGGGGCTCCACCTTGTGCTTCAGGGAGTGGTCCAGCACCCCTGCCCAGAGCCCCGCCTCGGTGCACCCTCACTGCCTGCTCTAGCCACCTCCTGCCACCCCCACGTGCCGTACGAGCGCCATCCACACTTCACAACACTCCCTAGCTACCCTCAGCTCTCGGGTCAAGATTCAAACCTTCCTGCACTCTGACTCATGCCCCCCCTTCTCTCCCTGTCACCTCTCATTACCCCTGCTGAAGAATTACAGCTAGTAGGGCTGTCCCATGTGTGGTCTCCTCAGGGAGGTTCTCTGTTCCCATGCCTTCAAGTGCCAGCAACGTCCCGGGGGCTGGAGGAGAAGGTCCCTCCAGAGGGCTCTAGTTCTTTCCTCCCAAAGCCCCTGGTGAATGACTTCCACAAGAAGTCCTATCTTCCTTCTATCTTCCCGGTTCTCAGAATGAGAAAATTGGGCATGTAGTTGAAAGAGTATTGGCCTGGGAATTAGACTGGTGCTTGGAACACAGGCTCTGCCACTAACCGGCAGGGTAGCTTTGGGCAGTTTTTGTGGGACATGAAGGGAACCAAAACTGCAGGCTCCTTCCAGCAGAGCACCAGAGCCCCAAAAGCTTGCTTTGTAATGTCCCATTTTGTTACTTGCTGACCTGCTGCATTTCCTGGGGGAACCAATTAGCCCTTCTCTGTATTTCTTCTCCCATCGTTAATTTTGGCACTAGAGAGCATTCAGTATTGTGCCATTCAGCGATAAGCATCTCTTTTTAAAAGTGCAAAATGTCATTTTCATCATACATAAGGCACATTGGGTCAAAGCAGCAAAGGCGCGTGGTGACCCCCACCTCAATGGACAAAACAAAACTTTTGCACCGTAAGCAGGCAAATCTGCTCTTGGTGCCAGGCAGCCTGTAGGGGGCCCTTGTCCTACCTACCCCCATGCTCTGTTCTGGCCCTCTCTGAATCGTTTCTGAGTGCTGCCCTGAGCTGGGTGCCCTTCGCGATGGCTGCTGACAAGCACATGTGCTGGAGGAAACTAGAGTCTGAGGAATTCTTGGATGTTCGGATATGTGCTGAAAAGATGTCAGGCTTCAGGTAGAGGTGAAATCTGAGACTTCGGTTTCCTGCAGAGAGCAAAGGAAGAAGGCAGAAATATTGAGGCTAAGAAGTCAGACAGGGAGAAACAAGAGAAAGTGATTCGCTTGGGGTGTGGAGGGGAGACAGCCTCGGAGCCATGATAAGAGACGGAATAAAAGCAGACACACAGGCTTGTAAAGCCAAAGAAAAATGACTTTGTAAGATAGCATGAGTTAAGGATGGACACATGCTTTGACCTTCCAGCCAAGCCCTTCCGGGTGGATGTGGGGCCTTGTTCTTTCTCAAAGAAGGATCTTGCTCCTGATGGACAAAATCCACAATATGGATGAACTGCTTGGGACATAATAAAATCATTTAAAGTACATTCTGGAGGTGTCCGTCCTTTTCCTGTATCGTTTTATTCTTAGCAAGGGCTTCTAACTTTGTATCTGATATGTCTAGTAGCCAGAGAAAGTCCCAAACTGACAAAATCTATGTGGTCTGGAAGCCAAATTGTGAAATTGGCAAAGCCGGTCTTTGCTTTCCAGCTCTCTCTTTTAAGACTGCCTCCCCCACCTCCTATGTTTTCAGTGATACCCCTCCTATCTTTATTTTCATTACCTCCTCTCTCTCTCTCTCTCTCTCTCTCTCTGTCTCTCCCAAAAGCTCTGACTACCTTCCTTTTATAATGGGAATACATCTGGTAAACCTATTCATGCTGTCAAGTCTTAAGAACTTATTTTCTTCTTTCCTCCAAGGGATTACATCACTGATAGCATCATTTTTGATACCAGTTGGAAACCACCTGGTTAGGGGACCTTGTCCAAAGCTGTAACCCTTGACGATGTAGAACAAATCTTTCCTCCCCACAAGCACAGACCCATTGAGTGCAAAGCCCATGGGAAGAACTATTTTGCGACTCATGGCAGGAGTTAACATGGTACATTGGCTTCCATTCCAGCTTGGAAACCTCCTCACTGTGTGACATGATGCACATTTCTTAACCTCTTTATGTCTCAGTTTCCTCACCTGAAAAGCAGTCAAACAAATGGTACTTCCCTCATGGAGTTATTGTGGGAATGAGATAATGACAGGCACAAAGCAAGTGCTCAATAAATATTTTCCATCACGCTTTTTAAAATTGGAGGTAGATGTAACACGGAAACCGACATTTGGAAATCAAAAAAATTCTGAATTCTGAAACACAACTAGCCCTACAGGTTTTGAGTAAGGAAAGGTATGCCTATAATGAGTCATGTGAGGGAGTAATTGCTTTTCCTGATCTAAACGTCACTACACACTCCCCTCCTGTATCTCAGTTTTTTAAACTTCCACTTCCTTTGAGATCCTGATGCACAAATATGTTTATACCCCAGAGAGTGAATTTCTGAATGTCAGTCAACAAACAAATATCCATTGTCTGGGTGCACCAGAACCATCTGGGGGAGAGTGGCTTAAGAAACACATTTCTAGGCCCATATTAAAGTATTTTAATTAAATAAGAATGGTATGGGCTTGAGAATTTGAACATCTTTAAAGGCCTTCATATGAATCTGATGCCCAAACAGGTCTGGAAAAAATGGCCCAGTACTCAGTAGCAGTACTTTAAAAAAAACTCAGTGAGTCGCTCCAAGTATTTGGTTTTATGAGAGCCTTTACTCATTATCAATTATAGTTTGTTAAGAGTCACATCCGGAGAGCTCTAGTACCGTGGTGCAATCATCTGACATGTAGAAATAGACAGCAGGGTAGACACCTATTGGATTTCCAGCCCAACAACATCCCTTGCCTGGGAACTTCCTCTCCTGCTACATGGTTCTCATGTTATCTTACACCTTGACAACAGTTGGTTAGTCACAGGAGAAAGATGTTGCTATATTTAAGACATTGAATCTGTTCTTTGAGATTTTTGGATCTGGAATGAAAAGGGTTCAATCATTTCCCCCCTGCTGTGGCTATAAGTTCCAAAGTTGGAGACATACCTAGTTCTCTGCTATGTGGAGAAATGGAGACTTTGGAGAGGTGGAGGAACGTAGCTGACACCCGAGTGAAGAAGAGATAAGAGACAAATAACAGCCTTGATATTGTCACATTCTTAGTACAGACTGCTCTTGCATCTCAAGTGAATTCTTGTCCTTTTAGTGTCTCTGTGAAGTATGACAAATTCCCTCCCAATTAATGTCTCATTTTTCTAGGTTGGGTTGGTCTCTATCATTTGTAACACAAAGAGAGTCCCAATTATTATCATTGTCACAATATTAAAATAGCTTTTCAATTTAAAAATAAACTGGAAATAAAAATAGTGTTTACAAAAATGGAATTTTATGTGCGATTGCAAAATGAACTTCAACAGACTTCCTAGAACTTGTATATCACCCTTCAGATCCAGAGCTGAGAAAATATTGCCCCTGGACACATGGTGGGTGCTTTTCTTGTCCATGTACCTTTAAGTCCATGTAATGTCCTTACACCCCACCCACCACAGATCATGAGGACAGATCGATCTCCAACTTTTTTTTCTACAGCACCAAGCTCAGGTATATCCTAATCCATTCCTCCTTTTTTAAATACTTATAAAAATATCTATATTTGTCCTTTTTTGAGTAACTGTGTCTGCCTTGTTGTGTTCTAGATGTGTATTGTTCTCTTGGCTTTACACTCAGATCTCACTAGATGGCTTTACCTTAGGGACATTTCCTTCCAGATGTTTTTGCCCTGAACCACTTTAGGTATGCCACACCTTGGGTAAGATGCAGTTTGGGCAACTTGAGATGTGATATTGAACTATGATCAATGGTGTGATAGAGTCAGCTTGTACACTAGCTCATAGCACCTGATTGTGTGTATGTCCTCCCACTTTCGTATTCAGTGCTATCTTGTGAGTCGCTTGAAGTCAGCCATGGCGGGAGAACTATTTATATCGTGGAAATTAGAAAACACAAGTCATGTTTGTTTTCTCTGAAAAATGCTGAGAGATGTTAAACATTTACCAACATATCACTAGCCACCACCCACTTAAATCATTAAAAAGGGGAACCAATTTTGACATGTCTGTTAAGTATATATGAATATTTATAATCTTAATTATTATTTTACTTTTTTTTTTTTTTTGGTCAAATAGTCCATCAAAATAATCAGATGTGTTATAGAGAACACTTAACTGCATCCCCTACTGAGGCTGTCCAGTCACTACTGTTGCTAATATCAGCACCATGGACAGCGACAGTAAATCCATAAAGTGACCAAGATTAGAAGAACCAAAAATATCTCAAAGTTAAGGGTCTGGGACTGGCAGTGGGTTGAAAATTAGAAGAGAGTAAGGAATCTAGGAAGGAAGAAGTAAGGGAGTATCTACTAATATCCAGGGCATTTCCTAGGTAACATACCCTGGATTTAAGTGTCAGGGTAAAAGCAGAAACCAGAAACCATGGATGTAAACAAACATAAGAGCATCAGCCTTATACAGCAATCGATGAAGGCAATTAGTTACAAATAGGTGAAAATGTAAGTTTCATGGTAAAATGTATGGCCCAACTATAAAATAGGTGGTCAGAAAATAGCTAAATCATGGGAAGTGGAGGATAAATACAAGAGAGTATAAGACATAGGAGACGGTAGCAGCAAGATGGTCTATATACAAGGCAGAGAGTGTGGTGTGATGAACAGAACACAGGATGAGATTTGCCTTAGCTCTGCCGCTAATGTGCTGAGTGACCTTGGTCAGATCACTTGACCTTTCTAAACCCTGGTTTTCTCATCTGTGAAATGAGGATATTGAACTATATGATCTCTGAGGTTTGTATTAGCTCTATGACTTTGTGGAGAATTTTGCCCAAGCCAGAAAATTTCTTATATGCCCTCTTAGGAATTGGAAGTAGAATCCAATAAGTGGAACCCTTGGACTAGAGTAGAAATTAAAATGAGGTCCACTGAGATTTTGGCTTTCACATTTCATTGAGACAATAAATTAGGATAGGTATTTGGAAGGGAAAAGAAAAAAAAAGACGCTAGTATCCCAAAGAGATTCAGCCTCCTGAACCCATGGGTGTCCCCAAATAACTATCAAATGAATTAAATCTGAGACACAGTGTGATTTTACTGTCTGCTCCTTAATGCATTGTCGTAATCCAAAAATCAGTTCTATGTTACAATTATTTGGAACTGAACATCACTTAAGTGCCAATTTTTAAGTCTAAGGTTAATCCAGATACAGAGGAAAAAAAGAGAATTCTTAAATACAACCTAACCCACAACACACAACCTAGTGAGAAGCTCAGAAAATATGTTTAAAAAGAAATATCCTCAGAACTGACTATAGAGATGAATGAACCACAAGTCCAGAAAATTGGTCAATTATTTATCAGAATTAATGAAAAAACGAAGCTGAATTCAGAAAACTTCACCTGAGTTTATATTATTGATGTCCATAAAAAGCATTTAGGTAAGAAAGGAGCTATATAGAGTTCAACTCTTTCTTTGAAGAGTTGTCACACTACCCATGAGTGATGGGTTAGAATCAAATACCACATTTTGTCAAGTTTGGAATGTACAAGGGCAGGTGATCTGTTATGAGAAGATCATGTATTGATATATGATCTAACTGCCATTCTGAAACACAAGCAGACATTTAAGGAGCTTCTGTGAAGGTACTGAGGACACCATTTATAGCACAGACATCCAGAGAAAGAATTATGTCAGTCCCTGATAAATAAGACTCCTACTGTGCCAAAGGAGAGGGACACATGTCTGGAGAATGTAATCCCAGGTCCTTCATTGTAGATTATAGGTTTATAGAAACACAGTGTTATTTAAAGTGTACAAGCATTTTCTTCAAATGCTTATTTAGTTTAAAGTTGACTGTCGTGGGCATGAAGAAATCTAGACGTAACATGGAAATCCATGTTATTGCCCATAACTAGAATCTTTGTTCTCTATTCTCCTCTCCCCTCTTTTAAAGGTTGTATCAGCTCACATAATGAGATTATATTGGATCCAACTCTTATTATATAGCCACTAAAAGGAAATGTTCGTGTCTCAAAGACTTTTTTGCCCTAATAATCTGACCTTTAAATCACCATAGAACTTTAAATTCTTAGAACTTGATTGAACCTTGAAAAAGCATGTGCTCTGGCTGATGGTTAGGTGGTGACATAATTAGATAAATGTCTCCTGGGAGAACTGAGTATACCTGAGGTAGGTGCAAGGATTTGCACGTGATAAATGTTACTAACAAATCAGCAATCATAGTGATCATGGTGTTAAGTATGACCATCATCCAAGCTTTCAACAAAGGCTAAGACTGCTCTTTGCCCTCACTGTAGTAAGCACTATACATGCAGTTGGTCGTGGAGCCTGGCACTGTGCCCACTCTTAGAGAGCTCACAGGGTGGTGGGAGGAACTAGCAAGTAAATAACTAAAGAACATTAAACTTTGAGGAAACTTCGGGGTAGTAGAACTGTCATCAAGAAAAAAAAAAAATTAAAGGTTGTCAGGGAGCACTCTGGAATAGCCAGAGGGTTGAAGAAAAATTTGCCATGGTCTGTTCTCATTTCTAGGATTTCATAATTTTCGGTTCATGTGACTTTCATAAAGGGCTTTAATGAGGAGCCACGGGAGGAAGGGGTGTGAGGGGGGAAAATTAACAAGACATTGTTGGTGCCAAAGAATAAGCCATTTTGTGTAGTGACACCCATATTATGGTGTCCATTGGGGGCAGGGGTTTTCGGTGACTTGCGTTATGAGGCAAGGGTTGAGATTCAAAAGCTGTCATCACAAGGAGACTCAATACTGCATCAGCAGCACACTAGTCATCTGCTTTAATAGTATGCAAACAACCTTGTCAGGTAGCGGATGAGCTGGCTGTGAGTCAAGCTGTCATATTCCAAGACAATTGAATTGATTTGTGTTTGCATTCTTCTGTTTCTAATGCGTATGGAAAATAAAAAGAGATGCTTTTCCATTTCTCTCTTCTGCAAGGGATCACCATATTCCATTATATTCTGGTTACTCCTTGGTGTTGTGTGTGAAATGTGGCTGTGAGATCTGGTTGGAGGGTAAATGTGGACCTATCTGATCAGATAGCCCCATAAGATGGTTTACATTCTCGCTTTACCGACTTCAGCAATCCGTGGTGTGCTACTAAATATTTTACAAACAGCTCCCTGGAGGCGGTGGTGTGGAAAGGAAGAAAAGCTCAGGTTTGCGGCGTTTTCTGATTTCTATGGTGTAAGTACTCCCACTGGTGCTGATCTCAAGCTACTAACATGACGTCATTGAATGTGATGTTGGGAAAATGTGCTTGGTCGGTTCTCATGGACCTGCTACCAGCCAGCTCCAGTTGAGTACTGCCAGCAATCCCAACACGTACCCACAGCTAGATTCCTTGTACAAAGGGGACAGAAACGCCATCCTGATTCCCTGGTCAATACAAGGTGAGGAGAGCCGCTGTGTACAAGTATTCCAGGTGCCTATAGAAACAGACATGCCTCCCTTGCTAGGCAGCAATCTGGGGCTCGCGTGGCCTCTTTAAGTAGGATGACCTTATACTTTATTATCTGGACAGGGATACTTTTGAGATAAAAGGGCACGTTATTAATAATTATACTAGGACAATGGTATCACAACCAGGGCTGTGCCTGGACAAATGAGGACAATGTGATCACTCTTCTTTAAGGCAAAGTGTGAAATTAGTAAAGAGGAAATCCTGTGTCCATTTGAAGCCTCTTCTGGATTCTCCGTTCCTGGGCTTGATTCTCAGTCCACCTGGGAGAATGATGCTTAAGTCCCCACCCAGCCTGAGGCTGCAGCCGGTCAGGCAGAGGCAGGGTCTACATAGCTCAAAAAACTCTGTTTTCAGATGCATATTTTCAACCACTGCAAATGTCCCTTCCTGTCTAAGCGACTGTGTCAGCAGCTAAATGCTCCTCCAGTTGGTCTGAGTCCAAACTTCCTGTTCTTCTCATTAAAAAGATAAAAAATACATAGGATTCTATGGAAGAAAAAGAAATTCCAGTAAATAATCCTCTATTTATACCACTCTAAATTTGCATCTAGCCCTTGCTTATGAGTGTGCAGATGTAATTATTGATGAGTTATAATAGTGTGGGCCAACTACTGGGTGTTCTGCTTGTTTCCATTTAACATTATTTCACATACTCATTTCCATATATTGACACAACCCACATGCTTATCATTTTTTATGGCAACATCGTACTCCATCATACTGACACATGCTAGTTTTACATCCTGTTCTCCAAAGACAAAATGTCCCAGGTCATCGTGACTGCAAGCCAGCAGGGAGAGCCGGCTGTTCAACAACTCCGGGGTTCTGATGGTCAGCGACCTGCCCAGTGGCTCTTCCACGGCCACGGCAGCTGAAGGTAGAGAATTTGGCCTTGGAGGTACAAGCCTTTGGAATGAGGGCTTGGCCTAGGGCCCTGAGACATAGAATTCACTTCCCCTATATTCAGAGTCCTGGTCCAGTTTGTGCTATTGCTTTGAATGAGTGCTGCTTTGGATCTTAGGCAAGATCAATAAACAGTATAAGGGGAAAGGGAAATACTTAAGTGCAACCTTCAGCTTGAACCTAAGGCTGAGTTAATTAAATTTGATTATCTTCTTGTTGGGGTTAAAGTCTCATCTTTTGTGTAGTGAACATGCTCTTTATCAAGGGTGTCTAGGCAGGAGGTTTAACTTACCCCCCATACATGCCGACCTCTACTTTAAGCACTTTATGCATATTAACCCACTAAATCCTCACAACTGTATGAGGTACGTACTGTTATTCTCCCCCATCTTATCAGTGGGGGAACTGAGGCACAGAGAAGTTAAGCAACTTGCTCAACTTACAAAGTCAGTGTGTAGCAGATCTGAGATTTGAACACAAGTGGTTGGGCTCCAGCGTCTATGCCTTGAGCTACCACTACCACATTCTTCTAACGAAATTCCAGTCCTTTCATCCAGAAGTGGGCCTGGCCTTCCTCTGCCCATGGCCCCCTTCTGCCCCAGGCCAGACCAGGCCATCTTCAGCCTCAGAGGAAGAACCCTAGACAGGATGGACTGATTTCATTCATCTGAGCCTTGTGGGTTGAACGGTAGAAAATAGCTAAAATGATTAACCCCAATTTTGCCTCTAATTTCCTTCCTAAATAGATTTTTCCCCTGTTGGTGAAATCTGTCTCAATTTGGGGGTGGGTGGGTAGGTAGGGGAGTCTGGACTGATTTTGTATCAGAAGGTCTCACATGTCTGCAGGGAGAAATATAGGGAGGGATTATATTCTTCAAATATGGTGGAGAAGCCACAGCTTCTATTATGGTTTATCCATCCACCCACCCATCCATCCATCCATCCATCCACCCACCTATCATCTCTTTCCCTATCTATCCGTCTATCATCTATCTATCATCCACCTACCTATCATCTAGTTCTCTGTCTCTCATCTCTCATCTATCCACCTATTTATCTATCTAACCATCATTTTTGCAGGAGGTTGATAATAGCAGTATTGAGGCCACCGATCAGGATGCTGCCTGGTTTGTCACCCTGCCACAGCCCTGTTTATGGCCATCATAAAATGTCTGTGGATAGTCCAACAGCTGGTTTTCCAGGGTCTTTTTCTACTGTCTGAGTGATCAGAAAAAAAATCTATCAGCTGGAGAAATTAAGCCATTTTTCTTCAGGGGAGAGAAATGGAGTAGCAGGCTTTCCACATTAAAATGCTATAGTGGATTCCAGATGAATGAAAAATTGGTCTGCATAGTAATGAGACTCAAGAGAGATTTGGAAGGGTTGTAACTGGCTCTTGGAAGAGACACAGGGTGGGACAGTACATTCAGCCTGGTAGAGTCAGGACAGTGAGGGTCCGGGGGCTTCCACTCAGGGGAGCCCGGTGCCAGGACATCACCCTCTTTATTTTTCCTGCCATTTGTTTTTCCAAAAGGCTAGTTTGTCCAGGCAGTTGTTTTAGAAAGGTGCAATTGCTGGGCTGTTCTTCTAATTACTGCCCGTTCTCTCTGGTGCCATGGACTAGGTGTCCGACAGAAGTCCCCCTGCCCCTTACAACTCACCCGGGCCAAGTCTGTCGGAAAGACGGGTTCAGCCTTCGGAGGGCACAGGGCCCATCACAGAGGAAGAACGTTTACCCAGCTTTGGACGATTAACCCAGATATAATCCAGGTATAATGTATATGACTGGCCGGAAACCTAATCATGGCCTGTTTCTGGACCTTAACAAATAGGAGCGGCCACTCTGTTGACAGTAAGCAGGTTAGTGGGAAGCCACAAAAGCAAGAGAATTCACTTAGGGACGCCAGTCCAGACCCCGCCCTCACTGGGGATTAGCTTCCTGTGGGCTTCGCCCACCTGACCTTCCTGATTTGCCCTGGAGTTCCTGTCTCAAAGGGCCATTTCTCACCTGGGGGCTCTCGGGGACAGAGGCTGATTTGTCTTGTCACTCTTTTTCTGGGTGAGTCTTCTGTCGACAGCCAGGTCTCACTCCTGAGAAGGGCCCCTTTGTGGTAGAGGGAGAACAGGGCCCTGGCAACCTGAATGCAAATCTTACCTGCTGGGTGGGTGGCTTAATGGCTCTGAGGGTCAGTTTTGTCACTGATAAGGTGGGATGACGATACCTATCAGCAGATGCTGTATCTGTCTGGCAGGTGCCCAACAAATCGTAGCTACTATTTCATTATTATTTGTCTGCATGGCATGAGTAGAGGGGCCCCAAATTCCTGCTACTCCCGGCACTGCGTGATCTCCAGTATCTAAGGTTCAACCATCATTTTCACTTATTTCTCTCTAATTTCATTCCAGGGAGGTTTATGTGCTCTTCTCCCTGCAGTCCTCTTAAAAAGCAAGTATTCACGAGAAAGGCAACACATCAGACCTGCCATTTTCACATTTTTTCCCACAAAACATCCTAAAGGCAGCAGGGAGCGAGCTTGTGCGTTCTGGGATCAAGCCATACGGCCTAGCAAGTGCGAAGTTTCTTTGAGGTTCTTCCTTAAAAGTTCCTGCAAACTTTGAAGTTGACTCTGTAATGTAAGCATACTCCAGATGATTTAATCAGAATAAAAAGGAAATTGGATGCTGCAGAGAGGGGAGCAATGATGACGCTCCGGTCTAACTGTGGCTCTGAACACTGCTCGCCAGCCTGAGGAACCTTATACACAGCTGCCCAGACCGGGGCTGGACGGTCACCTTGAGACCCAGCCCTGCCCACCGGAGACCAGGCCCGGAGTGGGGAGGGTCACAGGAGCTGCCACTGGTCATAGCACTGCCGGGGCTGCGTAGCATCATTTCTCTGACTGGTGCGGAAGGGGAGAGGGCACCGATGCCATTGTTTCTCAGAGGACAGAGCTCGGGGAAGGTTCTCTAGACTCCGAGTCCAGGACAGAATTTCCTGATAATCTTAGCGGGGCCTGTACAGGCTCGCATGTGGATGCCTCCTCCCAGCCCAGGGCCCCCAGGAGGCAGTAGCTCTGTGCATCCGGCTCTTCCCACAGTCAGACGAGGGGGAGGCGGCCGCAAGCAGGCTGGCCAGGATCTTCCCACTTCAGGTTTTCCAGTTTGCCGGACCAGGCAGGCCCCAGGCTTGGATTTCTGCTGAGGCAGGTGGACCCCTGGGACCTGACCTCTGCCCCCTGTCCCTCGGCAGGGCCAGTTGTCAAGGAGATGACAGGATTGAATTCCGAGTTGAGGGAACCAATCTTGTCTGCCTAATTTTATCTTCACACTCTTCCTCCGCCTTCCCTTCCTCCCTCTCTTCCTTCTTTTTTAATCTCCTGTGGCCATTAAAAGAATGGAGATCGTTTCCTAAATAGTGACCAAATCATTATTCGACATTCTGCTGGCTTTTAGGAAATCTCTGCCGCAGGGTTTATTTTGTATGTAATACACACAGTACTGCCTTACATTATCGATAGCTTCCAAACACTTCGACAAACTCACCTGTAATCATCACCAGATCCTAGAGAGACTATTATCTACAATTGTCTGATGCAAAAAATGTAAATTAAAAGGCAAGACCCACAGCCAACCAGTGACTGAGATGGGCTTGGATCCCAGGTCTCCTGGCCGGCAGTTTAGAGCTGGCCAAAACTTGAGATGCGGTGTCGATCTGTCCCTGGGCCCTCCCGAGACATTGCACCTCTGGGAACAGAGCAAATGCAGTTGGTCAGCTGCAAACAGCTGGGCTCTGAGCTCATTTCCATGCCTGGTTCGGATGATGCTGAGGCATATGGTACTCAGCTGATGGGAGGTGGCATCATCTGTATTCTTTGTCAAAAGCTGTCAACTTCCTGGGACAAATCTGGAAACGGTGCTTCTTATTTCTCCATTTGACAACCACTCGCTCCTGCTCACTTCAGGACAATAAAAATACGTGACATTTCTAAAACTCCACTTGCCAGGGCATCTTTGAAGTTAACTTAGAAGCTTGCAAAGAAATGAAATAAAATGACAGCCCAATCAATGGGATAGACTTACCCTCCTCCTCTTGGAGGGTGATGAGGCGGTCGAGTCCACATGAAGAGGGGGTCCTTTTCTGTTCACCTGGTACCTGCAAAAATTCTTAAAATTAGTCGCCTTTGTCCAACATCCTTCCACCGTGTAACCCAGAGGCATTTTTGTTTGTTCTTTTTTCAATTGTTAGTAAAGGACAATTAGCTGGAAAGGGCCTGGCTGTACCAGGACTCAGGAGAGCCTGACCCCAAGGATGTCAGGCCCAGCTAAGGGGATGTCCTACTTCTTTCTTGCCTCCACTCACTCTTTGGCTAGAACTCCCCTCTCTGGGCCTCATCCCAGCCATCCCTCCCCTAAGTCCTCAGGATCCTCCCCCACATAATGTATAGCAGCCAAATGTCTTTCTCCCGCCCACAGAGATGTTCCCAACCTGTATTTCCAGTTATTTTCACGAGCACAAATAAACTTTTCTGTAGGGTTACGGTAGATACTGATCTGCCTATGACTGTCTCAGTATGACTGTGACAGCATAATCACGAACTGCATGTTCCTTTTGAATCGAGTAAAATATCCTGGTTTGAATATCCTGATTTTACTTTGAATCGAGTAAAATATCGAGTAAATGACCTGATCTCTCAGTGATCAGGCTCTTGACGCAGGACACCTTCCTTTCATGTTACCTATATGTGAGTGGCCCCCATACAGAATCATAGCATGCCACATAGAGGGGGAAAGAGCTATGGGTGGTGGGCCTCTTGGATGGTTTGCCTCATTGAGTTACAAGTTCACTTATCTCGGTTTCCTCAAGCTTAGTATGCACTAGAACAGAGCTTCTCAAACTTGTTGGTCTCAGAAGACTTTCACATTCTTTTTTTTTTTTTAATTTTTTTTTAAATGTTTATTTATTTTTGAGACAGAGAGAGACAGAGCATGAACAGGGGAGGGTCAGAGAGAGAGACACAGAATCTGAAACAGGCTTCAGGCTCCGAGCTGTCAGCACAGAGCCCGACGTGGGGCTCGAACCCACGGACCGCGAGATCATGACCTGGGCTGAAGTCGGACGCTCAACTGACTGAGCCACCCAGGCGCCCCGACTTTCACATTCTTAAAAGTATTGAGGACTCCAAAGAGTTGTTTGGTTTTTTTTTTTTTTTGAGGTTGATTTATGTAACATATTAGAAACTAAAATGAAGAAAAATTGAAACGATGAATTAATTTATTTAGAACAATAATTTAGAACCTATTAACATAAACTATATTTTTATGAAAAATAACTATATTTTCTGATACAAAGAAGTGTAGCAAGAAGAGTGATTTGATTTAAATTTAGTGAGAAGCCTGGCGCTGCTTTACATTTTTGTAAATCTCTTCGGTATGTTGTGTGATAGCGAAGAGCCAGATTCCCACATCTGCTTCTGTATTCGATCTTGCATCAACCCCCAATGTGGATTCTCTGCAAAACTCTACTGTGCTCTCTACTCAAGAGAGAAAGAGAATGAGAAAGGCAGATAAAGTCTAGTAATACTAAGCAAATAGTTTTGCCACTGTGGACCCTGGAAAGCATCCCATGGGTCTGGAGCCATACTTTGAAAACTGTTGCATTGGATATTCAGTTAGTACCTGTTGACTAAAACAACTTTAAATGTGAAAAATCTAGGGGCGCCTGGGTGGCGCAGTCGGTTAAGCGTCCGACTTCAGCCAGGTCACGATCTCGCGGTCTGTGAGTTCGAGCCCCGCGTCAGGCTCTGGGCTGATGGCTCAGAGCCTGGAGCCTGTTTCCGATTCTGTGTCTCCCTCTCTCTCTGCCCCTCCCCCGTTCATGCTCTGTCTCTCTCTGTCCCAAAAATAAATAAACGTTGAAAAAAAATTTTAAAAAAATGTGAAAAATCTATAAGAGAAATGTGGAAACTTCCCAGGGTGCTGGGGTGGGGGGAGATATTACTTGTACTTGCTTGGTTGTTCCTATATCATGCAAGCAGCTACCTAAGATGTGGTTCAAATGGCGGGGGGGGGGGCATGAGTGGGGGGGGCCTACCATAAAAAAACTATCATAAAAACTCTTTTCCATAGAAAATGGTGAAACAAAGTCCAAGCAAGAAATTAGCAAAATTTCAAACATATTTGTGTCTGTCTGAGAGGGTTGCATGCAATTCTCAAGTCACTGGGGGCTTAGAAGAAGGAATGTTCTTTTTCGTCTAATGAAATTATAAACCTCCCAAGGTTGGGGCTATATTTCTCTTTCTTTAGATCTGTGTTGTCTAATACAGGAGTCACTTAGCCACCCATGGCTCCGAGCCCTTGAAAGGTGGCTAACCAGATTGAGATGTGCTGTAAATATAAAATGCACACTGGGTTTCGAAGACTTGGTATGAAAGCAAATATAAAATATCCATGAATCACTTTACACTATGGATTACTTATTGAAATGGTATGTTAGATATATTCAGTTAAATAAAACATACTCTTAAATTAATTTCACAACCAAGATGTCCTTACATACAATGGAATATTATTCAATGCTAAAAAGAAGTGAGCTATCAAGCCATGAAAAGACACGGAGGAGGCTTAAATGCATATTACCAAGTGAAAGAAGCTAAACTGAGAAACTATATAACTGTAAGATTTCAGTTATATCTGGAAAAAGCCAATCTATGGGAACATTAAAAAGGTGAGTGGGGATGGAGTCAGGGAGAGGGAGGAAGGGGTGAATGGGTGGAACACAGGAGAATTTTTAGGGCAGTGAAACTATTCTGTATGATATTATGAAGGTGATCTAATCATTTATACATTTGTCAAAACCTATGTGCTCTGTTTTCTATACAACGCAAAGAGTGAACCCTAATGTAAACCATGCGTGTTAATAATACATCAACATTGGCTCATCGAGTGTAACAAATTTTCCACACTACTGCAAAATGTAGGGGAAATCTGTGTGTGTGTAGTGGGAGGGTGGGGCGTGTGGTGGTGGTAAAGATATATGGGAGCCCTGTATTACTGCTTAATTTTTCCGTAAATCTAAAACTGCTCCCCAAAATAAAATCTATTAATTAAAAACATTAATGTCACTTGCTTTTTTGGTACTTTTATTAATGTGTCCACTAGAAAAACTAAAATTGAGTTCGTGGCTGACGTGTGTGGCTTGCGTTGTGTGTTTCTATTGGCTACTTCTTACTGAGTCACCACTCAGACTCCTAGACTACCTTGCCAGGTGCTTGAGGAACAGAAACACTTAGCAAGGGTTTTCTTGGCTTGCAGAACCAGCAGGCAAGTGATCATTTGCAAAACAAATACAATAATTCATTAAGGCCCAGAAAGATCTACAGGACTGATGGGCTCCATTTGAGTGGGGGTGGGGGGGACATTCATACCCCCAGAGGGCTTTGGCTTCTAGCTGCTTCTGATTGAGCACTTGAGCTAGTGTGTGGGGCTTGAGCACCGGTCAGGTGGCCAGCTGGCAAGCCAGTCAGGGTCCCTCACCCCAGGGGTGACCAGGCCTTAGAAGGTGCCCGGTAGGGGGTGTGCTTTCCCAGGCTTGCAAGGGGCCAGTCTCCACAGGGAGGAGGGATCCAGGGCCCTGGCTTCTCTGGATGGAACAGATCCTGGGGCCAACTCGGTCTCAGACCTGACGGAAATCCCTAACCTTGCAAAATACATTGGTAGCTGGTGTCGTTAATCAAATTCCTGTGGTTTTGCAGAGAGACCTGTGAGTAGTCCTTTTTTTTTTTTTTTTTTTTAAATACATGCAGAAGTAGGTGTGAAACAACCTTCTCCCCAGTCCCACCTCTGCTGAGCCAGTCTTCATCCCAGGGGGGTTTTCCCGGGGCAGTTGCTTTCTCTGAGACAGGGTCCACTCTGCTGCTCATCTCTGCAACCAAAAGATCTGAATGCTGAGACTAGGCCTCCTGCCCGGGGCTCTTGGACTTAATCAGTCCTGTGGTCTGAATTCAGATGTAGGATCGGCACAGCCTGAAGGCCCCATGGGGTGCTTGGAGGCATCCCTTCATTCCCCAAATACCTTCCTCCAGTTATTTTTGTTTTAAGTTAGGAAATACTCCAAACACACAGAAAAGCACAGAGAATACAGTGCCCACCATCCAGATGTAACAAATGTTAATGTTTTGCCATAAGGCTTCAGATGACTTTTTACTTTTTAATTAAAAAAAAAATCTTTAGTCATTCATTTTATTTTATTTTATTATGCTTATTTTATTTTTGAGAGAGAGAGGGGGGCACGCAGAGAGAGATGGTGACAGAGGATTAGAAGCAGGCTCTGTGCTGACGGCAGAAACGATGCAGGGCTCGAGCTCATGAATGGTGAGATGGTGACCTGAGCCCAAGTTGGACAGACGCTCAACCAACTTAGCCACCCAGCCACCCCTTCAGATCGCTTTTTTAAAGAAATAATCTGCTATGGGTAGAGTTGGATGAAGCATCACCAACTATTCCCAGCCTTTGTCTTCTCTCTGCCCTGAGGGACCCTCTCTCCTGACATTGCTAAATTCTACGCCACTCAGGTTTCATGCGCTATCTGCACACATAGCCATAGTCAACATGCATTCCTGGTTTTAGCAATGTCCAATAAAAAAATCATTGAATGCCTAGGATGTAGTAGCCGCTATTGTAGGCATTGGGGATCGAGCAATGAAACAACACAATCTCAACACTGGAGCTTAAATTCCAGTGACAGAGGGGGTGGGGGGAGGGTGTTGGCAATTGAAAACCCAGCACATGAGTGTGCTGAAGAAAAATAACGCAGGGAAGGAGCCCTTCTGCGAGCTGCAGGCTGACCGCCTGTCTTCCAAAGGCTTTTTGCTTTGCTTTGACTTCTCTTCCGTGGTGGTCAGTCTTCTCGGTCGGAGCCCTGTCGCCCTAAGGGGTCTGCATTTGCTTCTTCGGGGAGTATCCAGGGCTCCCTGGTTTGTGAACGATTTCATAAGAATTCCTCAGCCTGGAGCTCCAGCCTCCCACCGGTAGCTCACATTCAGACTTCACCTCTGTGGGAGGCTCAGTTTTGGGATTTCAACTTCACACGGGAGACATTTCTCCTCTGGTGCCCAGGCACCTGATACATCTCTTGGCCATTTCCCTGAACCATCGGGAAAGATTTTCCAATCTTCTCCTCCCGGAGGGGGCAGGTCCTCCGACGGCTTGTTAGAGGCAGGGTTTCCCATCTGCAAACTTGGGCTCCACACTGTGTGTGCTGTTTGTGCGCTGGCCACCAGCACCCACATCCGGGACCTACATCCCCCTGGCTCTCCAGTGCTTGGAGGCTCCATTTTATAGTCCATGCCTCTGACACCTGGGGAGTTTTATTTCTTTCTTTTCGACGTGTCTCAAAATTTACAACATTTCTGTCTGTATTTTATCCAGGACTTTGGTATGTTTGGAGCAGGAGGGGGTCCACATCACCTCTGATTTCTGTACTGCCTGGACTTTAAACCATCTCTTTATTGGCTGGTCTCAGCGCCTTACCTCCCTCTGGTCACCAGCATGTGGGTGGGAGCACGATTCTAGAGCCAGACTCTGGGCTGGAATTCTGGCACCATTGCTTATTAAATGTACACCTGGGGAAAGTTAACTAGCCTCAGTTTCCTCATCTGTGAAGGGAAGACAATCCTAATACTGACCTCCTTGGGTTGTCAGGAAGATCATGTTAGTTTTGGTAAAGTGCCCACAGTGGCATCCGGAACCTAGTGAGTGCCATAAAGGTACTATTTGTCATGATGTTTGTTTTAAAGTCTTTGTTGTTCGTTTGATTTTAGTAAGATTCAACTCTTGGAAAAGCTATCTCACTGGGTTCTTACCATGTGTCCACTACTAGTATATTTAGTTTATTCAGTTCGTACCTTGCTGCCATTTTGGAAAACAGACCCCGGAGTTGGAGTCCAAGCCAGTCAGCTTCAGGGCAAGCGGATGATGCAGGAGGATGAGCCGTCCAGCTGTGGCCTCAGAAGGGAGTGGTTTTGCCAGTATGAGGCACTATACTTCTTTGATTAAAAAAAAAAAATTAAAAATTAACAAGGAAAAGAAGGCATTTTAGATTTTGGCTCTCTCCTGTGATTTTGAGGAAGGAGTCTGAGTTTTTACTGAGGTTTTTGT
The DNA here is from genome assembly GCF_007474595.2 of Lynx canadensis. NCBI lineage: Eukaryota > Metazoa > Chordata > Mammalia > Carnivora > Felidae > Lynx > Lynx canadensis. The sequence continues at coordinate 18,523,078 of NC_044314.2, read as the reverse complement.
CTGGGCCACTTTTACATTTATTTTTTATTGAGAAGAATATTACTTCCTGGTAGATGGTGTCTAGGAAACATTTTAAAGTACTCCTGTGGGACGCTAAGTGGCTGGTGAGTTTCTTCTCCTGACATTTTGAAGTAAGAGCCGAGGCAGCTCTTCCCGTGGCTTGCCGTAACCCACCTGGCCGAATCAGGCTGCAAAGATGTTTGCTGTGGATGGACTTTCCCTCCATAAAGACTGGGAATTCTGGCCTGGGCCCCGGTGTCAACTTTGGGGATTAAGAATAATTGGATACATAAACTTTTATTTCATGCTTGGTCATAAGCAACGCTTGGCCAGAGTGGAGCCTCCAATGACAGGTATTCATTGAGCACCTACTGTGTGTGTTAGACATCAGCCCCCAGAAGGCAACCACTATTTCCAATTTCCTAACCATTCTTCCAGAATTATTCTGCATAGGCGAAGATACACACACACACACACACACTTCGCAAAAAGACAGCATGCCTCACACACAGTCTTATATCTTACTTTTCCACTTAACATTGTATCTCACAACCATTTTGTAAGAGCACACAACCTTCAGTAGAGCTGCTTCATTTTTAATAACTTCTTTTTCCTAAGCTTCTTTTTAATAACTGCATAGTACTCCACCAGATAATTTAGAAGAAGATTCCCTATTGATGGAGAGTTAGGTTGTTTCCAATCATTAAAAAATGCTACAGTGCATAGTCTTGTACACAGATTGTGTCCCAGATGTGAGAATATATTGGAAGGATAATCTAGAAGTGATTACTGGGGACCGTTTTTTAAAAAAAAAACATCCTACATAAATCTTTTTTAAAGGTGGCAAGAAGCAGAAGTTCATGCTATTAAATGAATTAATGAGTTGTGGGAAAACTGTGTAGCAGAGAGCGGTGACCTGGGGGTTATCCTGGTGACCTTGGGCAAGTCTTTTAACTTCTCTGAACCTTTGTTTATAAAACGGACCACTGGGTCATTCAAAGCTGAGGGAGAAACCCATGAACCTATGTACGTTTTAGAAAGTATTCAGTATCCTCAGATCCAGGGTAACGTTTGCCTCTCCTCCTAGGCTTTTCTTTGCTGAGCTATGTAAGGCGTTGGTTTTAGGCACTGTTACTTTCAAAGGGGTTGGCACACTCTGTTGCCAGCTTCTCTTTTGCAAGAGCATGTGGTATGGTGAAAATAGACCTGAAGAGCTGACTGAGGAATCCAACCTGGACACTTGTCCCAGCTGCATGACATTAGGAAGTCCTCTTCTTCTGTAGGGTCTCACTCCGTTGTTGAGTGGATAAACCCAGGTGAGGTTTTGGGTTTCAAAAAAGGGTAAAGACCCATTTCCCATTCCCCTCCCCCCCTTTTTTTTTTTTTTTTACAAAGAATGGGATAAACATGTCTTTGCAGAATAAACATGTCTTCACCATGTTCAATTTCCAAACCCAACTGAGTCCCTATATGCTTCCTTCCTTCCTGTGGCCAATGTTTGCTCAGGAACATGGGCTGACTGAGGAGCCCCAGACAGAGGAGACAGAATTGCTGGTGGGAAAGATTAGACTAATCCCTGTAAGCCAGCAGGGCCATTGGTGAAATGTTTTCTTAGGGTTCTGTCTGTGGTGTTCTTGTGGTAATCATTTACTACCTGAAGTAAGCGTTGAGCTTTCCTAAGAGTAGAGTTGTTCAGAAAACGCTGACCTGAGTGTGGGCACCAGTGTAAGATCTGAGCAACCCGGAGTCACTCCATGGACAAGGGGCCCTCAGTCTTTCAGTGACTGCCATCAATGACTGGTGGCCAAACAAGGAGAACTTAATCAATGAAAGACTGTTGTTGGTTGGTAATGGAAGTGTAAATGTAACCTTAAGTGTTGAACTTTGCTTATTGCTTTTTTATAAATACTTTAGTTCAGGTTTAGGCTTGGGCCTTGAAGGGTTGTTAGGGGAGGGGTGGGAAGAGTACACAGAGAGGGTCTTAGCAAGGAGATTTGACTGATTGAGATTGTACAACATTGAGAAACATGAGTGAATTGAACTTGCTGTCGTATAGAAGCTTCTTACCTCCGCCAAGAAAAGTCCCAGCTTCCCCCTGAATCTTATCCATCCCTGAAATGATCTGTCATCATGGACATTCCCCAGTGTTCCTTAATGTTCAGACTGAGGTGAATCTGCACACTCACAAAATTAGACAACGGGAATGGAGGGCCACTGGCTCCTTAATGTGAGGTCTCATCTGCCTCCAGGCCACCCGAGCCAGAGCATTTCCTTGGTACTCGGCACTTCCAGGCTGCCATCTTGGTCAGATCTTGTCTACTTCAAGCCCCGAAGACCTCACCCTGATGTCCAGTCTATTTCTTAGCTGGAAATTCTTAGAAGCTCAGTGTGTGGGAAGTTGTTATCCAGGTGAGAATTTTTCCCCTACAGCCACCACATGAAGCTCACTATTCTCAGTTCTAGAGGTTTCTCACCTGGTCCCAACCCATTCTTCCCACAGTCTGTGATCCCCATGCATCTTCCTACCTCCTTCCTTGTTGCTCGTGTCTTTCTATGCTTACAGCTTCCCTGGTCATTGGCCACCGCAGGCTGGTCTTTCACGTCTGGGCTCCCTCATATCTACACCCTGGTCCGTGTCCAGATATGCAGCTTGGAGACTCAGTCTTTGGAAAAAGAACCACCAAGACACTTGTAAGGGTCAAACTGTGGGCTTTCAAAAGAAACCTCTGCTAGGGCTGAAGGTTTTTGCGCCACTGCAGCCATCCCTTCCGCTTGTCTTTTGTATCTTTCCTCTCCTGGGTTTCTTTTCTAGCACCTGAGACCTAAATTCTCATGGCTCCCTTTGCTTGTCAGGGTCAGGTTGGCTAACTTCACTTGTCAGTAGGCAGCATGAGTGACTGGCCTACTGAACCTGCTTTGTTTTCAGCTGGTATCTAACTTTATAGCTCAGTGCCTTTTGAGTTGGCCCTGACCTGTGCAGGGGCCCAGCTCTGCTCCATAGCTTGCATGTGAAGGGTGGGGAAACATTTATCTTCTTCTCCCTCAAGTTTTCATGTTGTGGAGCAGTATTAGAGGGAACTCTTTTGGTCTCATCTCTACGTCTTCAGAACTTGTTGATGGGATCAGTTGGAGCCTGATATCTGTCCAGCCACATCTTCCAGGAGCAAGATCACCCCAGTGAAATGCAACCCATTTTTCTTGGCTTCCCCAAACCCGCAACTACAGCATGTTTCCTCTTCCACTTTCCCAGGATCTTGACCCAGTTCTGGGAATGTCACTTCCAATTTGGGAGGCAGGAAGGAAGCCCTTCAGGGCTCTCCCAACCAGCCTTACACTTTTGGTGAAGAGGCTAATATTTTGATCCTTTTCTAGGCAGATTGGGTCTCGTTATCAACTGGTCAGACCTGGAAGGGAGAAAGTGCTAAGAATAGAATCTCCTCACTTCCAGTGAGTAGCAAGAATTAAGGTATCATGCTTCTCCAGTTTTGTTGCTAACCCCAGTCTTCTTTGTTTAACCACTCATGCTAATATCTTCCTGGCTGCAACCCCGAGGAAAAAAGGTCTTCTTCTGATTTATAAATCCTGCTTCCTTCCTAAAGAAGTCTTCTCCTGCCCCTCAGGCCAGGGGCCTCTCACAGGCCAACACTGTGAACACTGGTGCTGGATCACCTTTTGCAATGGCACGACAGAATGACCCTTTTCTCCCTTCTATGTGCCTATCCTTCTGGATCAAAAGGCATACATATTCCAGTCATAAAGGCCATCAGGATCCTACAAGGCCAGTTTCATCATGATGCTGCCAGAGGATGAACATGTCTGGTGACTTCTGGGTATTTTATGTACTTGCAGGAGCAGGTGAACCAACCTGAGAAATCTTTGGCTGCCAGTCTCATCAGACCACTGCCTGCCCTGCTGTGACCTTTCCCACTGTCTTTCTACAGACACAAAGCGTTGTCCCCAGAGGTGGCTGTCAACTGCAGCAGTCACAACATGAAACCAGGCTCCGGTTTTCCTGAAGAGACTCACCCTGCCTCAGTGCTGTGGCCTGGGGAAGGTTTTTAGGGACCAGACAATGCCTTCCTCTTTGTCCCTCTTTCTAGCTCTATCCCTCTGCCTTTTCCTGACTTTGTTCTTTGTTTAAAAGGTCCGGATGGAGGAGCAGAGGCAGCCGTTGTGCAAGGGATGTAATTTTGACCCCTTCTGCTCCTAAAAAATCAATACTCCTTTGAGTCTCTGTAAAGAGTGTTTTATAGACTCCTTTCTGAGCAGCCCCAATCTGTAAAAGCTGATATTATCTGATGACCCTTCTCATACTTACATTTTTTTTTTTTTTTACAAAATATTTCCAGAACATCACCTTCCTCTAGAACTGAGACTTTACTGCACATATCTGCTTTGTGACAGTATATCTTATCTGCCCAGTTTGGAAGGTAAATCTCCCCATTTACATACCTGAAGGCACTGGGGGATGACAAAGGTCATCAGCTGACATGGTCGCCTTCAGCCCGGTGGGAGCCTGAGGTGGGGTGGCCGTGTTAAACATGAAAGGAGGAGCTTGGCTACAGGCTTTTTGCAAAGATAGAGAAAAATCCATCAGCTAGCGGATGTCTGTCACCTGTGATAAGGCTCAGCCTTCACCAGCATTATCTCAAAGACAGAAGACACCTAGGTTTTATTCTTCCTATTGTATCTGCCACTTTACAAGGAAGAAACACGCAACTTCCACTTAATTGCCAAATTCTAGAGCTAGAAGACGCTTCAAATGTCATGGAATCCAGATGTTGCACACTGGTGGCCAGATGGGTCCCCGTGATGGACACAACTTTGTTTGACCTGCATGGTGTTTTTGTTTCTTTGTTTGTTTTAAGTTGAATTTGTTGTCAATACTTAAAAATGAGGAGATTTCAAATAAAAATAAAGTTTGAGAGATTTTCTTGAAAAACTGGAAGCTCTGGCCCCATTCCTCCATGGGAACAACTGAGAAGCAACTGTTCATTGCACTTCCAGAGGCCAAAATCCCTACCCTATGCTTACTTATGGTACATCCAGATGCACTCAGGTTGTGACCCCTCACCTGAGTTTAGTCCCTATACCACACCCTTTCTTCTAGGTGAGGAAACAGGAACCTAGAAGGTGAAGTGATCTCCCAAGGCCTCACAGGGACTAACACGCAGAGTCCCTGCCAAGTTCCCTCTGGTTGCTGGGCCAGGGACTGTCCTAGGTGCGTTGTTTCAGTTAAAGCATTCCTATAGAGTTAAAACAAAACAAAGCTGATCATTCAAGAAGAGGAAGGCGGCATTCTTGGGGGGAAGAGCATTGTGTTGGGTTTCAGGGAGAACCAGATCCAAACCCTTGTTTTGTTTTGTTTTGTTTTGTTTTGTTTTGTTTTGTTTGACAGATCCTGCCACAGGTTTATTTGTACAAATAGCACAGGAGGACACCAGCCCCAGGAGTCACACCTGTACTTCCATCCTCACATTGCCAGACAGAGCCTCGAGTGATGTAGGCAAGTTGACTGAGCTTGTGGCTGCCACCCTTTGAGATCTTGGGCTTGACCTCCTTCAGCTTGATGAGGGCCTTGATAGCCTTGTGCACTGAAGGCCTTGGTGTTGTTGGCCTGCGTCTTCTTCAGGCCCTTCTTGTTGTGCTTCTTGGCAAAGCACATGCTCTTCAGGGGGTCTACCCCATTAAGAGAGTCATATCTTTGTGACCAGGGTTTCTTGATGCCATTTCTATGCCATCTTTTGTGAATGGTTGTGTGTGGTGTGCTTCTTGGACTTGGCCATGTCTACACTGAAGCCTGCAGCTCCCCCAAACCCTGGGATTTAGTACCTGAGTGCAATTAGGTCCAATGAACCAAGAAGAGGGAAAATATCTTTGGTATTCTCACTCTTTCTCACTCTTCTTAGCTGTGTGAACTTGTCTAGCCTTGTAACTTCTCTGATCTGCACAATGGGGATACTGATATTTAACCTTGGGGGTGGTTGTGAGGGTTGGTGCTAATTCTGTGAAGTTTTTCCTGATACCCTTCTGCCCCATTAACCTTCAAAGATGTGACAGCTCCTTCCTTTGGGTCATTTGGCCCCATATACCTCTATTCGTGCACCTGTTACAGTACTGCATTTGCCCCCAATTAGATTGCAAATCCAGACATTGGAGCCCTGTGCCTGCTTTTATGACTCTGGTACCTAACACTTCATCAGTACTTTGTGACTGTTTGTTGAAAGCCCCTAACACAATGGCTGTGATTTTTAATAACTAGCACATTGGAATGAATGCATCTGAATCAATTCCTTCAAAACAATCACCTTAGCAGACCAATGAGACCACCATTGCCCAAATCTCGTCTAAAACTAGGTGCAAGGACTTGATTTTGGGCCATCCTGGAACTGCACAAGAAGTCTCTTTCCTTTGTTATCATGTCAAATTTTCCACCCAAACAATACTTACCACCTCCTTTAGTTGGCAATCTTAATTTTGACTATTAACATCAAGGATGTCATAGTTTTCCAAACCTTTAAAACACTCCATACATTTACATTGTTATTGTTATCTGGCCAAATAGCCAGGGCCAAACCCACCCTAAGTGATGAAAAATTGCCACCATTAAGAATTATACAAAAGAATATTCAACAGCAATGAAAAAATATGCCAGAAGAGATATTAATACATTTTGAATAATGAGGATGTCATTAGAATAAGAAAGTACTTTGAAGGAAAGTCTTTCATTTAAATGAATGAAAAAAAAATCAATTCCATTGCTATGTAGTTACCCTGTGCCTGGAGGGATGGGGGGAGGAAGGAACCAGCCAAAGAAGTAATAACACAGTGTCCAGAACTAGTAAAACCCAAGGTGGATTATCTACACTCTAATCATTCTCCCACATTACCTGATTTCCTGATCCCTCCATGTATCATAGGGACAGGAGCAACCTTTGGGGTGGTCTTGTTTTTGATCCGACATAATTGATACAAATATCTCCTCCAGCTAGGATTTTCTGCGTGGTGGTGGGAACGACCATAGAGACAAGGCTGGGGCCATGAGTACTGCAACGGACCCAGGAATGGGGCTGACCATCCAGTTGAGAAGATGAGGCGGGATGAAAAAGCATGTACAGCATTAGGGAAGTTGTCCTGGGCTGGGGGAGAGAGGTTAACTTCCACTGGTGGGTTTCATGTAGGTGGGTTTCATGTAGCCATGGAAAAAACTGGTTCTGTTGGACTGTGAAAGCCTGGGAACACTGGGAATGTGTTGGAGGAACAGAAAGGGCAGGGGAGGAGGCCACGCAAGCTAAGGAAGCAGGGCTAACTACTTGCTAATTAAATGACTCTACTAAAATCATACACAATAAAGACATAGTTTATAGATTGGTCACTTACCTTGTTTCTCATCTTTCCTTCCAGGGAAGAAAGAGCATTGTGAGTTCTCAATCAGTGTTACTCATTTTCCAGGTAACCTTGAGACATCATTAGGTCCCTTTGCACCTCAGTTTGCACATCTGTTTAAAAGAAGAGAAATATCTGACTTTCATATCTCAACAGATTGTTCAGAGGATGAAATGATATATTGCATGTGAAAAATTGTTTATTCATTAATCCATCCATCCATTCATCCATCCATTCAAGTAACCACATACTGAACCCTTTGGGATTCCATCAAGACGTGAGGGGGAAAGGCATGGCCATGGAATTCCAATCAGATCGAGAGTTATAACCAGTTCTATCAGGAGAGAGAACTAGACAATAATTACTGGAGACATTTGAGCATTGGCTTTGGAAATGCTCTCTTGGCTCCTAAACTGATACTAATTGTATTTCTTCTCTCTTTTCATTAACTTTTAAAAGGATAAAGTCTCAATACCAACTGAAAGGCATCTCATGTGAGAAAGTCAAATGGGATTGGGAGTGTACACCCCAAAGCTGGTCTCTGTGTGTGAATGCCCAGACAATGCCAGATGTCCTTGCCCCACAGCTGCAAGATGCCTTGCCCATATGCCTCTTCCCCTTTTGCAAGCCCAGCACTCTGTCTGAAGACGGGGGTGCTTGGTTCTCATTTCTCTGGGCAGAATGGAAGAACAAAATGGGGGGCATCACACTTTTCCTTGATATTGTGTCATCCCCGGTAGGCTGTGTCCAGCACCCTGAAAAGCCAGCTTAAGTTCTTTGAGGAAGATCCCAGAATGAAGTTTTCCCGCTTCCGTGTTTTTGGTTGATATTGGTCAAAAGACTGACTGCTTTGTCTGAGTTCACACCCCTCCCCTTTTTACCTGGGTTCTTAGAACAGGACAGTTGCTAGGTGCCCCTGAAGGAAGATTAGGAAGAGGTGAAAAGGTAAGGTCTGGGGCAGTATTTACTCTCCCACGGCAGCCTGTGTGACCAAGGGAATGAATGAGAAGACTACAGATAAGGTTAATCAACACAACATGGTCATTGCTTCATAGGGACACCAGTTACAATTGTATTAAACCCTGAGAATGTTTTTTGATAAAGAGAAAAATCATGTGGTGTTTTTCATTGTTGAATTCCCTCAGAAAATCAGGCCTTTCCAGACGATGGTTTGACATTCTCTGTAAACACAATTAGTCTGGGGTTCCTGCCGCGTGGTAGTAAAGATGCCTTGACAAAAGCAGGAGGGAGATTAAATGATTACATTAGCAGAGCAAATATATGTATGATAAAGTTTTATGAGCTCTTCTTCCAAGAAAAGGGCTCTGTAAAAGCAATATTGTATTATCCTTGTTCCAAGGCTCAGGGAAATGTAGCCTCCCTTATTCATCTTGGCAGTTTGTGATCAAACTTATCTATTCATCCCTTTTTTTTTTCAAGAAAATTCAAACCAAACATCATCATGTTATTAATATTATTTAGTGTTGCATCTTTAAATATCTTATTTTATATCATACATCCTTCTCTTCGAGGTGTTAACTCAAATTTTCTCTCAATATACAGCCAGAACTTATAGCAGCAAAGCAAACATTAAAATACTAATGTAACATCATTTCTTGCTGAGATTACGAGATTTCCTTCTTTGTGGGATTTTAACAGTCATTTCATTGACTCTCAGGAAATGGGCTGAAAGCTGACAGATGGGCCACATGATGCTCTGGGCATTACGGTTACCTTCTCCAACCCTTAGGTAAAACCAGAGCTTCTGTCCACGTGATCTGGTAGTCCTTGCAGCCAGAGGTTTAGTCCTAGACAGATCACAGGTCACATCATCCTGTTCTCATTATAAATCCAAACTAAAGTAATACTAACTAACTTTTTACATTAGGTAAAGGGAGAAGTGTACCTATATCATCAATGGGTGAAAAGGAAATTATGGAAGCCATATATTAGTATAGGTCACCACTGGTCTTCCAGTTAGTTGAGGAAAACATCCCAAAGTGAAAGTTTTTTGTTGTTTTGTTCTGCTGAGTGACAAGACAGAGCCTAAATGATTGGGAAAAGGGTTATTCTAGGTCTTCCAGAATTTTGTCCCAATAATTGATAGGGAAATAACAGCCAGAATGTCATTGCTCTTCCTTTCTAAAAGGTGTGAGGTATTTCCCAAAGGCTCATCGTATTACAACATCATGGAAATCCTGCTTACCTGTATTTGTTTTCTTCTGCTGCATAACAAAAGACTCTCAAACTTAATGGCTTAAAACAACAATTAACATTTATTATCTCACAGAGTTACTTTGGGTCAGGGGTTCTGACATGGCTTAGAAGGGTGGTTCTGGCTTACTCATGAGGTCAGATGACAGCTGGCATTACAATCATCTGAAGGCTTGACTGGTGCTGGAGGATCTGCTTCCAAAATGGTGCGTTCTCATGAGTGGCAAGTCAGTACCAGCTGTGGGTGAGGCACCTCAGTTCTTCACCACCTGGATGTCCCCCATAGGGCTGCTCAAGTTCTCCATGACATGGCAGCCAGCTTTCCCCAGAGTGAATGACCCTTGAGAAAACAAGGCAGAAGCTAGATATCTTTTATGACCTAGCTTCAGGGGTCACATTCCATCATTTCTGCAAAATCCTATTGCTTATACAGGTCCACATATGTGGGCAGGAACTATAGAAAACTGTTAATACCAAGAGGTAAGAATCATTGGTAGCCATTGTGGAAGTTGGCCATCATATTAATTTGTCTGCGTTTTCAGCCTATCTTTAACCCACTGTGGCAGTATTTTCTCCAAACCTTGTTTTGTGGTTTTCCTCAAGATGTTAACAAACATTCGGCAAAAACCACCACCTACTCCCTCCTTCTCCCCCACGACGCATACATACCACCACTGCTACCAACATCAACCTCTCATGGTCAATAGAAACATGGCAAACTACATTTTGGAGATTCATAATTCACTTGACATAAAAACTCTGGAAAACACTTTAGTAAGTAGATGTGTTCGGATTTCACTCAGTATTTCTTAAACTCATCTGACCTTGAATTCTCCTTGATAGAATGCATATTAATGTCTCTCCAAACACTATGCTCAGAAAGACATAATTTAAGAAATGTCTGTCTGCAGTTGTTTCACATTAAGGCTAATCTGTCTTTAAGTTTGCCTAGTCAATCTCCTAGGAAGTTTCTATGGCTCTGATGTTTGTGGGGATTACATTGAGGTGTGGGGGGTTCTGCCTTGATCACCACTCACTTTTCCTCTTCAACAATTCCAATTTCAATATTAACTGTTCTCTAGAGTTGACTTCCTAACAATCATAAGACTTCAGGCAAAGTCATCCAAAAAAGAGTTGGGGGTCATCCTACCACCAATTTTGTATTAGAAGTGTTTCTTTCTTGGTTGTCATATTAAGTTGCATTTCTTCTTTTAAAAAAAATATAATTTATTGTCAAGTTAGCTAACATACAGTGTATACAGTGCACTCTTGGGTATTTCTTCTTAATAAAGAAAGGAGGGGTGCCTGTGTGGCTCAATCTGTTGGACATCCGACTCTTGATTTCGACTCAGATCATGATCTCCTGGTTTGTGGGTTCAAGCCCCACATCGGGCTCTGTGCTGGCAGTGCAGAGCCTGCTTGGGATTTTCTCTGTATTCTTTCTCTCCTCTTCTCTCTCCCTCTCTCTGCCCCTTCCTTGCTCAGAATACATAAACACTAAAAAAAGAAAGAAAGAAAGAGAGAGAAAGAAAGAAAGGACAACATAGCATTAGCAAACTTCCTCTAGTATCTTGAGTTTTAGGGAAGCAGAATAGCATCATGGTCAAGTACACAGGTTCTGAGTGCCTTAGTTCACACCCCTGCTGCACCATACAGGACATGAGTAAGCTTGGATAAGTCCCTTTAACTTTTTGAAAACTTAAAGACTTTATTTTTACAGAAGTTTTAGGTTCACGGCAAAATTGAGAGGAAGGTACAGAGATTCCCCACATACCTCCTGCCCCCAACATGCATAACCTCCCCCATATCAATATCCCACATGAGAGCAGTACATTTATCACAACTGATGACCCTTTTGACACAGCATAATTTGACACATCATAATCACCCAAGGTCTATAGTTTACCACAGGATTTACTCTTGGGTGATACTCATTCTATGGAAATTCATCATTATCATATTATACAGAGTATTTTCACAGTCCTAAAAATCATCTGTGCTCCCCCTATTCTTTCCCTCCTTCCTCCTCACCACCCCTAGCAACCATTAGTCTTCATATCATGTCCATGGTTTTGCCTTTTCCAGGATGCCACATAGTTGGAATCATACTGTAGTTTTAACTTTTTTATGGCTCAGTTTCTTTAATTGCAAAATGAGAATGAGGATAAAACTTACCTCAGAGTAATTTGTGGGGACTAAATAATATGAATCCCATAAAGCCCTCAGTATTGGTACGTGCCCAGTAAGCATGAGTTCTTGCTGTAAAGAAGGTAGTTCACTTGAAAAGCTGGTGGTTCTACATTACCTACAAAGGACTTCCTATCTCTGAGTTGCTGGAATAATAGGGAAGCAGGTGGGAAAGAGTCTTGACTAGAAAAGAATGCAGGGGAAGCTAAGAGATGGAAAAAGAGCTCAGCTAAGGTCAGGAGGCAGGAGTGAGCCCATGGAAGGGATGGCCATTCCAAGGGATGGAAGGGTTATGAAGGGTGCCCCCAGGACCCAGATTTCCAGCAGTTTAGTGTCTTTGTCATTACAAAGGAATAGTGCAGCTTAGCTAGTGAATTGTAGAGTTAAAAGGTATGTCACAGATTAGGCAATTTGAAGACTCCCTTTATAGCTAAAAGAAAGAACTGGAGAGGGTAAGCATGCTGCCAAGACCCCAAACCTTGTCAGTCATGAAGCCAGGCTCCTGGCACTGGCTTTGAGCTCCTTTCAACTTATGTGAATCTTCATGATCTGTTGTGAAGACAAAATTTTCCTGATAGTACAGCCTCCAAAGCATTCTCTCGAATTGATACTAATGTGCTATATCTACAAATCCATATTCTTTTTTTTAAAATTTCCTTTTTCAACGTTTATTTATTTTTGGGACAGAGAGAGACAGAGCATGAACGGGGGAGGGGCAGAGAGAGAGGGAGACACAGAATCGGAAACAGGCTCCAGGCTCCGAGCCATCAGCCCAGAGCCCGACGCGGGGCTCGAACTCACGGACCGCGAGATCGTGACCTGGCTGAAGTCGGACGCCCAACCGACTGCGCCACCCAGGCGCCCCTACAAATCCATATTCTAACAAGTATCATGGGCCAGCTATGTCACAATAATTGGTTATTAGGACAGATATCTAGAGGATGTGATTAGAGCCTCAAAGTTGCCAAACCATGAAGGAAACCTGGTTCTATGTGCTGTAATGTTGACATTAGTTTTTGTTGTTGTTCTCAAATAAACTTTTTTGAGGTATAATTTACAGGCAATAAAATACAGATTGTAATCGTACAGTTTGGTGGGTATAGAAAAGTGTATACATCCAAATGACCATAACCTCAGTCAAGAACTGGAACATTTCCATCACCTGAGAAAGTTCCCTTTGCAGTAAATCACCTTCTCCCTGCATCACACACCCCCACCCCTGCCCCCAGGCCCAGCAAACACACATATGATCTAACAGTAGACTTTAGTCAACTGAAGTTGGAATAATTCTGACTCAGTGGCTAGCACTGTCCTGGTGCCCTGGAGGGAAAGGGCAGAGAGCGGGGCCTGTGTGACTCTGTGATCTACTTTGGAGATTGGCCTGGGAAACAGATGAGTTGCAATGGTCTCTCATATGTCAATTAGGGCCAGAATGGCAATGGAATGAGGTGGTTTGACAAGTCTGGAGATGACTATAGGCCGATAAGGTCAGGGAAATCTTGCAGGCGTGAAGGGCATCTCTGGAAGATGGCGGCGTGTGGGTGGTTTGGCGTGAGAAGGAAGGAATGGTGAGGAGGACAGGCAGCTGAGCAAGTGACAGCGTTGTGGGGTGGAGGGGCTGACCTCCAACATTTGCAGCCCTTTCACAGACCCAAGGAGAATGCCCTGCTGGAGGGAGCTGTGGGATTCCTGTTGAGCAGCTGCGAAGGACCAGTGAAATCTGGGATAACAGGATCAGATTGTTTCCATAATTATTGCATAATATAGCGTATGTTGCATTAACATACATTATTTACTAAATAAATGCAGGTTTTAAAAAATGTCCGACTATGAGCCTGCTGCCCTTTGCTTTTGAAAATGGCCTTGGTGCCTCTCAGTTCCTTGGCCAGCTCTCCTGGGCTTTGGGGAGCCCCAGAGTGTGAACATTTGCCAAGCCTCTAATGACAAGGCCCCATTAAAGTGCATGGCTGGGTTCCTGGAACCACCGGTTAGATGCAGAAATGGAGCTGGAGAATTAGCTTGATGCATGTTCTGCCAAGGAGGGACATGCATTCCCAGTGGTGGCGGCTCCCTGGAGGGTGAGGCAGATGGGAAGGATGTGTCTAGGTCATTAAAGCAGCGCCACAACCAGCAGGCAGGCTCTGAACACCACTCCAACCTACTCCAGTTCTGGGAAGTTTAGGAATCCCTGTGGCCACCGGGGCTTGTGCTGTCAGTAGCAAGGGACATTACGAAATGAAGAAAAGGAGGAGCAGGGGGGTGAGGCGTGTGAAGTCATGGACAGAATTGACTACCTAGCCTATGACAGGCACCGGGAATGGAGGGGAGAATCAGACACTGTCCCTGCCCTCAGTGAGGGGGGTGGAAGACAAATGGGGCCAGTTAATATCTTACGATTGGTATAAAGTGATAGAGCCCTGTTATGGGTTGAATTGTGTCCCCTTCAAATTCATATGTCAAAGTCCTAACTCCCCATACCTCGGAAACGTGACCTTATCAGGAGAAAGTCTTCACAGAGGTAATCAAGCTAACGTGTCCTTTAGGGTGGTGCCTGATCTAATTCGTCTGTTTCCTTATGAGAGGGGAGATTTGGACACAGAGGAACAGAAGATGATGTCAAGGCACAAAAAGATGGCCATCCACAAGCCAAGGGGAGAGGCCAGGAACAGCCCTCAGAAGGACTCTTCCCTGCCAACACCCAGATTTCAGACTTCTGGCTTCCAGAACTTTGAGATAGTAAATTCCTGTTGTTTAAGCCACCCAGCCATGCAGCCCTAGGAAACTTAATGCAAGCCCTACTGGAGAACACTGCAGGGTTCTCTGAGCCTGAGCAGAACGAGGTGTCAAAGAAATTGCCAGCACCAAGGAACATCTAGGCTGAGACCCGAATGACAAAGGAGATATCCAGTGGGGAAGAGAAGGGGCAGACTTGTGTCTGGCCCTGCAGGGTGGATGGGCTCACCAGCCTATAAACAAGGCGTGATGGCTAATTGCCTGTCATCAGTAATCAGTTTGACATGGAGCCAGCAAACCTCCGAAGTCAGGTTGGGGGTGAGGGAATTGGCTGGGGACTTTGGATTTCCGTTCATCAATGTCCAATCAACAGGGAAGCTTTCTGAATGGAAACAAGCCAAAATATTTGCCCATAAAATTCCTTTCTGGACCATGTTAAATTGGAGATCCAGTAAAGAAGATGGGGCATTGGTTAAACAAAGGTAGCAGCTGAGATGTTTCTCCATTAAAATGCACAAAAAATGAAGCATCTTGGGATGCTGGAAGGATAATACTTGCTTTGCAAATGGGTAGAAAGAGAAGACTGTTAAAACTAAGAGTATGGGCCTGCAGTTTTGTTTCTTGGGAAGGTCACATGAGGATGAGCAATGAACTTTCTCAGGGCCAATTCCTGGACAGCAGATCCTGTTTTATCGTTCAGAGAAAGGCAGGGTCTATTCTCCAACATTTTGTAGGCTGTCGAGAAGGGGAATAAATCTGAGACCGCCTTTAAATACTGGGTTTCAATTGCTTTCTTTCTTCCCTGGGCAGATATACGGGCTTGAGGTATGATTTAGTGCCCGAGCCCAAGGGACTGGTCTGCTTCTGCAAGATGGAGGCAGGGCTTTCCAATTATTTTTGTGTTTTCTGCCGAGGACGAGTCTCCATTCTCAGTAAAGAGACATTCAGGGCTGGGGATTCTTTCCTCGGGAGGAAAAGTGAGAGACCACAGTTACTGTTGGCCCCTACCACTCCTAGTGTGGGGACAGGGCCTATGTAAGGATGATGATGATGATGATATAAGAAGAAGAAGGAGAAGAAGGAGGAGGAAGAGGAGGACGAAGAGGAGGAGGCGAATTGCTATTGCTCTTGAAAGAGGAAGTCTTTGTTCTAAGTAATTAAGCAGGTAACTAGGATCTAAGAGTTGATTATATTACTGGAAGCATAGGGCTTCCTGCTGTAACTGGACAGCAGGATCTTCCACTTGGCTCCCCAGTCTGAACTTACCCCCAGCCACAGTCACCTGAAAGAGAGGCATCCTCCCTCAAGGGAGGATTTGGGCAGGAAGGGGAGGAGGGCAGCATGTTCCAGATGAAGCCAGGGAGGTCTAGGTGAGAACTAGCAAGACATAACTGTGTTCCACGCAGGGACCTGGCTCCTGGCAAGCATGACCCATTGGATCTGTCTGGTTCTCCTTGATCTCACTGAGCAAATTAGCCACTCTTCCTCTGGCTGGAGCAGCACATGATGGGGTGGGGAAAGGACCTGGAAACGTTTGTTCCAGTACTGTTCTTTTCTGTGTCTCTTTAGTAACTATAATAGTTGAGAATGCCTCCTATGTACCAGGTATTCTGATCAGGATGTTATGTACTTTCTTAATTTCAGGTGGGTTTACTTTCTGACAGGGGCCTAGAAGCTGTGATCTTGCCAAGTCCTCTCCACAGTCACGGGCCTCCCTATGCCAAGCTTTGGGAAGCTTTGGGCTAGTGATTGGCTCAAGGATGGGGACTGATTCAAGTTAGACCAAGAGACACAGTCCTGGGAATTTCATTGGAACTTACTCTTTCTCAGAACTAGCAAAGTTGTAGGCAGAGATTGCTAACTGTGTGGGTAATGTAAGCCTGGGGAGCTTGTAGGAGCCCTTGTGGAAAGGTCCAGCCTGGGACGAGAGCCAGGGCTGAGAAAGAAAATCAGAGAAGAAGTCCTTCTGACTTTGTTTAAGCACTTGGATCCCATGCTACAGCCTGAGCTAGATGTTCTTCAGACTTCCAAATCAAGTGAGGCTATAGGTCTTACCTCCTTTTCAAGCTGGATTTCTGTTGCATATAATCAGAAATGTCTCAGCTAATGCATCTGTGGATCTTTCCAAAGAAATAAACCATTGCAGACAGTTTATTGTGAAACTAAAGTAGAAAAAACACACCTAGTGAGATATAAGGGTTCTCTGAGCCTCTGTAACCAAAAATAGCTCCCCCGCCACCACCTCCAGGCTGAACCTGAGTCCCTGAAGATACCGCTATATTTACTCTTTTTAATTTAAGATTAAGTGCCTTAGTTAACTGTAAGAGTGGTACCTGAAGATATCAGCAGCTATGAATATCTTTGTTTGAGTTCATTGGTCTGGCTTTGGTCACCTATTGGGGGTGTGGAGAAGGAAGCCTTGAAAGGAGTGGGTGTGCTGAAGGCATTTTGTTACATGGGAGGGGCTAGGGAAGGTCTAGGTTATGTGGTTGGGGTGACTAGGGAGAGTACAGAATACAGGAGGCATTGAAGACATAGGAAGAGCTGATGATGTTTTCTTGGTAGAGATGTCACAGGAAGTATAGTAAAGACAAATTCTTCCTGAGTCCTGGCTTTGCAATGGGCCACCCTAGCCTTAGACAGTACTGGAATAGACGCCACACAATAGGTAATACTGAGAAAGACTGGGGGTGTGACCTGGGTCAGGCTCCAATGGGATTGTGGGTGTGGGTGCCATGGGTGGCTGGGAGATGAGCGTGGTCTGTGCAGGGCACTGGTGTGGCAATGGGTGTTGGTAGGCATACTTGGGGGAATGGATGTGGTCTGAGATAGGCCCTGTGTGTGCGTCTGTGCATGTGTGTGAGTGTGTGTAGTGCTGGTGGGGCTAGAATCAGGAGGGGGCTTGTCTTGGCGGACAGGCAGCTGTCTGCTAAGGGGCACTTCCAGTTGTAATTGAGAAATGGCAGTGCACTATCTCTCCCAGAGTGAGATGATAGTAATTAATTGTTCATTGATCTCTGCAGGTCAGCTAGAGGTCAGGGAAGTTACTCCAGTGGCCTTCCAGTTTGCCAGGCAGCCGGGAGCCGTGGTTGAGACCTCAGTGGGAACCGTCCTGTGCCCTAAACCCTGACGAAAGGTGACAGGATAATTATGGTAACCTTAATGTCTGTTATTACAAATAATACACAAGTGAGCCATTCAGGAAAACCATGCCAGCACCATCTAAGACTTGGGGAGGAGGAGAAGGAGGAGGGGGAGGAGGAGGAGGAGGAGGGGGAGGGGGGGGAGGAGGAGGAGGGGGAGGAGGGGAAATGTGTCTGACAGTGGATATTTTTCAGCATGGAGCAGAACCCTGCAGTATGATCGTTGTTACGGTCACTATCAAAAGCTCAAGTAAGTGTCCATCTGGGTATGAGGCTGTGCCTCATAGATCTCATCGCTGATCCATATAGGTGATTGCAGCGTGAGACAGAACTCTCACGCAATCTGAAGGGCACACACACACAGTGAGTGGGAAAAATAAGACTAGATCAGGCCCCAGCTCTTCTGCAAAGGCTTCTCCCATCTGCCACATTCTCCTATTCTCTGATATTCTCCAGCACATGATAAGGGCATGAATTTTCATCTATGCGATGTCTTCATTCAACAAATATTGATAGAACCCCTCTTTTGTGCCAAGCTCATGTTATGTGTATATTCCTGCAGAGCTTATAAAGGTCCCAAGCTATCATCCTTGTCTATGTCTTCCCTCCCCAATGAGACCGTAAGCTTTTGGAAGGCTGGAACCATGTTGGATATCTTAAACAACAGCCATTTATTGAGCGTTATATTGTGCTAGGCACATGGCACATCCATAATGCATCCATAATAGAGTCCACAATGCTTAACACAAGGGCCACACATGTACTAGTTCCTTAATAAATATTGACTGATGAAAAAATATGAAACCTAATTGTTGCATTGATCATGGGGGTAGTGAAGGGTGGGGTGGGGGTGCTATGGTGGTTCACTCCTTTCTCCAAGATGAAATTCAACTCATTATCCTTTCTAGTTTATCTGCACTTGGCTATGGGGTGAGATTATTCACAAAGTCTGCAACTGTGTGAATTTTCTTCATGAAATACACTATCTTTGAGTTATGTTTGAGCTCATAGAACCATCTTGCCTGCAGTTCAGAGGCATAACATTTTAACTCAGAGGAGAGCGAATGGTTCAATGGAATAGTGTCCAGTTTCTTTCCAAATGTTAAGTTTTCTTTCTGTGCACCTGAACTTCTCTATTGGGCAGAGTTGGACGTGGCTGCCTTTTGCAGCTTTCAGATGCAATATAGCTCTCTCACTGCAACAACGCTTCATCCCATCCATGCTTCCACTCTAGGGTCACCAACCACCACCCAATTCAAAGGATGCCTTTGGAACACAGTATGGTGAAATCTGCTCTTTTTCAAGCTAAGACCCCAGGCTCCAGGGGTTTCCTCCCACCTCTTTGGCTGTTTTTTTCAGTCTCCTTCATGGGCTCCCTCAGTGATCTTCCATCTGACCTATGTGCACATAGCAAGGGCTGCCTGTACATCCTATTTCCAGACAGATGTCCCTCCCCAGTCCCTATTTCTTTGGACTTCTTGGACAGAAATCTCCACCTGAATGTCCCATAGGCACCCCAAGTTCAGTAAATAAAAATTGAGGGACGCCTGGGTGGCGCAGTCGGTTAAGCGTCCGACTTCAGCCAGGTCACGATCTCGTGGTCCGTGAGTTCGAGCCCCGCGTCAGGCTCTGGGCTGATGGCTCGGAGCCTGGAGCCTGTTTCCGATTCTGTGTCTCCCTCTCTCTCTGCCCCTCCCCCGTTCATGCTCTGTCTCTCTCTGTCCCAAAAATAAATAAACGTTGAAAAAAAATTAAAAAAAAAAATTGAATGCATTAGCCACATCTATTTTCCTATTCTCATCTCCAAATCTGCTTCATTTAATGAATGGGATCTTCATCCATGTTACCCAATCTAGAAGCCTGGGAGTCATCCTGAGCCTCTACTTTCCCTCACTCCTCACCCCCAGTTGCTCCCCAGGCCTTGTGATAAACATCTCCTGAGTTATCTTCTGTATCACTATTATATTTTTCACCTGCAGGGCCACTAACAGAATTTAGTCCTCACCTTCCTTGTAGGTCACTGAAATGGCCATTTACATCATCTCATTTCCTTCCTGGTGGCCCACTTTCCATCCATGTTCACCCTATCATTAAAGATTTTGTAAGAAAAGCAGATTACGGGTCTGCCCTCTTTAAAGTTGGCCAGAGTTTTCTGTTTCTTCTAGAAGGTCAAGAAACCTGTGATAATCTGCTGCCCCAAACACTGTCATTCCACATGTGACAGCCATGCCATGCGACTCCCACTGTCCTTTACACACCCCTATCCCTCCAGGTTTCATGGAGAGATCCCTCAACTACCTGAGAAAGTCCTACTCTCCTTTAAGACCCAGTCTCTTGGGAGCTCCCTGCCATGCCCTCCCTCACCTCTGTGACCAGGCAGAGTGACAGTCTCCTTGCCCTGCGCTTCCATAAATTCCAAAAGGTATGCCAATACTTACTATGAGAGCTAATATTTATAAAGTATGTGCTATATGGCGGGTGGCTATACTAAGCACTTTGCTTATTGAGTTAGTCCTCACAATCTAATGAAGTAATCCCACCTTTTTTCCCATTTTACAAACGTAGAAACTAAGGCTGAGACGTGGCCCAACTGGTAGGGTTGGGACTGAGCCCATATTCCCGCACAGAACTCCCACTTTGAATGCTTGGCTCCACACTATCTCACCTCCATAGGGAGCTGGTTTCGCTTAGAGGTCCACCCTCCCCACTTAAATGTGAGCTTCCTCCAGGGGAAGGATTTGCTTTGTTCACTGGCTTTTTTTCTCTTAGCCCCAGTGCGTGGCACATCACAGGGGGGCTCAGCAATCTGCAGAAAGAAACTAGTTCTGACTGTCTTTTCCAGAATGTGTTCTACTTCTCAGATTGTGCCTTTTGCCATCTAAAATGTGGAAAAACTTAATTTTGCCTCTGGTTTCTTCATGCCCAAGCAAACGAGAACTTTCTTATCCTGGTATTTATCTCTTTATCTATGATATATATACCCTGAACTCTTTAAAATGATTTTCCAAAATGTAGAGTTTTGAAGGCCGAAGGGCTGGACAGAAATCATGTCCTCTCCGAAATGTCCCTTCCTCTCGCAGGTATCAGGCTCTTTTTAAAATTAGCTTCTGAATATGAACGACCCAGCTCTTTAAAGTTTAATGTCCCAGCCATTTTAATTGTTTCTTTCAAAGTACAAAAGAGCAGCTGGGCCACCACATCGGCACTAATCACTTGCCAACTTTCCTTTTTACAAAAACAGCTAAGCTCTTTCTGAGATTTAAAATCACTCCATCTGAGACCCCGGCTTGGCACCTACCTTTGCACTCACATAAAAGGAGCCTCATTTCTGCTTTTAAGAAATGTGTTGCAGAAGCAATTTTTGATTTTTTTCTTAAAAAAATATAGTAAAGTACAATACAATTTTTAGTTATTCTTTTTCTTCTCTTGCCCTTCTCTACTTGAATTGTCCTGAGACAGTGTTGCCAGATAAAATACAGAACACTCATTAAATTCGAATGTCAGATAAACAAAAAACACTCCCTTAGAATGCCTATGTCTCATGCAATATTTAGGATATATTTATATTAAAAATTAGTTGTTGTTTATTTGAAATTCAAGTTTATTGATGCCCTGTGCCTTTATTCGCTAAATCCGTCAACTCTAGCCTGGAAGCTTCCTGTTTCTACCAAATGGATAATGCTAACTTACATGATGAACAATATTCCTAAAATAAATAAGTAAATAAAATAAGACTAACATTGGGTCTGGAGATATCTCATCACGCACACACACGCCCACAAGCTCGCTCATCCCTGATAAACAATTCCTTTCTTGCCATCAATCTAGTAGGATAAATGAATGTAATTTCTGGAATCCTAAACAGTCCTTTATCAATGAACTACGCGCACGTCCTGAAAACGTACATGTTTTTAGGAGACCCGGGACCCAAAGGGAAAAAACGGCACAGTCCCTGTCCTGGGGTCACAGTCTAGCTTTGGTGCAGCAAGAAAAGAAAATGATTTATCTTAGTTGCGGCTTAGTACTTAGATGAGTACTGAAGAGGGTGGCAGCGAAGGGACAGAGCCAGAGGAGCCGGTCAAAGGGTGGGGGCGGGAAGAGGTGTGCATTCCCTTTGTAAACCGCAGGACGCCCCCTCCACCCTGCCCCTCCCTCCCGGACTCCGGATCGCTGGCGGGGCGGAGTCAGTGCCTGTCAGAGGCACGCCCCCTGGGGCACTATTTGGCCTTGGGTCTGAAATTGATTCTTTCTGGATTTCAGGGCAGCAGCAGCAGGCAAGAGCCCCTGCTGTCACTTCCAAGACTTTTATAGACTCTGACAGCAAAGGAAAGCTCCCTGTCTTTTGTCTTTTGTATTCTGTTTGTGTTCGGCCTCTAATCCACGTGGGGAATAACATGAAGGGGCCTGAAGGGGGAGGGGGGGTTGTTCCCTGGGCTCTGTGCAGACAGCGCGATCCTAGGAGGAAACTGTGAGGTCCCCTTGCCCCCAGGCCATCCTTTTTGATTTACACACTCTCTCTGGGATCTCCTTTGGAGGAAACGCTCTCTGGGCCCACCACCTGAGATCACCCAGGGTGTGCATGGGGTCACGGGTTGGGAGACCCAGAGAATTCCAGGGCAAGGGTGCTGCTCCCAGCCGCCCCCCTCCCCCCAGGCACTGCTAGCCTGTTGGGGGAAATGAGTAAGACAGGCAAGTGCAGAATCAGAGTTACAGATGTTAGTGCCTGTGGCTTCAGAGCAGGGCTGATGCCTCAGGCGTCTTCGGAGGACAAGAGGAGTAAGATTTTGAAGGAAAGCTACGAACCGGTTGGGAGCCAGTATGGTGCCCGGGAAGGCGGAGGCAGAGGAAATGGAAGAAGTCCTATGAATGGCCGAGAGCAGTTGGGGTTCCCGAGTGCGTGTTTCGGGGCGTCTTCCACTTCGGTGTCAATGGCCCCGGATGCAGGAAACTGAGGGGCAGCTGTGGTTGAGGGCTCCTGAACCTTGGGTGAATCGCATCACTAGGAGGGCTTGTTGACCAGCACGTTACTGGCCCACCCCCAGAGGTTCTGATGCAGCGGGTCTGGGGTGGGGCCAGGCATCTGCATTTCCAACAGGTTCCCAGGGAGGCTGGGGCTGGAGGCTGCCCCAGCTTCCTGGCACTGGCTGTTTCCCAGACTCCTATTGGGCATAAAAGGTAATATTGGTGAATTGCCTATTTTCATTTTGTTTTGCTTGGCAGGGGGGCAGGTGGAGGACGAAGACGGTTTTCCTGGTTTCTTTCTCCCATTGACTCAATCTTTGGAACTTCTCTTATCATTTCTTGGGTGCTGCACCTACCCTCTCATCCTCACCGCCACCATTGGCGTCCCCTCTCCCAATTCACAGATACCCACGAGGATCTAGCAGGTCTAGATCATTCACAGTAGCCTGCTCTGCTCATCATCCCTCCAGTGAAGGTACCACTGGCAGATGAGAGTGCCCGATTTGGACAGTTTCTTAATGAAGCCTGAGGCTTAAATAGGTTCTTCCTCCCTCCCTCCCTCCGCACCCCCCCCCCCAATCCCTTGGAACGACTTGGAATCACTGGAGTCCAAATAGAAAGAGCAAGGGAAGAGTTCACTTAGGTTTGGGGCTTCAGACCTGTCATCGTCTACAGATGGTCCCAGTATAACAGGTAGGTGCTAGGACTGAGAAGAGGAGTCATGCAGTGGGGTCTCCCACGGAGGGGCAGGGGGGTGTGGAGCATCTGGCTCTAGGCCCTGGGAGGTGCTTGTGTTGTTGACTGGTGAACACATTAATAAGGGCCCTTTTTATTGATGTTTCAACTGCATAGCCTTTGCGGCTTCTTCTAATTTTTCTTTTCTTTTCTTTTTTTTTTTTTTTTTGGCCGTGGTTGTAAAAACCATCATGCCAATATATTACCCTGAAAAATCTGGAAAGGCACTGAGAGTGGGGAAGGAGATACTGAATGGTCACATCTGCTGTGATTTGGACAACATGGAGGAGGGCTTGTCTCTGCTTCAGCGGGAGAACCTTGGAGGCGGAGCGGCATTGCGTGGTCTAGAAACCACCAGCCGGGGGGCTGCAAATGGAGGCTCTGATCTGGTGCAGGTCAGAAGGGATGAAGGACAGCGGCCTTACTTGCAGCAGCACTAGAAGAGGGGGGAAGACTTCTGCGAGCTGTCAGGAGTGCCATTAGTCGCGGTGGCACAGCCATCTGACAGGGCTTAGGGTCTAGGTGTGTGGGGTCAGGTAACCCAAGCCTCAGGGCATATTCACAGCCTTCCTGGGGGCAAGACAGGACAGGGGACCCCATTACCTGCTAGCGGGCAAGAACGCCTAACACTAAGAGGTCCAGATTCAACGTAGCCCTCAAGCCCTCAGCTTCTGCCAAGACTTCCCCCCTCTCTCCCCTTTCTTTGTTCCTCCTTTGCCCTCCACTGTCCCAAAAGGCAGGCAGCCTCCTGTCCTCTGGTGGACTTCGTAGCAGGGCTGCAAGGGGGTGTATGAGAGAGAGCATTGTTTGCTTTAGGACTAAAATGGATTATGTGGGTTTCTGGATCCTGTTGCTAATTTCAGACTCTCTTTTTATATTCCCTTCACGGATCATAGACGGAACATGGATTGAATGCAAACGGTGGGGAGCCACTGTCATTCTCCAAGTGGGAAGAGTCGTGTGTGGGAGTGGGGGACCTGAACCCTGGGCACAGCCATCTACACAACCCCACTTGTGAACTTAGGCAGCTCCCAACACTGCCTCCCAGTTTCCTCGTCTTCCTGAAATGCTCACCTGTGGCTCCAAACCAAAGATGAAAACCATCTCAAGAAAGCTACCACTGAAGTCCTACTTTGTGATCTGGAGGGGTTAGGGGAGCCCTCAGACTCTCCCTCAGGAGCACGTATTGATTTCTTAAGTTGGTTCACTGCACCGAAGAGATGGTATCATTGAGACCAATGGTTGGATTTGAACGGCGGAGTTTTAAACCCGGGACTCCAATGACTGGGTTTGAACGGCTGGACATCCACCTGGGAGCCCTGAGGGTGGAGGGCTAGTGAGGGAGCTGGGGGGTCAAGGAGCACCTGGGACTGAGACGGGGAATTGGGTGCTGAATGGTAAGTGGATTCAGCCCTCTTCCCTCCTCCTTCATGGTTCCCATGGAGGACCCTGCATGTGGGAGACACTGTCTACCCCATAACACGCGTTGATTCTGAAATTTCATGTTCCTTGTTTTTATTAGTCAGCACACAAAATTGATAACGGAGCACCTAGACAACCACAATGAGTGGATGAATAATTCCAAGAAAAATTAGAATATATATACATATGTTTGGATAGCCTGTAAGTTTATTGTGGGTAAATACATGATTCCTTTTCCACTTTTTCAAAGATTGAAAATAGGCCATGAACTCTGGCCCTTGAGCACTTCCAGGGCCTGGGAGGCTCAGGTTGGGAGGATGAATTTCTAGATTAGAATCAGGGAGGGGGATCCAGAGTGGTGCGTGAGGCTCCCATCTGCGCTGGACAGCGCGGGGGCTCCCGCGCCCTGAGCTCACCTCAAAGCTTCCCTACCCCATGGTCAGTGCAGGGCCACCGCTCCAGGATCCTCCTGGCGGCCAGCTGGCAGCCAGTCCTCCAGACTCATGCTTTTTCTACCTCGTCCCATGTCTTGGCATCGGCTCATCTCCCCAGATCCCTGACACGGGCTAATTGCTTGTAACAAAACTTGGCCTTAAAAATGTCAGGCATAATGGGAAGGGGGAGGAGGAGGAAAAAGGGAATCAAAACAACAAGAGGAATTTGGCAGAAGCCACCACAGAGGGTGCAGCCTCCAGGACCCCTGGGCCAGCCAGGTTCATTAACTGATCCGGATTTAGAAGGTCACCACCTTGCACAGCAGTGGCTCCAGCCCAGCGGCCCCCAGGTAGCAGCTGTCATGAGAACACCTTGGAAAGGGCAGGGAAGTGTCAGCAGGCCCCACTGCACTTCGGAGAGCTCCGAGGCCTGGCCAGGGTCTGCCCTCCTCCAAATGCCAAAGTAGAAACATTTATTAAGCCAGTTCCTTCCAGTCCACTGGGTCCACTGCTGACAGGAGGCAGGCTCCTTTGGAGGCCCGGCCTTGATTCTAGGAGGCCACAGGGCTCCCTCCTGACCATTCACCCCCTGCTGCAGCTGCTCGGATGGGCAGAGCTAGAAGCTAAGAAATGGGAAGCATGACCATGGATTTGGCCCCAGAAACCCTGTTTTCAGTACTTTGCTTATTGCTGTTTTTAGACCTCTCCTTTTCAGTCATTTAAAAACCAGTAACAATGAGGTTTGGCTTCTAGAGTGTTTGCACTCTTCAGCTGAAAGGTCTGGCTGAGGGCACTGCCCCAGGCAAAGTGATGCTGGGCTTCCTGCCCAGCTGTGGGGCCTCCCTTGGCCTTTCCGCCCCTCTGGCTGCAGAGCCCCACTCCCTGACCTCCTCCACCCCAGCTCAATGCTGCCCTTGGGCTGTGTGAGTCCCCATGTGGGGCCCGTGTGTGTGCGGTTTCTGGTCCTCCCCTTCCAAATATCAAAATCAATCATTTATGAGGTCAGCTCCTTGCCTCTCTATCGAGGTCCCCTGGTGTGTTCAGAGCCCAAACTTTGCACACAGCTAAACCCACAGCGCTTGTGTTCTGGGGTCCCAAACAGGCAGCCTGGAGGGAAAAAAGCCAGATGGCCTGGCTTCTCTTCCTGTCTCTGCACCTTCTAGCTGTGTGACCTTGGACAAGTCACTTCGCCGCCCTATACCTCAGATTCCTCATCTGTAGAGCAGAGAGTAGAGTACCTACCCTCATGGGATTCCTGTGACGAATAAGTAAGTGCATACAATGTAAAGCACTTCGAACCTTGCCTGACACACAGTAAAGTTGATGTGAATATGTTAGTGTCACAATTCCTTCATTTGCTGTTTGGAATCTTTGTACTCATGCCCTAAATGACAGCTCTTCTTTCCCTAAAAACCCACTACTGGGAGAGGATCTGAATGAACAGCATCATCTAGAGGGGGTTACTGATCACCTACTATGTAGGGTTAGGTACTGTGTACACAAAAAGAAAGAGGTCGGACGACCGCCATTGCACCTCCCAAATGGAAGTGGATTTCCAACTGAGGATGTCGGCAAGCATTTGTTCCAGAGAGCTCCATGGGTGGTGGATGATGCCAAAGGCCACAGGGCAGGAATGGTGAAGGGCTCAAGCCTGCTGCTGCCAAGGGCTGGAGCCAGGCCCTCCTGACCACAAATGTGGGGTTTGGGCTGCTTTGTTATAAAAGTGAAAGAAACTTAAGAGACATATCAGTTAAATCCAATATCTGGACCTGGTTTGGATCTTGTTTGAACAAAACAACTATAAAACCACATTTTTGAGACAAGTGGGAAAATGTGATCACAGGCTGGTTGTTAGGGGGTGATAACTGTATTGTGTATCATTTTTCAACAAGTCTTTCTTACATCCGGATGGCCAACAGGCACATGAAAAGATGCTCAACGTTGCTCCTCATCAGGGAAATACAAATCAAAACCACACTCAGATATCACCTCATGCCAGTCAGAATGGCCAAAATGAACAAATCAGGAGACTATAGATGCTGGAGAGGATGTGGACAAACAGGAACCCTCTTGCACTGTTGGTGGGAATGCAAATTGGTACAGCCACTCTGGAAAACAGTGTGGAGGTTCCTCAAAAAATTAAACATAGACCTACCCTATGACCCAGCAATAGCACTGCTAGGAATTTACCCAAGGGATACAGGAGTACTGATGCATAGGGGCACTTGTGCCCCAATGTTTATAGCAGCACTCTCAACAATAGCCAAATTATGGAAAGAGCCTAAATGTCCATCAACTGATGAATGGATAAAAAAAATTGTGGTTTATATACACAATGGAGTACTACGTGGCAATGGGAAGGAATGAAATATGGCCCTTTGTAGCAACATGGGTGGAACTGGAGAGTGTTATGCTAAGTGAAATAAGCCATACAGAGAAAGACAGATACCATATGGTTTCACTCTTATGTGGATCCTGAGAAACTTAACAGAAACCCATGGGGGAGGGGAAGGAAAAAAAAAAAAGAGGTTAGAGTGGGAGAGAGCCAAAGTATAAGAGACTCTTAAAAACTGAGAACAGGGGCGCCTGGGTGGCGCAGTCGGTTAAGCGTCCGACTTCAGCCAGGTCACGATCTCGCGGTCTGTGAGTTCGAGCCCCGCGTCAGGCTCTGGGCTGATGGCTCAGAGCCTGGAGCCTGTTTCCGATTCTGTGTCTCCCTCTCTCTCTGCCCCTCCCCTGTTCATGCTCTGTCTCTCTCTGTCCCAAAAATAAATAAACGTTGAAAAAAAAAAATTAAAAAAAAAAAAAACAAAAAAACTGAGAACAGGGGCGCCTGGGTGGCGCAGTCGGTTAAGCGTCCGACTTCAGCCAGGTCACGATCTCACGGTCCGTGAGTTCGAGCCCCGCGTCAGGCTCTGGGCTGATGGCTCAGAGCCTGGAGCCTGTTTCCGATTCTGTGTCTCCCTCTCTCTGCCCCTCCCCCGTTCATGTTCTGTCTCTCTCTGTCCCAAAAAAATAAATAAACGTTGAAAAAAAGAAACAAAAAAACTGAGAACAAACTGAGGGTTGATGGGGGGTGGGAGGGAGGGGAGGGTGGGTGATGGGTATTGAGGAGGGCACCTTTTGGGATGAGCACTGGGTGT